>NC_059074.1:189811101-190111101 GCF_020497125.1 Mauremys mutica | reverse complement strand
TTGCCAGTGGTGAATCACAAGGCCCAGATTTGTCACTGTAGCTGAAGTATATAGAAGCATATGAAAACTTGTGTATAAATTAATGAGCCCCCACTTTAATATGCGAGTGTGAAATGGCCTCACAGTTGTAACCCAAATCAGAAATTGAGGACTTCCTTAAAACACGTCTTGCTGTTTGATAAAAATCAAGACTGAGTGAGTGCATCATAGAGCTGTTTCTGTGCCTATGAAGCACAAAAAAGAGATGAATAATACATATTCAGGAAGAAATTGAGGAGATTATTAGAGGCTTTTTCTTAAAGTGTTTCAGAAATATGTCAGGTATTGTGCAAGACATACTGCTATTTATGTGGTGGTGGTGGGATGAACAGTTGGGTGGACTGTATCCACTGCTAGGGTCAGGAAAGTTACCCTTAAAGATTTCAGCGTGGCGCAGCATGTCAGCTTCCAGTGTAGGGCCAGGCCTCAGAGTCTGTAAGTTGGCATAGTTCTATTGTCAAGAGAGGTCTGAGGAGCTTGTCTGGAATATTCATAGTAATTCTTCCTCTTTGCCCATGATTGGATGTCAGTGCTCATTTAAGACACCTTAAATTAGTTCCTCTTCTCCACTATCTC
Source organism: Mauremys mutica (assembly GCF_020497125.1). NCBI lineage: Eukaryota > Metazoa > Chordata > Testudines > Geoemydidae > Mauremys > Mauremys mutica. The sequence goes on along the minus strand of NC_059074.1, from coordinate 190,110,486 downwards.
CAACACGTAAACATGGATGCAGGAGTTCAAAAGTACATTCCTGTTTCTTTCTAGAATCAGAGGCGCATAATTTAGACTACAGGTTTTGTTTCTAATATAAAAGTAACTATGAGCAAATGCTTCCAGCAATAGTTGACTTTGTAACTGTCCACACAGATAATTATCTAACACTAAGGGTATGTCTACACTACGGGATTATTCCGATTTTACAGAAACTGGTTTTTTAAAACATTGTATAAAGTCAATTGCATGTGGCCACACTAAGCACATTAATTTGGCAGTGTGCGTCCATGTACCGAAGCTAGTGTCGATTTCCGGAGCGTTGCACTGTGGGTAGCTATCCCATATTTCCGGCAGTCTCCCCTGCCCATTGGAATTCTGGGTTGAGATCCCAGTGCCTGATGGGGCAAAAAACATTATCGCAGGTGGTTCTGGGTACAGCCTCACCCCTGCCTCCATGCAAGTAGCAGACAACCGTTTTGCGCCTTTTTCCCTGGGTGAACTGTGCAGATGCCATAGCACGGCAAGCATGGACCCTGCTCAGCTCAAGACAGCAATCATGGACGTTGTAAACACCTCACGCATTCTCGTGCAGTCAGTGCTGAACCAGGACCTGCAAAACCAGTCGAGGAGGTGGCAGCGACGGCAGCACGGCGATGAGAGTGTTGAGGACATGGACACAGAATTCTCTCAAACCGCGGGCCCCTGCGCTTTGGAGATCATGCTGGTAATGGGGCAGGTTCTAGCCATGGAACACCGATTTTGGGCCCGGGAAACAAGCACAGACTGGTGGGACCGCATAGTGTTGTGGGTGTGGGACGATTCCCAGTGGCTGTGAAACTTTCGCATGCGTAAGGGCACTTTCATGGAACTTTGTGACTTGCTTTCCCCTGCCCTGAAATGCCAGAATACCAAGATGAGAGCAGCCCTCACAGTTGAGACGCGAGTGGCGATAGCCCTCTGGAAGCTTGCAATGCCAGACAGCTACCAGTCAGTCGGGAATCAATTTGGAGCGGGCAAATCTACTGTGGGGGCTGCTGTGATGCAAGTAGCCAAAGCAATCATTAAGCTGCTGCTACCAAAGGTTGACACTCTGGGAAATGTGCAGGTCATAGTGGATGGCTTTGCTGCAATGGGATTCCCTAACTGTGGTGGGGCGATAGATGGAACCCATATCCCTGTCTTGGCACCGGAGCACCAAGGCACCCAGTACATAAACCAAAAGGGGTACTTTTCCATGGTGCTGCAAGCATTAGTGGAACACAAGGGACGTTTCACCAACATCCACGTGGGATGGCCGGGAAGGGTTCATGATGCTCGCGTCTTCAGGAACACTAATCGGTTTAAACAGTTGCAGAAAGGGAATTACTTCCCAGACCAGAAATTAACAGCTGTGGATGTTGAAATGCCTGTAGTTATCCTGTGGGGCCCAGCCTACCCCTTGATGCCATTGCTCATGAAGCCATACACAGGCAGCCTGGACAGTGGTCAGGAGTTGTTTAACTACAGGCTGAGCAAGTGCAGAATGGTGGTAGAATGTGCATTTGGCCGTTTAAAGGCGCGCTGGTGCACATTACTGACTCGCTCAGACCTCAGCCAAACCAATGTCCCCTTTGTTATTGCTGCTTGCTGTGTGCTCCACAATCTCTGTGAGAGTAAGGGGGAGACCTTTACAGCAGGGTGGGAGGCTGAGGCAAATCACCTGGCCGCTGATTACGCGCAGCCAGACACCAGGGCGATTAGAAGAGCACACCAGGAAGCGGTGCGCATCAGAGAAGCTTTGAAAACCAGTTTCATCACAGGCCAGGGTACGGTGTGACTGTTGTGTTTGTTTCTCCTTGATGAACCCCCCTCCCCCTTGCTTGACTCATTCCCTGTAAGCCACCCACCATCCCCCTTCGATTACCTCTTGCTTCCTAAGGAAATAAAATCACTCTAGTTTAAAAATCACATATTCTTTATTAATTAATTATAAAAAGAGGGCGAGAACTGATAAGGTAGCCCAGGTGGGGTTTGGGAGGAGGATAGGAGGGAAAGAAAAGGCCACTAAAAAAATTTCACAATGACAGCCTTTTGGTTGGGCTGTCCACTGGGGTGGAATGGGCGGGTGCACGGAGCCTCCCCCTACGCGTTCTTAGTCCTCTGGTGGGTGAGGCGGCTAAGGAACATGGTGAGGGGGGAGGGCGGTTATACAGGGGCTGCAGCGGCATTCTGTGATCCTGCTGCCGTTCCTGAAGCTCCACCAGACGCCGGAGCATGTCCGTTTGATCACGCAGCAGCCCCAGAGTTGCATCCCAACACCTCAGATCTTCCTGCCGCCACCTCTCATCTCGAGCGTCTCTCCTCTCCTCACGTTCATCCCTCCTAGCCTCACGTTGGTCCCTCCTGTCCTCACGGTCACTGGCATCTTTCCTGTACTTTGATACCACGTCCTTCCACTCATTCAGATGAGCTCTTTCATTGCGGGTCACTTCCATGATTTCCAAGAACATTTCGTCTCGTGTCTTTTTTTCCCCGCCGCCTTATCTGAGATCTCCCTCCTCCATCCCGAAGGCTACTTGAAAAATTTGCAGCTGCAGGAGGGAGGGGAAAAAAGGGAGAGAAGTATTTAAAAAGATACATTTTACAGAACAATGCTTACACTCTTTCACGGTGAACAACACTATTCACCTTACATAGCACATGTGATCTCACTACAAGGTCACATTTTGCATCTTAATATTGAGTGCCTGCGGCTTTGGTGTTAGAGATCACAGACGCAGGTCCGGGCATCAGAATTCGGCTTGCATGCGGCCATGGTAAGCCATTGTCTTTCAGCTTCTGCAGCCTTCATATATCCAGCACCCTCCTTTCCCAAATAGCAAGCAAAGCCCGTTGAGTGCTGCTTCTTTCCTGTTAACGTGCAGCACCAGAACTGCCCCCATCCAATTCTCTGGGATGATCGCTTTACCTCTGCCCCCACCATGTGGTTGGTATCATGGAAGATCCCAGGTAGCCAAACGCGAAAAAGCTCAGCGCCAAACCCCCCCCGCCCCCTCCCGCTTGGCTACATGCAGGGAAGGATTTCTTTTCAGCCACAGGCAAACAGCCCAACCATCTCTGTACCCTTAATTAAATTCCCGTATTTCAACCAGGTTACCATGAACAATATCACTGTCTCTAGGATGACACAGTGAGATAAAGAACAGATGTTGCTTGAATGCCAGCAAACACCGGGACCATACGCAGCTAGGCTTTGTCATGCAATGATACCAGATTACTTGCTACATGCATGGCGTGGTCAAGTATCCTACCATGGAGGATGGAATAAGGCGTGGTCAAGTGTCCTACCATGGAGGATGGAATAAGGCTGCCCTGCCCAGAAACCTTCTGCAAAGGCTTTTGGAGTACCTCCAGGAGAGCTTCATGGAGCTGTCCCTGGAGGATTTCTGCTCCATCCCCAGACATGTTAACAGACTTTTCCAGTAACTTTACTGGCCGCGAATGCATCCCAAGTCCTCAGGGCAAATTAATCATTAAAAAAAAAACACGCTTGCTTTTAAACCATGTTTTATATTTACAAAGGTACACTCACCAGAGGTCCCTTCCATGGCTTCATTGTCTGGGACAGTGGCTTGGGAAGGCTGGGAGGGTACTTCTGTTAGGCTGAGAAAAAGCTCCTGGCTGTTGGGGAGAATGGAGTGCTGTGTGCTCTCTGCAAGCTCGTCCTCCTCCTCATCTTCCCCGTCCGCAGAATCCTCAGGCAAGGCTAAGATTACCCCCACCTCGGAATCCACGGACAGGGGTGGGGTAGTGGTGGCGGACCCCCCTAGAATTGCATGCAGCTCAGCGTAGAAGCGGCATGTTTTCGGCCCTGCCCCGGACCTTCCGTTTGCTGCTTTGGTTTTCTGGTAGGCTTGTCTGAGCTCCTTAACTTTAACACGGCACTGTACTGAGTCCCTGCTGTGGCCTCTCTCCATTATGGCCTTGGAAATTTTTTCAAATGTTTTTTCATTTCGTCTTTTGGAACGGAGTTCTATTAGCACAGAATCCTCTCCCCATATAGTGATCAGATCCAGTACCTCCCATGCAGTCCATGCTGGAGCTCTTTTTCGATTCTCAGGAGACTCCATAGTTACCTGTGCTGATGAGCTCTGCGTGGTCACCTGTGCTCATCAGCTCACCAAGCTGGGCAAACAGGAAATGAAATTCAAAAGTTTGCGGGGCTTTTCCTGTCTACCTGGCCAGTGCATCTGACTCCAGATTGCTGTCCAGAGCAGTCACAATGGTGCACTGTGGGATAGCTCCTGGAGGCCAATACAGTCGAATTGTGGCCACACTAACCCTAATCCGACATGGCAATACCGATTTCAGCGCTACTCCCCTCGTCGGGGAGGAGTACAGAAATCGGTTTTAAGAGCCCTTTATATCGATATAAAGGGCTTCGTTGTGTGGACGGGTGCAGCGTTAAATCGGTTTAACGCTGCTAAATTCGGTACAAACGCGTAGTGTAGACCAGGCCTAAGAAAGGAAGCAACATGAATAATAGAAAACATAAGAAATTGAATTCACAAAAGAGAAACCCAGTGTAATTGTCTTGATTTCTTGAAAGAACCTATTGAAGTGAACTAGATAATGATTTCTAAATTCCAAAATCTATAGGGAAAAATCAGCAGGAATAGACAGCAGATATCACACAACAGCCCCTCCTGTCTGTTACAAGGCAAAACAGAAAGAGAGATCAATCTGCTAATGCTGTCTTAGTACAGAAAAACACTCTGGTCACCATTATCTCCAATATTCCTCTAATATAGCTTGAGCTATGGGAGTTGAGAGCTAGAGTATAGATGGATGATGAGATTGTAAGGGCTATTTTAAAATACAGGGTCTAATCTCCCTCCAGTGCATCTGCAGAGCTCCCAAAGATCCTGAATCAAGACAGGCTTTCCTTAATACATCTGCATTGGGGTATAATCAAGGGTGAAAGTAACTTAACGGACTTACCAGTACGCAGGGCGGCCAGGGTCCTAGGCAAGGTGGGGGAGGGGGACTCTGGGCCCCTGGAAGGGCTGGGACTGAGGCCAGGGCCAGACTTCCCTAGTCAGCCTTTCAGCGCTGCCCAGCCCAGCCCACACCAGCCATGGCTCCGGCAGCAATTTAAAGGGCCCCAGGCTCCCAGTTGCCGCTACCACACCAGTGGCAGCCAGCAGCCCCGCACCCTTTAAATTGCTGCTGGACCCTGGAGCTCCCACGCCAGCGACTGGAACCCTAGACCCTTTTTAAATCGCCAGGCCCTGGGGCAGCTGCCCCTTCCCACACAGTCAGCTGCGTACCAGCGGCCACCTTCTTACTGGTACGGCTTACTTTCACCTCTGGGTATAATGCACATGAAACTAAGCTGGTAGCTAAGGTGCCTATACATGTAACCATCCGATTATGTTCATTGGCTGTGTAGTGAAAGTGATCACATAAAATAAAGAAAATTCTGAAAAGCTAATGTAATTTGTTTTGCAACTTTGTTAAAATCTGCAGGTTTAAGAAGAAAATAAACCCTTCTCTCCTTCAGTCTGTGTGTGTGTTTCTAATTTACATTGCAGAACTGGAACTAAAATTATACTTTTAATTTAAAAATAACATCAGGGCAAAATTTACTCACCTTTACCTTAATTCAGTGACGCTACCTGAAAGAGTGATGGCTTGTGTGAACAAAGGGAGCAGGATTTAGTCTATTATAGAAACTTATCAGATCAGAACTATGCAAACGATTAAAAAAAAAGTTTTCATACATTGCAACATTTCAGCCCAAAGCCAGACAGCTTAGTGTATATAAAAAGTTATTAATATTGACTCGGAAGGAACTCTAGGCATTACTAAAACTACTCATTCCTCCATCTGTCCTAAATTTATCTTTCCTAACAAAACACATAGCTGTTTAGAATTGGGTCTGTGCTATGTGGAAAATAGATTTCCTATTCTATTCAGAATCTAATGGCACTGTTGTCCCTCAAAGGTCATAGGAACTAGGGCAGCCAATAAGAAAACTGATATTAAACCCAGTATTGAGCATCCTTAAACTTGAGTGATGTTTCATTTAACTCAACAGGACTTAGTGTGGGAATAGGATTTGCAGGATCAACTCCCATAATGCAGAAGAAAAAGGTATGTTAAAATAGCTAGAGTGGGTGATGTGGTAAATCTAGAGAACATCAATCCCCTACTATTCACTACTCTAAGGAAAAGGTCCCCTGGACTTACATTTCAAACAATAGCTGTGCAGCTGCCCTCTGAAACTCAGGCTTCTTGAAAGTGTCCGAGACACCCAAAAACTGAGCCCCTCCCAAAATATCACTAGTCATTTTTCAGAAAGTAGGCATTAGGCCTACACAGAGTTTTTGCATGGATCTAACTAAACTGGTAGGTTTAGTAAAGGTATTCATATTTGTAGCTATACCAATAAACACTTTTACACCAGTGTAACTGCCTATCCACTAGGGAGGTGTGCTGATTTAACTAAATTTGTTTTTCTACTAATTTAGGCAATCAATGCAAAAACTATGTAGAGATGCTCTTCGTGTACAAGTCACTTTAGGCTTCCCACTAGCCAACGATACTCAGTAGCTGTGGAAAATGCCTTAAAAACAAATTTCCTAATATGAACAAAACAAAAGCAGCGTCTCTCGAGCTGATTTAAGCTTTCAGGGCCTCTCATGAGTAGCCTCATTTAAGTTAAGGAGTGTTGGAGGGGCTGAATAACTGTTAGGATCAGATTCCCCCCCCCCCCCCTCCAATGTTCTTGAATTGTCTACAGGGATGAAGTATAAACACAAAGCCAGCTTATCTTGGAGCCAAAAAGGAAAACACAGAGGTGAATGAAAATATTTAATTGTACACAATAAAACAAAATTGTACCCAAGAATTTTTGAAATAAAATTATTACTAAAATGTTAATTGAGAACTTTAAAGAAACTGATTGAACAGATATTTCAAGCTTTATTCTGATCTCTATATTTCCTCAGTCATGCTCTGTTTGGTTATTACACCTACAAATCACATGAAAAAATGCTGTTTGATCCCTTTCATTTATTTTAAAGCTATTACAAAAATGCTGAAGGCTAGCACATTGCAGCTCCTCTCATATTAGATTTATAGGAAGCACCTGTCCATGCTCCAGCTGCATAAATACAGTTTAAAAATATCTGCAGAACTACATACACAGACCTGCCCTGTATTGAGCATTACGACTGGAGGTGCATAATCACCTACACCAGTGGTTTTCAACCTTTTTTCATTTGTGGGACCCCTAAAAAATTTCAAATAGAGGTGCGGTCCCCTTTGGAAATCTTAGGGCTTGTCTTCACTACCGGGGTAAGTTGACCTAAGTTACACTACTCCAGCTACGTGAATAACAAAGCTGGAGTCGACATAGCTTTGATCTTCACTGAGCTGCATTAATGGGAGACGCTCTCTGGTCGACTTCCCTTACTCTTCTCAGAGAGGTGGCGTGCCTGGGTTACTAGACCCGCTAAATCAACCCCTGCTGCATCGACTGCAGCAACGTTGATCTCCCCATAGTGAAGACCAGCCCTTAGACATAGTTTGCAGGTCCGCAGACCACAGGTTGAAAACCACTGAACTACGTCCTTCAAATTATTGCTCTGAATCAGATTTATTTATTTTTGCATCTGGGAGTCAGACTGCCAGACAGTAATTAGACTTATACAAGTTTTTAAAAGTTTAGTGATGCCTTTGTCAGTGGATAAGACTATTTAAATAGCTTAAAAAAGTGAATGAATCTGATTAGAGAACTTGTTGGTATAAAAACAAAAACAAGAAAACCCCAAACCCCCACACAATACAGAAATAGATCCTCGCATGTGCTTGAGTTATGCTTGACAACCTATGGAGCTAAGGGGGCAGGGCATAGCCCCTGATTCAGGGTGCAGAGGGGGATCCTAATTAGCACTGAGTGGAATGACTCTGGATGCCCAGCGCACAGCATGTTTTGGCCACACCTTCTCCTTCCCCCTATGATGCCAGGAGCCGGAAGTAGGTGGTACAGAGGTTTATGTCGCCCAGGATTCTTCTATGCAAGGGGACTTTCAGCTGTTTTAGGTTGGCCCAAAGTCACCAGAAAGGAAGTGTATGTAAGAGGATCTGACCCAATATATTTTATGTAGTTCAAAATAAACACATGCAACTCAAAAAAGTATATTCCTTACAGTACCAATCCCATGCTACCATTCATAAAGCATCCAGTACATTACAATAAAAAAAATACCAAGAGAACAGTGCAAAATGGTTTTGGTTCTTTGTTCAATAACTCATGTCATACCATAGCTGCACTAGTTAAGAACTCCAGGGAACATTCTAATATTTTTAAATAGATCTAACAATGACATAGTCATTACCATTTTTAATAATAAATTTGCTTTCTAAGCAAATAGAGTGAACATATAAATGTGAAAAAAAATCAGTGCATAAGCTAAGTTTAGCAATAAAAACGTGTATATAAAAAATGTTGAGATAGCGCTATCAGGTGAGAAGAAAATATTAAGAGGACTAAATGGGCCACTGCTGTGCACCAGCAGGACAATTCCTGGATTTGTCTGGTTTGTTATTTAGCAAATTTATATTAATTTTGTAAGGAGCAACAACTGTTTTCGTTTCCAACTACTTCTTTCCCTTAAATTATATAAACGTAGCCCCTCTGAAGATACCTGTTTCCATGAGCGAGCTTCTGCTGAGCGCAGGAGGTCTTTAGCACTTAGCACTACCCCTTTCCAACAATGTAAAAAAAATTATATGGGGTTATTTTGATGTACAAATTCCCAAACCCTGTTCCCTAATGTCACCTTTAATGTGGCATCAACCTTTGATCAGCCGCCCTAATTATAGTCTGAAACGTGCATAATAAGTTGCACTGACAAACATTCCGAGAGGAAAAGTTAGGCTCCCACAGCATAACTATGAGTATTAATATTCGACTACATATAAATTGTCTGTCTCTGGCCATTAGAGAAATTGGTTTTCAGACTGACAGCAAAACAGAGACTCAGGGGTTGAAGACCTGAAATAGACCCTCGAAATTGACTCCAAAGGCGCTCAAAAGCTCCTCTTCACCTTGGGTCCCCCCATCTGTATAGTACTGGCTCTCGGAAGCACTATTTTGATTATTCTGAATAAGATTGCTGAGTGACCCTGATTCGTTCATAACTTGAGGGTCTAGGAAACCGTAAGCAGCTGAATGAAATGCGTTGGACTGTGAACTAAAAGATGAGCTACAAGAAGCTGCTAGAGATGTACTGGTAGAAGGAGCCTGATGGATTTGCCTCCTGTGATCATTTGGGTTTAAAACTTGATTAAATGATGCCTTTTCTACGTTCATGCTCATGCATCCCATGTCATCAGTCTCCATGTTAACAATGCTGGGTGCTGTGACGTTTATGGTGTGAGCCTGATGCATGATGCTGCTATCAGAGACATTCTGCATGTCTTGCTGTGACATTGCTGATGCTCCTATACCATTTGTGCTGATGAAATCTCGATAGTAGTTTATATCCTTCTGATCAGTCCAGTGCAGAACATTTTCATGAAGAGCTGAGAGAGAACTGCTGCTCTGTGGGTTAGGGTGAAGTGCATCCATCACAAAACTGTTCTGTGGGTGTGTATTAACTGTGTTGCCTGATGAAGTGGAGCACAGGGAATGCCAACATGAAGAAAGAGCTTCATCATGCTTAACCGGTCCCACGGCCTGCACATTCGTAGGCTGATGTGGGATTGGATTTGAATTGCATGTGGGTGGGGAGTAATAAGACGGAATTTGACTGGTGCTTACAGGAGTTCTCTGCAGCGGCATAATCGCAGTTTGAGAAAACATATTTGGTTCTGTGAAAAGGAAACAGTTCTTAATGCATGGAAATTATAAGAGTGAAAAACATGGCAGGCAATTCAAATAGTCAAGCCTGCCAAAGTCGTACATCAAAAGCACTAAGCACAGGCTTAACTTTAAGCACACGTGCAATCCTATTGACATCAGTGGGATGATTCATGGGCTTGCAGTTAAGCACCTACTTAAGTGCTTTGCTGGATCAGGCCGCAGTGCTTAGCACCTTGCAGGACAAACCCTAAATGTCCAACCTGCAGTTAGACTGGCTGTACACATCACCCTTCTCTTTACTTGAAACATGGAAGCTAGAGAAGCTTACAATAAAAATATGGCTGGCTTTGAGGCTATATAGTAAGTACTCTCAATATTTTAGGGCATGTCTATTCTGCATCTGGGAGCAAGCCTCCAGCTCCAATCCACAGACTTGTACTGGCGAATATTTAAGCAAATGGTGCGGAAAGCCTGGAAATTTAAAGTTAAACTTCACTGAAAAGAACCAAACGTCTGAAAGCTCAGAGATAAGCAGAGATAACAGATACGATTGTCAAAAAGGCTTAAATAAGTTGGGAACCTAAGTCCCAATGACTTTGAGACTTAGGCTCCCAAGGCCGAAATCCTCAAAGGTATTTAGGTGCCTAACACTTTGACAATGGGACTCCTAAGACATTTAGGTGCTTTGGAAAACTTTACTCACTGCTTAGTATTTGTCCAAACAACTTTACCTTCAACCCAATCTCCTGCTGCTCTCCCTGGCACCAGCCCCCTACCCCTCCCTCTCACTGAAAAGGGGCAGTACATGCTTGCTTGCTCTCTCCCTGCTGGCTGTCAGGGGCTCCTGCCCCACGTCAGTGATGGACTTTGGGGGTGGGGCCTATTGCAGACCTCTGGTGTTTGTTCCCCTCTTACCCCTGCTACTGAAGAGCTTCTCTCTCCTGCAGTGAACTTCCCTGTCATGAGGGAGCATTAGGGACTGGCCTCTCATACTATCAGCAGGGGGCAGACTCCAGAGACGACTCATTGCCAAGGGACAGTGCTCTTGCTGAGAGGGGAAAAGACCCCACAAATCTTCCCCAACCATTTCTTTTAGACAGCTTCACATGGGGTATTTTCATCCACCTGAGGGGCAGGCCTACAGCAGCACTTTCAAGATGGAGAAACTACAGCATACGCCTTATAAGGGTGACAGTCATAATTTCACTGTGCCCCTTCGGGAGACCATGAATGAACTGGGGGAGACAGGGGCAGGTGCAAATAATAAGTGTCTTCAGGTAATACTACTGCCTTGAAGTTTAAGTGCTAGAGTCCCGATGGATAGAGGGAGGGCCAGGTGTGTTCTCAGCTGTGCACCTGCATTTACATGTCAAGTTATTGCAACTCAGCATGCATGAATCAGAAAGCGAAAGGGCTTTTTGATTTCTCTGAATATGCATGTGTGGCAATTGTACACGCAAACGTCACCCCACCAGTGCCTCTGGCCACTGAAAACTAGCCCCCAGTGTTTGGAAAAGCTAAGGGCCCTCATCATACTCTCTGCTATGGAAAATGGACACTGCAAATCAGAGAGTCGTCGTTTGTTTCAAACTGATGCTGGATTGACATATGCAGATAGATCTACCTTTCTTAATTATCCTCCCGTCGCCAGGGATAGACCGGAATGGAGCTGCTTTGGGCCTCTCGGACACATTGGGACCTGCGATGGAAAAAGACATTAACTCTGTTATTTAAGAATAGGATTGCTTTAAAAAAAAAAAATCTTTGCCCAAATTAAAAAAAAGAACGTGGTGGCAAACTACCAAATGTTTTCCTTACCATATTCCTGCATAAGCTTTTGAAAAGCCAATGTTGATATTTGCCTTTGTCTTTTTGCTTTATTACCATAAGGATCTACATGGGGAAGGAGAAAAGAGTATTGGTGATAAGGATGCTCTCCACTGTGTTTTGTAAAGAAAGTTTCCAGAACTTATGTATGCCTTCTGTTTATAATGGCAAGGGTCTTCCCAAATGTAGTTCTCATAGATATGTGATCTAAAGAGCTGATACAAAAAAAATCACAACCCACCACCCCTAATATTATTCTAAAGAAGGACAATGCTGGGGTGCTGTTACTAAAACACACACTTTTACTGATTCAAAGTTGTTCTCTCATATAAAAATACAGCACTGACATACTCTTAAGAATTCTCCTAGTAGGAACTGTACCTTTTTCATCTGGTAGATATCTGAAATCCATCGACTCACTGACTTCCTGGTCAGAGGGTCTTCGCAGCTGCATCTTTACCGTAACTGGTTCAGTGATGTCTTTGTAAAATGGTGGGGTTTTGAATACAATAGCGACTTGGCGATGTACATCAGCTTGTGAGAAACTACCTTTGGCTTCCCACTCATTCAAGACAAATCTGACTTCTATATCATCTAGTCCATCAGAAAAAGAAGGTACCAGTTAGTACAGAGAGAAAAAACTAAAACCTATGGCCATTTTCAAACGTGCAGGCCTAAAGTTGGCGTTTAAGTCCTTATGTAGGCTCCTAAGTAGCCTGATTTTCAGAGGTGCTGATAACCTATTGAGTTCAATGGGAGTTGAGGGTGCTCAGCAACTCTGAAATCAGGCCACTTATTTAGGAGCTTAAGTGAAGGTTTAGGGGCCTAACTTTAGGCCTCCAAGCTCGAAAATGTTGGCCTCCGCAGCTGAATACTTTTGAAATGTATTCTGGAAAGAGGGAGAGAAACTAATCACAGTTACCTTTTTGAACCTTGTCACACAGTAGAAATATTTCATCTCCTCCTTTTACACTTCCACAATTCTTGTTCACACGACAGATTCTCAACTCTGCTGTGTTAGGAGCTCCTAGAGATGAACAGGAAATAGCAATAGGACATAAGGACACATGAACAGCCACACTGGGTCAGACCAATGGTCCATCTAGCCCAGTATCTGGTCTTCCAACAGTGACCAATGCCAATTATGTCAGAGAGAATGAACAAGGCAGGCAATGTATTGAGTGATCCATCCTACGTCATCCAGTTCCAGCTTCTGGCAGTTGATGTTTAGGAACACCCAGAGCTTGGGGTTGCGCCCCTGACCATCTTGGCTAATAAAAAAGAGAGGGCTTTATGAAAGTGCCCTGGGATGACTGATGGGCAGGTATAACAGCAGTGTTATCAACATGAAGGGATGTGAATGGCAGGGGTGAGTTTGAATGCTCGTCTGTACTGGGCTTGGTATTAAAGTCTGTATTGGAGGGGGTGCTCTATCTAGCCCTCTCCACTACGTAAGGCTTTGTAAAACATTAGCGGCTGCCACAGAATGAAAGTGCAGAGGAGAAATTCTGGTACATATAAACTGAAATTAAGGTCTCCATCCTGCTTGACCTAACAAGGCAATAACTGGGGCAGGGACAGTGCGCACCTGGCATTCAAAATGCCCTCCACATGAAGGTAATTTGGAAGCATGTTCCTAGACCCAGATGAAATCAGTAAGCTGGTGATGAAGGCAAGAAAGATGAAGGCTCTGGTCATGTAGCCTTTTCCTGTCTTGGGCACCGAACACCAATGCTGCTACTCTTAACCACTTATCTTCCATATTTATTCCAAAGCCAGCTCACATTACTGTTGCAAATATTTCACCACTTAGCCAGCTGTTGTTACTCAATGTTACAGCAACTCTGACCCATAGAACTCACACGCAAGGGTTTAGTCAATTACCCTTACACATCACTCTGGAGTTGCTGGAAAGGGTTGGGTCAGCAATTCGTTAAAGTGATACCCTCCCCTTCCCCCCACCTCAGCACAGCAGATTATAATTTTTACTTATTTACATATTTGGTCAAAAAAAAAAGGCTAAGTTTGGCCTAAAAGAGATGGGCAAATGAGGGTGGGGCGAGAGTCAATGAGTCTTCCTATACACTCACATAGCATCTACTCAATGTGGTCCCAGTCAGGATTGGGATTGCTGGGCACTACCACTATAGAAATATTTAATAAAAATAATTATTAATAAATAGTTAACAGGGTTTTAACATTTGGAGGGAATGGCCACAATTTTCAAAAACAGAATCCTAAAGTTAAAACTCCAAATTTTGGATTTAGGCATCTAAACAGGTGGCCAGATTTCAAAAAGTACCCAACAGCCCCCAATAGGGTCCACAGGAATTTCTGGGTGTTCAGCACTTCTGAAATCTGGCCACCAAGGCCTCAGTCCAACAAAATACTTTAAAGCATGTGCTTAACTAAGCATGCGAGCAATCCCAAAAAATCAACATATGTACATATGGTTACATTTATGCATGGGTTAGGTGCTTTGCTGGATCAAGGCCTCATTTAGGCGCTTAAGTATAGAAAATTCTGAAAATCTTGGTAATATTGCATATTATTGTCTGTAATGCTATACAAGGAGCCAGACTGGGCTCAAAAACAACCACCACACAACTTCTACTGACTTCAGCATCTGGCTAAAGATGTGCAGACACAGAAGGCCTCCGGTATTCTTTCAGTGCTCACAGAGGTACTGGATCACGAACTGCCCTATGCAAGATTACCTCTGGTAGCCTCACTGTTTATCATTACAAAATAATACAATTAGGATAGCATAACTGTTTAGTCCTGAGCAGCAGAGTCATGCTGGAGACCTGCAAAGCTTTGGAATCTTCAGTGCCCAAAGTAATTATTCAATCTACCACAAGTCAGAGTTAATATATTAACAGTAGCTTTTCATGAACAAATGTGGAAGATTATGATACTGTTTCAAATTGATATACTTCATAAATAATATCATAATTCATATATATCCAATAAGTATGCTGGGCAAAAGGAGGTCCAATACATTTATAGATTACATCCCAAAAACCTAAATTAAAAGAACATTAAGGCTGCAAAGTCAAGGAGCTGAAATCTCCTAGTTAAGGCTGCATGTGCAACTATAATTCAGCCCCTTTGTGCATATTCATTATGATACAATCTTTACATATGTGATCACGTGCTGGTTTTCTCTGACTCATTCAGTGCACAGGACAGATTGTGCTCACTGAATGAGCAGCTCTTCAATATTTTGTTTCATTCTCATCATTCAGTGTGTGACCACATGCCTCGCTGCACACTATTCAAAACCTTCTCTACATAATAGTACAGAACTATTAATTTCCTCATGACGCTCTCAGCGTAATATCTTCGTGCTTTACTAACATTAATGGAATTGTCTTCACAGCCCTGTGAGGTGAGGCATAATTACTAGCCCCATATTACAGATGCCCAATAATTCTGGGTGTCCAATTTGAGAGGCCTAGTACCTGATTTTTCAGAGAATTTGGTATTATGTAGCATTTTATATGTACGTAGCACAGTTCCCATTGACCTCAGTTGCAGCTCAGAGTGATCAGCACTTCTGCAAATCAGACCCCAGGTGTCTCAAGTTGGGTATTCAGAAAATGAGGAACACACAGTGACCACCATGTGAAAATTCTGGTTTACATAACTTGCACTGCATCACACAGGAACTCTAAAGCTGTCCCTGCAGTTCTTCTTTGAGTGATTGCTCATGTGTATTCCACAGTAGGTGTGCGTGCTCGCCACGTGCACTGGTGCCGGAAGTTTTTTCCCTTAGCAGTACCCGTACTGGGGGAGCACCGCTGTGACCTCTAGAGTGGCACCTCTATATCGCACTATAAGGGGAGCTGCGCACTTGCCCCCACCCTCAGTTCCTTCTTGCCACCAGTGAAGGTAGTCGGAACTTCATGCTCCAGCTCTGCTGTAGCGCTTCTAGCCTTAGTAGTACAACTCTTCTTCATAGATTGCTTCTCTAGTTAGTTGCTTGGCTCGGGGCATGCCCCGTGCCCCAGGCTTCAAGTCGTGCAACTCCTGTCGCAGTTCTATGCCCAGGAGCGACCCACACTCTGTGTCTTCGCTGTCTGGGCGAGACTCATGTAAGTGAGCGTAGTAAAATCTGCAGATCGTTCAAGCCTTGAACAAAGTGTGAAAGAGATATCCGACTCCGGGCCCTGCTAATGGAGTTGGCATTGGCCCCAGCACCAGCATGCCGACCTGACTCGGCACCGGGCACCGCATCATCGGTGCGGAGCGAAGCTCTATCCACCAGTCGGCACCACTCCCCTGCCAAGAGGCAAGGGAAGACTCAGCGGTGCCAAGAGAAGGACGGGGATGAAGCTGGTCCTGAGTTGGGCAGCCCACGATCCCCCTCAGGAACCAGACCATCGACTCGCGCTGAGCGGAGTAGTCTGGTCCCATCCGCGCGAGCCTCTCCTGTGGTGAAAATGCCGTTGATGCCAGAGGCAGCACAGGCAGCGCATGACATCCTCGCCCTTCCGGTGCAGGGTGCGCCACCTGAGACATGTCCCCGATCCCAAGGGAAGTCACCAGTGGGAGTTCATCAACCCTCCCCAGTCCGGCATAGTCTCCGCTCCGAGGATGAGACACCTACCCGTTCCGAGGGGCCATCCTGGAGCACGCACCAGACTTCCACTCCATTGGCTGATTTGCCTGAGAGGGAGTCTCAAGGGCCCTCCACTACCCACAAAGGTTGCAGGCACCGAGACAAGAGGCGTCGACGCTCCTCTTCCCACTAAAGCTATAGGAGCGGGTCTCATTGCCATCAGTACTGACGCTCAGATTCGAGTGTTCGCTCTGACAGGCGTCATGCTCGGAATGCCCCTCGACCGTCGTCAGCACCCAGGCGCCATAGCCATGGTCGCCATGGGGAATCTAGAAGCAGCACCTCTGACGGGTACACGTCGTCGTCGAGGTCTAAATCGAAGTCGGTACTGACACAGCTGTGGACGCTCCCGACGCTCGTACGGCATTGTGCATTCCTCAGCGACTTCAGCTTCGGCACCCAGCCGCCCATCCCTGGGCCGCGCCACCCCCCACGATCAAGCGGCTCCGCTCGGTCCCCAAGAGGGTTAATGGCAAGGGGTGCCTTGGCAAGGGCAGTGGTGTCAGTGGGCACCGTGGCCCCAATTACCTGCACCGGCGAGACCCCGTTCAGTGGCCATGGCATCACAGATACACTCTACGTCCCTGCCTCGGCGCCAGGAAAAGTCAACTGGTACCGAACTGGCGGCACCGCATACGGGCTCGGAATTGGGGGTTGAACCACCGGTACCGCCCGACGCCCTGGGGCAGAACCCCTCACCGGCACCGGAGGAATCCATAACGGCATCACCAGCCACCCTACAGGAAGATTTTAAGGCTCACCAAGAGCTCCTTAAGCGGGTGGCCTCGAATCTCCAGCTTCAGGCTGAGGAGATGGAGGAGCTGTCGGACCCCCTGTTCAACGTGTTGTCCTCCTCGGCACTGGGCCATGTGGCCCTACCTCTCCACCAGGGAGTGGCCAACATATCGACTTCGCTTTGGCGAACCCCAGCCTCCTTGACACCTATTTCTAAAAAGGTGGAAAGAAAGTATTTTGTGCCAGCAAAGGGGCACGAATACTTGTACTCTCACCCAGCACCCAACTCTCTGCTGGTGGAGTCTGTAAACCACCGAGAGAGGCATGGTCAACCCGCGCCAACCCCCAAGGATAAAGACACCAGGAGACTGGATACCTTCGGCAGGAAGGTTTATTCATCGGCGAGCTTCCAGCTCAGGGCGGCGAATCACCAAGCCCTACTGAGCCAGTATGATTTCAACTTATGGGGGTCCTTGCCAAAGTTTGAACCTCTTCTCCAGGAAAGGGACAAGAGGGACTTCAGAGCTTTGGTCGACGAAGGAGCGGCGACGGCGAAAGCGGTTCTTCAAGCGGCTTCGGACGTGGCAGATACAGCGGCCCGTTCGATAGCCTCGGCCATTTCCATGTGCAGGGCGTCGTGGCTCTCACTGTTGGGGCTGTCCACGGAATCCCAGTCCCTCATGCAGGACCTGCCCTTCGATGGGAAGGCCCTGTTTGCGGATCAAACAGACATCCGTCTGCATGAGATGAAAGACTCCCACGTCATCCTGCAAACTCTGGGCCTACATGTCCCGCCAGCAAAGGACAAACCCAGGCCACAGACCTCAGCCCTTCCAGCTAGAGGCAGATATAAGCCCCTACCTAAGAGGCCGAGGGAGCAGAGACACAGGTCCCAGCGCCAGTCCCGCTCAGCCCCGCGACCTGGCCCCTCAAAGGGCAAGAGGCAGGGGAAGAGGCACTTTTGACTCTTTGCGGGGGGCCACGGGGCCTGTTGCCAGGGAAGCCCCCCAGTTAATAAAGTTTGTGTTCTGCAACTGTTTATCTGCCTTCCAAGTGCAATGGTCCTGTATAACATTGGACCAGTGGGTCCTCAGCACCATTTCCAGTTCGCTTCGCCCTCCCTCCACCACCCCCTACCCCCGGGGACCCGGAGCACACCCTCCTTTTAGACCAGGAGGTGACGCACCTCCTCACCCTGGGCGCGGTGGAGAAGGTACCTCGGGAATTCCAGGTCAGAGGGTTTTACTCCCGGTATTTCCTGATTCCGAAAGCAAAAGGCGGGCTCAGGCCCACCCTCGACCTGCAGAACCTCAACCAATTTATGGTCTATTACAAGTTCCATATGGTTTCCCTGGCCTCTATTATTCCATCCATAGACCGATGACGACAGCAAGGGTGTGCCTTCAAATCTTAGGCCACATAGCAGCATGCACCTCCGTGGTGCGACATGCCAGGCTCAGAATGAGGCCCCTCCAACTCTGGCTGGCCTCCAAATATTCCCAGGCCAGGGATGACCTGGACAAGATGGTCACGTTACCTCCCAACGTAGTAGCCGACCTGCAATGGTGGTCCCTCCCGAGCAACATGTTACAAGGGATTCCCTTCCGAGAGACCCCCCCCACTGGATCTGGTGTCGGACATCTTGGACCTGGGGTGGGAAGCCCACGCAGGGAGCTTCCAAACCCAGGGCTGATGGTCAATCTTGGAAGCGTCCCTGCACATAAACGTCAGGGAACTCAGGGCAGTACGCCTGGTATGCATAGCTTTCAGCCCGCACCTACGGGGAAAGATGGTCAGAGTACACATGGACAATACGGCTGCGATGTATTACATCAACAGGCAAAGGGGCACATGCTCCTTGGCTTTGTGCCAGGAAGCCCTGGACCTATGGGAATTCTGCACAGCCCACGATATCTCTCTGCAGGCTTTTCACCTACCCGGCACTCGTAATACGCGAGCCGATCACCTCAGCAGGGTTTTCTCTCACTAATACGAGTGGTCACTCCACTGGGAGGTCGCCTGGCAACACTTCCGAGAGTGGGGAGCTCCCCAGGTAGATCTCTTTGCTACTGCCCAGAATTGTCTCTGCCCCCAGTTCTGCTCCTGGGCCGGGGTGGGCAGGCCACCTTTTCTATGCCTTTCCGCCATTTTCCCTGATAGGCAAGGTCTTACAGAAAGTGAGGGCAGACAAGTCGAGGGTTAACCTCATAGCCCTGGCTTGGGCCCAACAATATTGGTACGGAACCCTCCTGCAGCTCCTAGTGGCCCCCCTGCGCAGGCTGCCGCTTCGGCCGGATCTCCTCTCCCAGGACGAGGGATGCCTCCTCGATCCCAACCTGGCCGTGCTTCATCTGACAGCGTGGCTGCTCCATGGTTAGACGAGGAGGAAGGGAGGTGTTCGGAGGATGTCAGGCAAGTTCTGCTGGAAAGCAGAAAGCCGTCCACACGACGGACCTACCTGGCCAAATGGTCTAGGTTCTCTAGGTGAGCGAGAGAAAGGGGTACTTCCCCATCATCCACATAGCTCCAAATCATTCTCGATTACCTCCTGTCCCTTAGGACCCAGGGGCTAGCTCCTGCCTCGGTCAGGGTACACTTAGCGGCCATTTCGGCTTTCCACCCTGCGGTGCATGGTCACTCGGTATTTTCCCATCACATGACATCCCCGTTTTTGAAAGGACTGGATCGGGCATTCCCTTACGCCAGGCCCCCGGTCCCGCTATGGGACCTGAACCTAGAGCTCTCCCGCCTCATGGGTCCCCCTTTTGAACCCTTGGCCATGTGTTCCTGGTCCCACTTATCATGGAAGGTAGCGTTCCTGGTGGCGATCAACTCAGTCCGCCGTGTCTCGGAGCTTAGGGCCCTAACCTCGGAACCCCCGTAAACGGTCTTCCACAGGGATAAGGTCCAGCTTCGCCCACACCCTGCTTTTCTGCCGAAGGTGGTCTCGAGTTTTCATATGGATCAGGACATTTTCCTTCCAACACTCTGTTCCAAGCCCTATTCCTCCAATGAGGAACGACGCCTACGCATGCTAGATGTGCATAGGGCACTGGCCTTTTACCTAGACCGATCCAGGCCATTCCAGAAATCCCCACAACTTTTCGTTGCATCGGCCAAACGCATGAGGGGGCAACCGGTTTCTACCCAGCGACTTTCCCGCTGGATCACCTTGAGCATATGCACGTGTTACGACCTGGCAAGGATTCCCCTGCCGCCTATCATGAAGGCGCATTCTACGAGAGTTCAGGCCTCGTCGGCCGCCTATGTAGCCCACATCCCTATTCAGGACATTTGTCGAGCTGCCACATGGGCCTCTGTCCACACCTTTTCATCGCGTTATGGAATCGTCTCCCAAACACAAGATGACGCCGGGTTTGGTAGGGCGGTACTCCGTCCCGGAAACCCTTAAACTCCTACCCACCTCCATCAGATATAGCAGGGGTCGGCAACCTTTCAAAAGTGGTGTGCCGAGTCTTCATTTAGTCACTCTAATTCAAGGTTTCGCGTGCCGGTAATACATTTTAACCTTTTTAGAAGGTCTCTTTCTATAAGTCTATAATATATAACTAAACTATTGTTGTATGTAAAGTAAATAAGGTTTCAAAATGTTTAAGAAGCTTCATTTAAAATTAAATTAAAATGCAGAGCCCCCCGGACCGGTGGTCAGGACTCGGGCAGTGCGAGTGCCACTAAAAATCATCTCGCGGGCCGCCTTCGGCACGCGTGCCATAGGTTGCCTACCCCTGAAATATAGCTTAGAGACACCTACTGTGGAATACACATGAGCAATCACTCAAAGAAGAAAGAACAGTTACCTGTTCCGTAACTGGCGTTCTTCGAGACGTGTTGCTCAGGTGTATTCCACATCCCACCCTCCCTCCCCTCTGTCGGAGTTGTCTGGCAAGAAGGAACTGAGGGTGTGGGGAGTGCACAGCTCCTCTTATAGCGCAATATAGAGGCACCACTCTAGGGGTCACAGCGGTGCTCCCCCACTACGGGTACTGCTAAGGGAAAAACTTCTGGCACCGGTGCACGTGGCGAGCACGCACTCCTACTGTGGAATACACCTGAGCAACACATCTTGAAGAACGCCAGTTACGGAACAGGTAACTGTCCTTTCCCGGTCTCATTCACTTCACACTTTCCCCAAACAAGGCAGGTATCCTACAAAGGGCCTCGTTCACTACACAAGCCTGATTCATTCACTGAGCCAAGACACATTGCTTTTAGCTCTATCACTCAATGAATCAGGGGTCCTGTGGAAAAACTAGTATGTGATCAAGTAATTAAGGACTGTATCATAATGCATACACACAAGGGGATGAATTAAGGTTGCATGGGCAACCTTAATTCTGGCATTGCCTAACTTTTGAGTGCATGACTTTGCAACCTTGACGTCCTTTTAACATAGTTTTCTGGGATGTAAGTTCCTAAGTTTTTAAAAATGCAAATAGAAAGAACAGAAATTCCACCACGTGGAACCATACTGACCACCAGCACTGGACATCAGCGTTCAGATCTACAGTACAGACCACTGCCACTTGAGCTAAGAATAACTGTTTTCTATTTGTTCCAGTCACTAGAGGGAGATGAGACTCACTCTGCCAGTCTGTTTCACAACTATTTGATGACAGCAAAGGACTGTTAAGGCTCAGGAATCCTGGGTTCAGTTCCAGGCTCGGCAGAGGAGTATTCTCCAGTGGTTATAGACATTCTATCCCAGGTTTCGCTCTCCCGCCCCTGCCCCTGCCCCCTCCTAGGCTCTCAATAAAATGGCTGTAAGAATGTTGGTTTTTTTAAAACATACACCAAAAAACCATATTTCTCCCTGATCTCATTCTCAGAAATGGCTGAACCATTTCAGCAGAAACTTCCCAAAAATGTCAGCCTGAGGTAGACACCCAACATGGGAAATTTCAGCCTAAGCAATTAAAGTTTGGCAAAGTTACAAGCAACCGAAAACAGGAGCCATCTTAGCTATAGACAGTGCCACCTGCACTATCTATTTTATAAACTGACACTGTCTTCTGCTCCATCCATACCCATTTGCTTCCACATTAAATTCATACATTTCAAAAATGAGTAAGTTGATGGAGACTAGAAATGACAAAAAGTGAAGACAAATTATTACACTGAATGCATGTGGGCAGAACAAAATATATGCAGAAAGAACTATAAATACTTTTATTGCTACTTGTTTGAGCAGAATTGCAAAAGCTCTGGGTGAGTAATGTAGGTATCCTAAAGTCACTAGCAATACAAACTCTACTCAGATCTTCCCTGTCTATAAAACATGACAATATACTGAGAGTCACCGTTCAGTAGGAGGAAAATTTGTGTTACCTGAACAAAATTGAATACATGTTTATTGCATGTATTAAATTGCATAATTTTGGTCACTTCATAATATTCTATGAGAGTGCATACACACTACACATATTTTTAACCAAGGTCAAAACCTGACCTTTCTTAATTCTATATGGCAGAACTAGTTTGAAAAGGTCAACAAATTCACTTTTTTTGAGGAACGCAGATCTGAAGCTACCATTCCTAAAACGAGATGTCACAGCAATTCTACCTACTTGTGGCTGATGTTATGCATCATGTTTTATTTACACCACCACTACGCTACAATGGAGGACTCCAAACACCCATAGTGCAAAACAAAATCACCCACACACACACCGTGCTAAAACCAAAACTTAGCAGGGACTGACGTCAACTGAAAGGCACTTGTAGTTATGATCTAGCATATTTCTAAATGGTAGCTGAGACACACTGCTTTTAGCTGTTAATTTTCATCTCAGCCTCATCTATTATGGCAAAGCACCAGCTCTGCTATAAAGTCCCTGAATAAAACATTGTGTAGGCATTTCATTTGACAGAAGTAAGAGATTTATAGCATGTTTTAAAAGTAGGTAAAAATAACAAAAACGCTGGTTAGAACAGAATACTTCCATAATGGTTATGTCAATTCATAGCACAACTCTCCTCATCAACTGCATAAATGCACTTTTTTTAAAATCAGTGACTTCTGCTAAAATAATCGGTCTCATGACCTACAAAGCTTGGCACAGAAATGTCTTATCATAAAGATGACAAAAATAATTTCCAAATTCTTCAACAATTCTTAAAGGCTATTCATTCTGCAAAGGCAGGATATAAATATGTACGTCACATATTTCACCCTCTTTTTTCAGACGATCCCATTAAAGTGTAGTGAAGTCACTCAAAAATCCTCTGAAAAAGTTAATCCTTTGCAAAACAGGTATTTGTTTGTGGTAAAATTCCATCCTGGACAGTGAGTCAGCACAAGACCTATGCACCACTTATGGGGCCAGACCCTGAGCTGCTCTAAACTGGCATCACTCCACTGAAGGCAGTGAAGCTACACCAACTTATACCAGCTCAGGTTCTGGCCCAGGCCCTCAATGTAACGGTTGATGGGACATAAGTGGTTTAGAGCTTTGTGCTAACTCTCTACATGGGTGAATTTCACACACTGGGCCTGATCAAAGCCCCAAAGAAGTCAACAGAAAGATTCCCCAATTATTTCAATAGGCTTTGGATCAGGTTCTTGGGGCACAGATCGGGTTTTATGGCAGCTAAGTCCAAGCTGGGACCTTTCTCAGCAATCTTTATCACTACAAAATATTTTAAATGCCTTGCCTATTGGAAACTGGGTTTCCTGTGGCTACTGCTGCAGTACATAACCAAGGGCTGTGAAAGGATCTAACGAGTAGTATGACTGAGATAGATACTGCACCTCCTACTACCCAATGTCAACACACCACTCCCACCCATTTGATATCCAACAGCATATACACAATCTACAGTCCATACTCTGGCCTTGGCTCTAAGCAGTAGGACCCAAAGCCAGTGCTAGGATCCTTGCAGGGCCGGCTCCAGACCCCAGCGCGGCAAGCACGCGCGTGGGGCGGCCCTTTCCCGGGGGGAGCGGCAGGCTGGGCCGGCAGACCTGCCGCAGTCATGGCTGCGGGAGGTCCACCGGAGCCCCGGGACGACCGGACCTCCCGCAGGCATGACTGCGGACGGTTCGCTGGTCCCGCGGCTCGGCTGGACCTCCCGCAGGCATGACTGTGGCAGCTCAAGCGGAGCCGCCGGACCTGCGAACTGTCCGCAGCTGCGGGAGGTCCAGCCGAGCCGCGCGACCAGCGGTCCCTCCGCAGTCATGCCCGCGGGAGGTCCGCTGCTCCCGCGGCTCCGGGGCGCCTCCCGCGCATGACTGCTTGAGGCAGCCAAAAAGGTAGAGCCGCCCCTGGATCCTTGGCCCTGTGTTTGCATTGGATAGCATCACAGAGCTGGAGAGCTGAGAGGCAAACGGCTGGGAAGGTGGCCTGACCCCTGTCACTTCAAATACAAGGGAAAAGTTATCACTTAAAAGTGCACCTGTCCAGGTGGGATACTCACGGTTATCATAAATAGGGTTGGAGATGACAGGAGGAACTGGTATCGTACAATTGCCATGTTCATCAGGGAGGAACACCTGAAAGCAGAGTCTCACGACATTGAGGTCATACTCATCAACATTGAGCAGCTGTTCTTCGGGCACTGCAAGATGGAGAGAGATGACAGAGTAAGAGTTATCGCACAGAGGCAGCAATCACACAAAGAACTTGGGGTGAATCTCTGCTGGCAGAAGCAACAATGCCACCAATGCATGAAGGATTCACCTGTGACACTCACTGACTCCCGCAGGAGCTGTATGTATCGATCCCTTGCATGTGGAACAGTAGCCTCTACCCATACTCCTTCAGTTACAAATCCCAAGGCTGCTGCAATGGAAGTGTGTTACAGGGCCGCCCAGAGGATTCCGGGGGCCTGGGGTCTTCGGCAGAGGGGGGCCCTTCCGTTCTGGGACCCGCCGCCGAAGTGCCCCAACGACCCGCCGCCGAATTACCGCCGAAGTGGGACCCGCCGCCGAAGTGCAGCCCGGTCTTCGGCGGTAATTCGGCGGTGAGGGGCCCCCACCACGGCTCTTCGGGGCACTTCGGCGGCAGGTCCCGGAATGGAAGGGCCCCCCGCCGCCGAATTACCACCAAAAACCGAGCTGAACTTCGGCGGCGGGTCCCGCTTCAGCGGTAATTCGCCAGTGGGGGGTCCTTCTGCCCCGGAGCAAAAGGACCCCCCACCGGCAAAGACCGGGAGCGGAAGAAGCTCCTGGGCCCAGCCCCGCAAGAGTTTTCAGGGCCCCCCGGAGCGAGTGAAGGACCCCGCTACAGGGCCCCCAAAAAACTCTTGTGGGGGCCCCTGTGGGGCCCGGGGCAAATTGCCCCTCTTGCCCCCCCCCCTCTGGGCGGCCCTGGTGTGTTAGTCACCCAAGCTGCCTCTTGGATTAAATGTGATGAGCCAAACTGTGGCTGCCCCTCAGCAGCTGCCCGTGAGGAGAGCAAGCGAGCACTAGGGATGGCGCCTGTCTTCCCCCACCACAATGCACTCTGAACAGGAGGCAGCCAATGTATAGACCCAATTGTTTAGCCAGCAAATGCTCAAGGCATTGCAATGCATCCCAAAATAATGGTTCCCAACCTTTTGGGGGCTTCCCTGTTTGTGAGGGATCTGCACCTGGGTCTGCAGTGGGGACAAGTGCCATTGTCTCACCTGCGGTTGTTCATTCCCTCCCCACAACCTCTCCCAGTTCTCCCCTTCAAAGTCTTTATTCATTCTCTCCAAGCTTTCCCTCAAGTCCTTCTCTGCCTTAGGGTTTCCCCATCTTGTTTCTCCCTCTCTCTTTTCCAGATCCCTCCCTATTCTCTCTCTCTCTCAATGCCTCCATTTTCTCTCTCCTCCTCCACCACCCCCATGCGTAGTTAAGATGAGAACATAGACAATTTTGTCTTAGCACAATTCTTCTAATGTGTAGGAGGCCTTGGGTCCCAACAGCTTGCCAATAGACAATGCTGGGGGATTCTGCACAATGTTAGGTTATTTTCTTCTTAGGATGTGAAAAGAAAATAAACATCCAGAGGAAAAAAAAAATCACCAAAACATCAGTCTCTGTGCCCACAATGCTTCAGGGCACCATCTCTGCTCTTGCCCCATTCCCGGTGTGCCTCTAACTACAAAAACCAAGATTTGGCTCTAAAGATGCCTGTTAATACCTCTTGTTATTAAAAAAACAAAACAAAACCTCCTTGCCCCCACCGATAGGTACAATTATTGGGAACCATATTTTAACTGAAAAAAGATGATGTATTTCTGCTGATTTGTGTCAGTTCTGTATCTTTGGGAATAGCAACTACTGGTATCACATAATGGTACATTTCGGTGACACAACAAGTAAATCCCTGTAGGGATTTTTGTTCATATACTTTTCCCCAGTGTAAACTGAGACATATATAACCCATGCCTAGCATTTTAGTTTTGTCCAGCCTTCTACGTCATTTTAATTTTCAAAATCTCACACTGGGACATATCTTACTTCAGTTATTTATGATTAAATACCTCATCTATTGTTAGTTTACTGTAAAAATCTGATGCCAGAAAAAAGTTATCTGATTTTGATGATATTCTCTTTTCAAGTCTCAAATTAAATTATCTGCTGGGGTTTTTTAAAGGACACCACAGAAAAGGAAGATAATCTGATTTCACTTATTAGAATGGGAGGTCCAGTTAAAGAGCTATTTAAAGAAGCTTTTATCTCTTCCAAACCTATTGTTAGCCTGAGAACAGTTTTATGGTCTCATTTAGCCATTCAAAGAATCACAAACCAAATGCCTGCAGTATCAGCAGACCATAATAATTCTTCCAGTTCACCAATCCTCCAAAAACCTCCTACAAATTTCATTACCACCTTAGTACTGGGGATGTCAAGAGTGAAGGTTGAAACATGCCTGGACCAAAAAAAAAAAAAAACCCAGTGACCACACTGTACTGATAAACGTCAAACACTTGCGTTTTGGTGTCTGCCCCCACAAAGAGTAGGAGGTGACACCACCCACTCTGGTGACATTTTTTTTCTTCATTTTGGTATTATTGAAATAGTACATGCAGCAAATTCAAAAGGGGTTCCTCTGCATTTTTCATTTGCAATTGTTATTTGAATATCTCAGTCCCTCCAGATCTCAGTTTTAAAAATAAATTTGATCTCTTTCATTTTAAACATGGGATATTTATCTATAAATGCACCAGGAGTTGAAAGTTAAAAATCAGCCCCTTTACAGCTTTAAAAATTTTGGATCCAAACCTGGCGTCCTTACCTGGGCAGATCCTCTCCTGGAATTATTTAGTCTGCAGAAGAGAAGAGTGAGGGGGGATTTGATAGCTGCTTTCAACTACCTGAAAAGGGGTTCCAAAGAGGATGGCTCTAGACTGTTCTCCGTGGTGGCAGATGACAGAACAAGGAGTAATGGTCTCAAGTTGCAGTGGGGGAGGTTTAGGTTGGATATTAGGAAAAACTTTTTCACTAGGAGGGTAGTGAAGCACTGGAATGGGTTACCTAGGGAGGTGGTGGGGGAAGGGATAGCTCAGTGGTTTGAGCATTGGCCTGCTAAACCCAGGGTTGTGAGTTCAATCCTTGAGGGGGCCAATTGGGGGAACTGGGATAAAAATCTGGGGATTGGTCCTGCTTTGAGCAGGGGGTTGGACTAGATGACCTCCTAAGGTCTCTTCCAACTCTGAAATTGTATGATTCTATGACTTGGAGGTGCACCTTGTAGAATTTCTGCCAAATGCTACCTTCATGGAAGATATTTGTGCGCTCTGGATGGGGCAGAAAGCATAGCCTCTGCCCTGCAGAGCTCAGATCTACAGGGAAAGGCAATGCCAAACTTGTGCACTCCATAGAATCTGCAGTGGGGCAGATCCTCCTTGCAACAATGCTCATGGTCTCTCCTCTACACTGGTATGGCTCTTGGAGAGCAGTGTGTGGTGCCTGTAGGCTTATCCAGAACTTTTTACACTGGTTTGCTCTCTGCAGCAAGCTCTGGTAGAAATACAACAGCAACAAAGATGTGAGGGAATGACTATTGGCTTGTTTCTGCTGCTAAAATTAGGCCTGAAGACAGTTCCCTACTAGAATGGCTCAATATGTTGCAAAGATGGGATCTCTGAGCCCAAACTCCTTTCTCTAATTGGACAGATGGCTGCTCAACCTAGCTCAGGCCTAACAGATGAAGCCCACTCATCCTTTTGACGTTACTTGGCTGATATAAATGTTTAATTTTTCCCCTCTTGACTGAGTCTTAGGGAATGGCATATTAGCTGTCCCAATGTCTCTGGGGTCTCATCCACTCCCCAAAAATTTAAGCAATAACATCTCAGTACCATTCAGGTTCAGGGACTGAAGAAGTTGGTGTTTCAGCACTAGCCTTTGGTGATAACCCATACCCTGATGATGAGGGCTTCCCAGGCTCATTCCAGAGCTCCTGGATCATAAAATTATTAAACTAAAGGTGGCATCAAACTTTATCTAGACTACAAACCTCTCTCCGTGGATTTGACAGCGTTGGGATCTGCTGTGGTTTAGCTCATTACAGATATATGGAGCCAGGCATGACAATCTGGATCTGGTTTCTGATACCGTACTACCTCAAAGCTGGAATCCACAGCTGTGGATCAGCGGCCTTAACTACAAACTAAGGCCCTGATCATGCATTGTGGTTTGCACAGGTGCAGCAGTCTGCCCATGCACAAGAAGCTGCAAGATTAGCGCCTAAAACAACTCCAGAGTTCCAAAAATGTATTAGATTATGTGGGAATTTATATGCTAATAGTAGCTTTCAAATAATGTATCTTCCCAACATATTGTCGAAGAAAACTCAGTTCTCGCTTTTCGTTTGGGTGCAGCAAAACCAAATACTTTATTATTTCTCCAGTAATTACCATGGAGGGAGAGAGTGCCATAGGACACAGGGTCACCCCAGTCCTGGACAGGTCTCTCAACTGGTAAACAATCACAGCAAGCCTTTATACCTTTTACAGACAATTTCTAACAATAATACAGACAGTAAAAAGCAACAAATACATTTTGTTTATACATAAGCTTCTCTGCTATCTCACTAGAAAAACAAGACTGCAAGACTGCATATTGCAAGGTCGTAATAACTTTCACACAATTCCCTCTGTCTTACATTATCTTGCTTCCTCACGTCACCAGGGTCACAGTTAACCTAACTCATGCTAACTAACATTCATTAAGATCTCTTTAAAACCTTGTTAATTATTTACTGGCTTCCACAATATAAATGAGCTTTCAAACTTTCACTGCTTCCTAATCAGTCCACTTGACCAAGCTGTTCATTACCTTGAAATACAGAAAGGGTACAATGGACTAATATTTCCAAAATATGAAATCCATTTGAAGAACAGTTTTTACTGGAGACATCAGTGTTGTGTTTCCCATATTCTTAAAAGTAGTTTAACATTTAAAAAAAATTGGCCATTTGAAAGAGGAAGTGTTCAGTTAAGACTGATTCCTCTTGTCTATTTTTAAAATTCACTTCTTACTAGCTGAACAGAATATAATGCAGCAATCATGTTCTTTTTTTTTCTGTAACTCCATCTTGTGATAAGATATTTTAAAAAAACCAACCCAAATATATGGGCCAAATTCCACCTTTGCATAAAAACACACAGCTCTTGTTAATGTCAACAGGAATAGCATTCACCCGTTGAGGACAGATTACAACCCCAAAGAAAACAAATCCTTATTTTTGACCTCAGTGGGAATTAAGAGTCTCATCCTGCTCCCACTGAAGTCAATCTGAGTTTTGTTGTTGACTTCAATAGAGGCAGGGTCAAGCTCTAAGTAAAGACTATTTAAAAATAAACCAAAATGACAGTAACTCATTCTACATGAAAAGCCAGATCCTCAGCTGGTGTCGTTTGCTGTAGCTACAGTGATTGCAGTGTTGAAAGAACCCAGCTGAGGATCCATCCCAAATATCTGAACATTCTAACATGTAGCTGAGAGGATTAAAAAAATCTGATCCCATTGTGTGAGCCTCACACAAGTAGTCCCACTGAAGTAGTCAATAGGAGTACTCAAAAAGCAGAGGACTGATTTCATGTTGGGGTTTGATGAGCACAGATATGGTAAGAAAAGCTTGTGCACAACTTTATATTTATAAAACAACGTGCCCAATTTCTTGGCTTCAGTTCAACAACTTCTTACTTTTAAACTCACTGTTTGTAAATGGCACCACACCTTATTCTCATCACAGGAACCAACTAAAGCAGTTTTACAGCTAGGCCTGGGCCCAACATCCTAACCATTTTCCTGTGACTGTCCATTCTAATGAAAACCTGGTCTCACTGCAGCTGAGTTCAGACCTCTTAGGAGTTCACTTTCTGTGACTATTCCAACACACAGATGTACATGAAGGAATGACTGTGAAAACAGTGAATTTTAAGTAACTTTAAGAATATTGATGGAAAACACATTTTGAATTCATAAAATGCAGTTATTTGCATCAGAAACTTGATTGTCAGAATTACTCATGTAATCATAGAACAAAAAAGTCATGTGACCTATACACACACACAATCAAAACCAGTCAATGCTATTCAAATTCTCACCAAGAACAGCTCACAATCTACACAAAAAAAAAAAAAAGCTATTCAACTTTTAATTTTAAATGAATAAATTTGAAAAAAAATGCTGCATTACTAACCCCAAGTTTTCAATAAATCTTGGGATTGTCTTAAATATCATCAGATTAAAAAAACCTTCACATTTACTATTTTTGAAATCTGCTTTCTGGGTTTAGGGTCAAACTTTTGTCTACAATCATGAGAGCTAGAAATGTAGCTTACATTTTTAAATAAAAGAGAGGTTCTCACTTATCACTTTACTCCTGGCACTGGGGATTTAAAAAAAGGACATCAACTATCCTGAGACTTGCAATAAAATTGTGGGAGTCAGCAACACTGAAAATGGTTAGCTGTTTAAAATCAATCTGTTACATGAAAGAGGCTACACTCATTAATAAATTATTTTTCTATTAATTTGTCACTTCAGTGCTACTTACCACTGTTTCAAGAGATACTCTGATACAACTGCTATAAAGAGATTCTTATTTATATGTGTCAAAAATAATAAAACCTGTCATAGCTCTCCACTTCTGCATCCATGCAGCTAGGGTGGAGACTAACAAGGAATTATAACTCCAGAAAGTTCCAAACCCATTGACTTCAGCAGGGAGCCCTAAATTCCATCTCCGTAGTGAAGCTTCAGTGACAACTAGTTCCTCCAAATGTCTGTCCCTTTTTAAAAGAAAGGTGGAAAATTATGCTACCTGGAAAGAGTAAATAGGATTATGGAACGCTCAACTTGAAGAGGTAGTAGGTGGACTATTAAAAAGTAACAGATTTTAAGAGAACATTTACAAATCACTATTTCAAATCTATATGCTGCAATAGCTCCCCATATCTGAAGGCACCATTTCCAAAAACATTTGGCAGTGGACTAACTCTGCTCCTGCTGAAGTCAAACATTAGACCAATGCAGTTAAACCAATGCTGAGTGCTCTTTAAAATCCAATCCGAAACACCGGTGATTTGTGGGGCTGGGAAAAACCAAATACAACAATGTGATCAGATTAAATCCAGGTCTACACTCAAAAGTTAAGTTGACCCAGCTATGTTGCTCAGGGGTGTGAAAAATCCACACTCCTGAGCAATTTAGTTAAGTTGAACTATCCGCTGGTGTAGACAGCACTAGAATTCTTCCATTGACCTAGCTACCGTCTCTTGGGGAGGTGGATTAGCTACACTGATGTGAGAACCCCTCCTGTTGCTACACACTGTGTTGCTCTGCCGCTGTAGTGTTTTAAGTGTAGATTAGCCCTTAAGATAAACTCAAAATGTTTGTGACTTGAAAGAAATGTCTGGGGGCTTGTACAAATATGTTAACTACCTCAAATTATTTGGCAATCAATTACCTCAAATTAACTGCCCATCAATAAACTTGACATAAAAGAAGTCTAGTGTTTGAGAGGCTCTAAGTGGGCAGCTGCACTCTGTATGAACTCAAGTTTCTGGGTGGTCTTCAGACGTAGCCCCAGGGTAGAGCACACTGCAGTACCCCAGTCTGGAGGTGATCCACAGGCATGGATCCCTGTGGCAATGTCTGCTTCTGAGGGGAACTGTTGCAATTTCTTTGCCAAGCATAGATGAAAAATAGCACTCCTGGCTACTGCCTTCTGCTTGACCATCCAAAAATTAGGACCTATGGAATCGGGAATAATTTCCTGAAGATAAGTAGTTGGGTGATCAAGGGAAAGCTCTAAACAGATGAGAACAGCACAGTTATCCCCAAGGAGCTTCTCTGCCAACAATGGCGAGGAAAATGGTCTGATTATTTTCAGCATGCTAGCTCAGAGTACAATCGCAGTGGCAGGAAGGACAAGCCACCTTGAATACATGCCTATGGTCTCGGATAGGTACATAATCAGGGCAACTAGCCCATCCTGCAACGAGAGCTGCTCTATTTTTAGTGAGCTAATTCAGAGCTAGTGGGAATACGTCTCCTGAACCCAAAGTTACACTTCCAGCTTAAAGTGTGGGCATACCCTAAGGCCTTGTCTACACTACAAATGCTCTGTTGGTACAGCTCAACTAGCAGAGTACACAATGGAGAGCGTAAGTTGACAGAAGGAGTTTTTCTGTCAGCATGGTAACACCATCCCTCCACAAACATTAGCTACACTGACAGAAGATCTTGTCAGCACAGTGCATCTACACTGAGGCTTTTGCTGACAGAACTATGCAGACTGGGGGTATGTTTTTTATACCCCTGACTGACAATGATATGCTGGCAAAACTTTGTAGTGAAGACCAGGCCTGGCCTGGGAGAACTTAGGGGACCTGGGTCTGCTGCAAGGCTCCCTGGATGACCTTTGGTAAATCTGTTTAATTACACTGGGATGTTCTTTTGAAAATCCCACCTCTCATCCTTTTATGTCTCAGTCCCCCCATCTTTAAATGGAGAATAATGCTTTGCTACCTTGCAAGGGTCTTGCTAGGATAAATCCACTAACTTGGGTGAGACGCCCAGATACTACGGTGATGGGGGCAAGATAAGCAGACAGAAAGGAATGTTCTCTGCCATTCTCTCACTAGAAATGTAGTCCCAAGAGTAGGGTTCTATGGAATTATGCATCTCTGGAGAGCTCATTTTTCTTGCTTCTGTAACATTAAACTGCAAAAATTCTGGGCCTGATTCATCGCTGCATAATTCCAGGTTCCTGGCATAAAAGTGAACCAACCCACTGGTAAAATCAAGCCCGCTGTTTTACTGACACACTTAGGCCATGTCTACACTAGCGAGTTTACAGCAGTATAGCTTTACGGACTCAGCTGCAGCGCTGTAAGATCGCTCATGTAGCCCCTCTCTGCTGATGGGCGAGAGCTCTCCCATCGACATAATAAAATCACCTCAAGGAGGGGCGGTAGCTATGTTGTCAGGAGAAGCTCTCCCACCGACATAGCACTGTCCACACCAGCACTTATGCCAGCTAAACTTATGTTGCTCAGGTGTGTGCTTTTTTCACACCAATGAGCGACATACTTTTTGTGAACATAAGTAGTAGCACAGACATGGCCTAAAGCTGCCAGAAGGACCAATACACTACCCGGTGACATTATTTTGGGATTAAAGACTGAAGTTCTCTCATGATGAGATTGCATAGGGAAAGTGAAAGGTTATTTGGAATATTGAAAAGAAGTATAGATGAGGCAGGTGCAGCTTGTTAGATGTCACCATACCTGATTAACAGCAAACTCCTCCCTCCCACCCCAAGCAACAACATCAAGTTGATTTGTGGAAGCCACCCACTCTAGAACGGACGGGCAGGCAACTCAGCATCTAACCTTAACATGCATGGAAACTTCTGAGGCAGAAGTGCCAAGCTGCCAAAAGGCCTTGTGCTGATTTTATGAAATGCAAAGTGTGCAGAAAGGGCTATGTTAAGAATACCAGCTTAATTTACCAAGGGACATGTTGTACCCTCGATAACTCACACAGTAGTTGTGTGCACATATTGCCGAGCAGAATTAAGCCTCTACCTCTCTAACAAATACAACTACAACTATTGCCCTAATGATCAAAAACTGTACTTCACTCTCTAGGCCACAGACATTCCCACTAATAGCTATGGGTTCATTCTGACCGCTCATGTATGTGGCCAGTTCATACAGATTTAGGGCTAGACTCAGTGTTTACTCAGCCCTGTGTAAGGGATTGCATGTAGATGCACTGCCTTGGGAGCAGCTCCCAAAAGACTGCATCTCAAAGAAACTTCTGAGACACAATTCCTCCAAAATTCCTTTAGAGCAGGGGTTGAGCATTATATTGCATCTGCCCACTACCAGATTCCACTTACTCCACCCCTCACCTCCAGACTTGTGCAAAGTGGGGGAACAGATGGCTCCAGTTACTCCCTGAGCCTCACTTGCAAGAGCAAATTATCTGGCATGCAGTCCCTGCTCTCCCCACATGCCTATGTAGGTCCTGCATTGTGTGCAGGGGTGAAGTGAGGATTTTACATCCCTACAGGGCTACATGAAGTTAAGTCACAACTGACCCCTTTGAAGAGAGATACCTCGCCTTTCTGAAGGCAGAATTTGGCCCTATACACTATTGATGGGATTTCACTACAGCAACTACACTCTCTCATGATTTTATGTAGTGCCAATCATCATAAAAGCATCTAGGAACCCAACTAACCAGTAAAAACTAAAATTAATAGCAATTACTAAGTCTGTCTCTCCTCCACACATATTAAAGCACTTCAAAGGGTAGGGAAGCATTTTACAGATGAGGAAACTGAGGCCCAGAAAAGCTATGAGGTCACACACAAGTCAGTGGCAGAATTAGAATGGAAATGAGAACGCTTGAGTCACAGTGTCCTAATCTATGTAGACAACTTTGTCTTTAGACAAGCTTCTCTTCCTGTTTTCAATCTAACCTAAAAACTGGAACTGAAGAACCATCTCCAAGGGAATTTATCCAGCAGCTGTCAAATGAAGCTCAGCTAGGTCTCTTTCTAAGCTTCAATTTAGCCACGTAGTGTCTCCTTTAGCAACAAAAATTTTATGCTTCCAATTTTTTATACTAACTTCCCCCCACCCCCCAACTTCAAATAATTTGCAACGCTTTCACTTTAAGCAAAAGTCCAAATTTCAGCATAAGATTAAACAGGAAGGAGTGTATGCATGGGAGTGGTGATGGTGAAGGAATGAAGGGATTCCTCAAGCAAATGTAATTGGGTGACCAGTGTGTCTCTTTTCTTAGTGGGTTTACCCAGTGTTAAACAAACTGGTAGGCTTTCATTCAGTGAATTCTTCAGTTTGAGAATTTAGGCTGATTGCTTCTTGTTTTTTAAGGACATCATTCCTTTAAATATCTGAGATATCCATTGCAGAGACTTCTGCTGTTCTGCACTTCACAAAATGTTCTGAAAGTTCCCGCTTAAAGATTCTCTCCTGTGCTAAAGAGAGGTCTTGTGCTTATTCAGTGACTGTAAGCCTTAGTGTAAACCAGTCCTAGCAGCAGTGAAATGTGGCAGTGAGGGGGCAGTGCAGGGGAGGTGGTCTCGGAGAGTTTGGCTGGGGTAGGAAAGTAAAGGGAGTTGGAGAGCGTGGTGGAGGGGACACGGGTCTTGCAGAGTGTGGCTGGCAGAGGGGCTGATGAGGGAAGTTGTGGAGAGAGTGACGGGGGTGTGTGGGAGGGGAGCATGACGGTCGTGTGGGAGTGAGTCTTTGAGAATGTGACATGTGTGGGTGTGAGTGGGAGTTGTGGAGAGTGTGACTACTGTGAAGTGAGTGCGGGATCGTCTGTGAGAGAAGAAATGAAGGACTGGTAAAAGGGGGCAGCAAGGAGAGGCAGAACAAAGGAGAAACTGGGGAGGACACGGAAGTTTAATTTAGTAACTGGGGAAGGAAGTGGGTTCTCAAGCCTGATCGACCACTTACTAGGTAAAACCATTACAAGTGAATGGGGGCCCTCAGCAGCATCCATTTGCCAAATTCTAGGGGGGAAGCCTGCCAGCAGCCAGGAGGGTGGAGCACTCTTGGTTTCTCACAGTGGAGCCCTCTGGCTAACAGTGCTAATCCTCTGGGAAACTGTGCTGAGAGAGATTTTTTCCAGCATTCTACACAATACATACAGAGTCTTCATTGCAAAGTTAATTTGAATTATAACTTTGGTGTTGCCCTGTTGTGATAATTAGGCCTAGCCTAATCGTGATCTTAACAGTAAGAAGTGAAAGTTCATAAATGATACAATAACTTATAACAATCAATGAGGGTGGGCAAAGGTACAAAAGGGACACAGAAAAACTGAATTAATCTAAACAAGACCTGCTAATAGAACTCAAAGACAGTGTTAAGATCATGCTTGCTAAACAAAAGCAGCGTAGACCAGAAATCAATGGACCAAAATTGATGAGTCAGAAATCAGACCTAACTGGTAAAAAATAAAAATAAATAATAATAATAATAATAATAATGAGGGAGTTAGGCTATTCCACCCATCATTTTATTTGTATTAAAAACTTCCCTCTTAGTGGTACAAAGTCTTTGTCACTTCAAAACAAAATTGCTTTAATGTTAATGTATTGAAAGTCTAAATTTTTATTAAAAACATTGTGAACTTTTTTATGCATAGATGAAATTTTTTTTAAAGCTTAAAAGTTAGGCATTTAAATCCTTATATAGGCACCAAGGTTGGGATTTTCAAGAGCATTTCAGCTTTTTTGACTTGTGGAAAGTTCAGTGGTGGTGTTAGCTGTGAATATAGAACAGGCTACTTGTTTATCAATTTTGTGTTTCTGTTTGTGCTGTTTTCACAGTGATAATATTAAAGAGGCCACAGTTGTGTCTTTTACAGGATAAGACTGGCATTTTAAATGTGAAACTTCTTAATAGAAAAATCTCTATGTACAAATCTGAATTCTTCTAACAGTTAGAGGAAACTAATCAAAGCAACAAGTGCAAGATATCCACTCCAGCAATTTAAAACTATAAAATGGGAAGAAAATAAAGAAATAACATGTAAATATGAACATCTGATTTCTGTAAAGTTTTTTTTAAATAATGGATTTTTATTCACCCTGTTTCAAACTGTCTGGGTCTGATGAATGCACACTCAAAATTAAGTATTGTTCATGTGAATAAGGTTTTGCAGGATCAGTCCCTTTAGAAATCCTTCTTCACCACCCATTTGAGCCAGTCAGATTTGTGACATCACAAAATGCCATGGCAATGGATTCTGATGTCAAACACATCATTATGCTTTTACTATGGGATCAAGCAGCAGCAGCAGCTGTAGTTCCAAGCAAGTAACTTGTTAAACCCAAATATCTTCCAAAAATAGCAGTAGAGAAACAAAAATATGATTAGGAAACTTGACTGTTATATTAACACTCTCTTTTATTCAAGTTTGCCACACTGAAAGAGTTGTTTTTCAATGAGTCCTGGAATAACTGACTTAAACATTTTCCTTGCCATATTAACCCTTCACACTTCAGCTATAAAGCCTGTCATTAAAGCGGTGTGTCAGCAAGAAACTGCTAATAGTCTAACTCAATCCATGCCTCCCAAGGCTGGCAGAGTTTGTGAGCCTCACTCATGGGACACTTGGAGGATCTCCTGGGGAAGTCTCCTCCTGCAGCCCAATGTCCTCAAACCAGGACCTTTGCCCTTGCTATCTGGCAAAGGAGACCATGATGTTTCTGCTAGAAGTCATAACCTACTGAATAGAATAATCACAGGATGAGAGTGAGAAAGGAGTGGGGAAATAAAGAAGCTAAAGGGAAGAGATTTGGCAGCATCTAAAAAGCCTATATTTTAAAATACATCTCCATCAAAAGAGCAAGGGCATTATAATAGAAAGTGCTTGCAAATTAAATTGCTTTGGTGTCCAAATTCTTTAACATGCATTTCAAACTGTTTATTAACAGCTACTCACCACTGAATGGATTGATCTTTCTTGCGATTCGTGAACAGATTGATTCTTTCAGGTCTCTCTTTTTAACACATTGAATGCCCAAATTCTGAAAACTAGAGCACATGTAACAAACAAAGAACAATTATTTAACTTAATCACTGGCACAGATATTCAATAGCTGAATTCTAATCCTCCCTGTAAAGAATCAAATTGTACATCTTTTGTCAAAAATATATCTTAATAACAAGTTGTGTAGGAAATAAAGATGGCAAAAGAGCTTTGGAAAAGATGGTTTTATATTTCCAAAATAAAGGTAATGATAAAAAGAAAAGAATTCTTACATAAAATAAAATAAAAACAGAGGAATATTTTTTTCACATTAAAAAGAGTTATCACTGGAGTTTTAATATAGTAAACTAGCAATGCTAAAAATATATAGAGGACCAGTGTTTAAACTGGTGCAAACTGGCAAAGCTCCTTTGATGTCAATGGAGCTACTTCAATTTACATCGGCTGAGGAGCTGGCCCAGTGTCTCACACCAGGAAATGCAAATCTGCAACAGTGTTTTGAAGTTAATTTTTTATAAAATTTGAAATCTCATCTAGTTATGGAAAAGTTCTAAAGAGCTACAGTTCCTCCTCATTTGCATATGACTACATCTAGTCAGCAAAGGAGGTGGGGGGAGTCCCCACAATTTGATTCTTTCCCACATGGAAAAACCATGACATCATCAAAGCAGGGTGGGGAAGTAGGAAGTAAGAATCTGAACACACTATAATATCACTAGAACACAGGAGGTCAGTTATGCCACCAGGTTCCACTGCACCTCCAGAAGAACTGGCAATTCCCTTCCCTTGAAACCCCACAAAGACTCTTTACTTGAGACATGCCTGAAGACTTCCTGAGACACTCCCTGATCACGTAGCACTGCTATCTGTCTCCCTCAACTATGGGCCAATATTGCCCTGCAAGTTCCTCAGTCCCATCCTGCTATCAGTGGATCCATCCCTTTCTACAGAAATCCAGTCATCTTCCTTCCCCTATCCACACCACACTCTAAGGCCATACTGCAGTTAGAGAGCTAAAACTCACTAAAGGACTAATATAGGCATCATTTCATAGAATCACAGGACTGGAAGGGACCTCGAGAGGTCATCTAGTCCAATCCCCTGCACTCATGGCAGGCCTAAGTATTATCTAGACCATCATGGACAGGTGTTTGTCTAACTGGACTGAATTCTGATTTTTTAAAAAAATG
This sequence comes from Mauremys mutica, assembly GCF_020497125.1. Classification (NCBI taxonomy): domain Eukaryota; kingdom Metazoa; phylum Chordata; order Testudines; family Geoemydidae; genus Mauremys; species Mauremys mutica. The sequence continues at coordinate 190,071,271 of NC_059074.1, read as the reverse complement.
CAGTGCTGTCTCATGATTTAATTAGATGACTTTGGTTCCATTTCTGGTTTCCAGTATTTAGGGTTTGCAGAGAATATTAGAATGCACTGCTATTGCTGTATCATTTTGTTGCGTAGGGACAACTTTTTTTAGGCCTCGTCCACACTACAAATGCAATTGTTTTGAGGGAAACACGGATAGAATACAGTTGTTCCCCCAAACACAGTTAAAGCATGTTTCAGTGGTATAGATGGGATCTGGATCATGTCCCCAAATTACAATATGACAGCCCAGCGCTTTCGAAGAGTTTGGAGAGAGGGTTAATGTCCATCCCCCCCATACAGCAAAATAGGGGGACAACTATACTGGGGGACAACTGTGTTGTAACCGGTTGTTTGTAATGCAGACAGGGAGTTGGAGAAAGTAAGACGCCAACTCAGAAAGCAATCTAAGCACATAGCACTCTAGGTTCTGCCTGTTGTACTATCAGAACACTGTAAATTATAGTTGTCAATTAAATACATATGAAAAATCAGCCTCTAACAAAAACATTATCTGCTACATGAAAACTGACTGCAATTATTCTACTGCTGTAGATTATTCATAACTATCAAGTACCAGTCATCTTGTGGGCCAAACTGGACTTTTAACTAAAAGATCCTTAACCAATGGCTTCTCAAAACTTACAAAGTCTGACCCTTTTCTAAAATATGCTTGGGTATGACTGTGAAAGTGACTGGCTAGTGACCATATCACTGCTGCTAAGCAGAGGGCTGGAGCAGGAAAGAGAAACTGACTAGAATGCACAACAAAATTAGGCAGCACCACTTCAGTGCCACCTGAGTGGCAAGGAGCAGGAGAAACAGAAGGGGGTGGGGGAAGGAGCAAGAGGAAAATAAAGGGAGAAACATATTAAAGCCAGTATATTATCAAAGCTTCTTCTTCTTCTTCTTCTTCTTCACTCCCTGTGGAGCATAAGGCGCCAACCACTCTCCTCCATTCATTTTGTTCTTGAGCGAGACAGCAGATTTCATCCCACTTCATTCCCATACCTTTCATTTCCTCTTCAATGGTCCTTCGCCACGTCCCCAATGGTCTACCTCTCCTCCTTCTTCCTTGTGGTGTCCATCGGAGGGCAAGACGAGGGTGTCTGTCAGCATCCATTCTCAACACATGCCCCAGCCACCTCCATCTTCGTTGTTTGGCTTCATCCACTATATTGTTGATGCCCGTTAATCGGCTCACTTCAACATTGGTGATACGCTGCGGCCAATGTATGTTAAGAATTCGCCTAAGACACCTTCCTTCAAAGCCCCGAAGCCAACTTTCTATCTTCTTGTTGGTCCTCCATGTTTCCGCCGCATAGAGCAACACAGAGCGGACGTTCGACCTGTAGATCTCTACCTTGGTTTTCATTTGCAAGATGGTTGACCTCCAAATATTCTGAAGTCTATAGAATGCATTTGCTGCAAGACCGATTCTGGTAAATATCTCCTTCTGAATATTGCCATCAGCCGATATGTAACTACCAAGATATTTGAAGTCGTTCACCTCCTCCAATTCTACGTCACATAACACTGTCTTCGTCGAGCTGGCTGTTTTTACTTTCATTATTTTGCTCTTACCGGCATGGATATTAAGTCCTACGCACCTTGCTACTCTACCTACTCTATCAGTCTTCTCTTGGAGGTCCGTCTGAGAGCTTGAAATCAGGGCGATGTCATCCGCAAAGTCAGTGTCTTCAATATGACCAGAGGGTCCCCATGCGATCCCTCTTGGCCTATCTTCAGTGGCTTTCCGCATCACCCAATCTGTGACCACAAGAAACAGAATGGGCGAAATAACACACCCTTGTCTAACTCCCGTTCTCACATGGAACCACTCACTCTGCTGTCCTTCATGGCGAACACAACACTTATTGCCGGCATACATATCTTTGAAGATGTTAATCACTTTCGAAGGGAATCCATATATTTTTAAGATATTCCAGAGATATTATCAAAGCAGGGTAGTAAAAATCTTAACACAGCGACAGTCACATGTGCACCAGTATAGTCACTCCTGGACAAATCCTGTCCCTGCCTGGATAGCTGCAGAAGGCCCTACCCATAGTGGATATACAGTGTAACAGATCAGTCTGGATCCTGGTGTATTAGTTTTACTTTCTCACCCGTCTCCCCACTCTGTACAGTCTAGTTTGTAAACATTTTGTTTTCTCAAGAGCAATAATCAATTTCCAAAGTTTACAGACCATAAGAAGTGAACAGACACAGTTGTGAATTCTTCTATAGAGAAATGACCAAAGTCCATATCTCCTACAGTATGTTATGCTCTTACCTTTATCGTTCATGCCATAGGTATGTTTGTTAGCAACTCTGTTGCATGCAGCAGTTAACTGAGATGTTCATAACACCCTAATGAGTAGCTATACCAGCATTAAATTGGAACTGTCCTTACTTACACCATGGCTGAATATGGCTCAAGTGGTGACTCCTTTGATGCGGAGACTCCTCTACAGAGTCTCACAAGATACAGTTCTTAGCCCACTGCTCTTTTCCAACTACTGTCTCCCTTTCAATCATCTTAGTTCTATCTTTAGCCATAGCTAGCCCATTTATGATGGTACATATCTTTCAACAAATTTAGGCCAAGATTTTCACAAGCGACTGGTGATTTGGGGGTGCCTAACGGGAGACACTTTGAAGAGGCCTGATTTTCAGAGGGTATGTGGCTCAGTACTTTCTGAAAGAGGCCTGATTTTCAGAAGTCTCAGGGCCTTAATGTCCATGCTGAACAGACAAGGCCTCAGCATTTCGTCTTCTCTCCAAAATCATACACACACAATAATATATTTTAGAATGATGAAGGGCTGAGATAACCTTGCTGGGATCCTCTAATCCAGTGCCCCCAAATACCTGGCCTGCTTGATTTATCTATGGGCCTGCATGACATTTAGTGTTAAGTGTTCATTTAAAAAAGAAGGTGGCTTCAAAGATAACGTTCCAAATGTGAATGCAGTGTGTTAATCAATGCAGAGTTGTCTTCCTGAGCCTACAGAAAGCCTGAAACAATTATTATGAAAATATTATTACTCTCCTAAATTCCATTAATTTCCTTGGAGTGTTGATTTTAATGATGACAAATTAAATGTCATCATTACCTATTTCATGGCGGATCATTTTAGTGCATAGAGTGGGGGAGGGCTGGAAGTCAAGCCCACAAGAGGTGGGCATTAGGAGCTGCCTAATAGGAAATAAAGTCAAGAAAGAGAGAGAAATAGAGGCAGGAGGATGGGAAAGGAAGAGACTAAATAAGGTACTAAACAAATAGCACATTCCAAAGGCAAAAAACCCAGTTCTGTTCAGAAATATTTTGTAGGGTGCCAGGGATGATGTGTGTCTGTCAGGGATGGGTTTGAAGAATACACAAATAGGGGAGAGAACTCCAGGTCTGGCAAGGAAATCATTCCAACTGTCCTTTCAGTCTGGTGGTGGGATTTTAACAAAGGTTTCCTGGTTGTCCCCGAGAGCCTCTCCAGCACATCACTGGCATTTTTAGTCTAAAACTCAACACAACACTGCTACTTACGATAGGACTCTGCGATCTCGTCCAAATTCTGCTTCATAGTAGCCATCCCTACAGTCTTTTCCAACCAGGTCATGAGGGTGCGGCTTGTAGGGCTCATTCTTTGTCACTAATGTAATCCTTACTTTCACTTTATCATCAAAGTTCAGAACCTGCACAAATGTAAAGAGAAATGCACTTACATTCTAAATCACGTCTGTCTAAAAGATTGCAAAACTTGGATAGTGAACAGGTGACACTGACAAGGTCCTATGGATAAGTGGGAATACAGTTTGTCTTAATTGTTGCACTAGAAATGAAAACCCAACCCTTGTGTCCTGAAAATTGAGAAGCTGTGTTTCATCAAATTACCATTCATTTCACACTGAAAGCCAGAGATGGAACAATTACAAATAAAAATATAGTGTATTTCAACCATTTGTCAGACAAAAATATAGATATCTGAAACATCCAGAAAGAATTAGGCTTTTATTTTGAAAAATAAATCACATCATTAGACAGCCTGGCTAAGTTACAAGAGGTTTGTAGTCAATAAATTCACTGGTCATTGTCAAACTATTGATTTCTTTTACATTTTAATTCTTTCTACTCCATGCTGTTGTGAAAACAATGTCTCTCTAATCTCGACATAGAGAACTCGCCATAGGCCTGACTTAATGCCCCACTAAGTCAGTGGGTGTATTTACGTTGGATCAACAGACTTTGAATCAGGCTCTAGAAGCTAAATTTGCCCCTGTGCAGAGGGCCTAAAGTGCTATGCAAGCTTCATGCAGACACTCTGCATGGGGTGCATTTTGCCCTGACGTTACAAGATATATTTTATTACCATGCCTAATTTTCATTACAAATGCATCCAATTCCGTATTCAGGGCCACACAGGGACTCCCACTGAAGGGCAAGATTCAACTCTCACTGAAATCAATGGGAGTTTTTCCATTACTTCAGTGGCAGTTGGATTAGGCCCATTAGTTGATCCAAAAGAGGTAGGATCCCTTACACAGACAAGATTCCAATCTGTGGAAGCAACAGGAGATTTTTCCCAAGTAGAGTATGCTGTACAGGACCTGTAACGATGTTGACATTATAGCTTTGAGCCATACGTCCATTTTAAGAGAAAAGATCCTCTTGAGCCTTTGGCGAAATGTTCAGCACACTGTGCATGGAGCTACAGAAAACCTCCCTTTCCCACTAGGTTTTTTAGGACAGTTGTGAGCCTAACTCCCAGTGCGCTTCAGATATGTGCACCAAATTCTGCCCTCAGGCAGATAGCTCCCAGTGAAGTCAGTGAGGGTTATGTGGGTGAATCCAAGGGCAGAGTTTGGCCTAAACTGATTGAAGTGTAACAGCTTGAAAACTATCTCACAGATATGTTAAGGGTAGTACGTTAACTGTGATACTAGCTCTCCTCCTCCACTTCCCCTGCCTCACAACAGTTCCATTCCCCTCTCAACCTTTTCTTCCTACACCTCCCGTACCCAGTCTCTGAGGATGAAGCATTCATTGTATTCTTTTTCTCCAACCTTTTGTCTGATCCTGGTCTCTATAATACTCTCAAACCTCCCTCATTCCCTTCTCATTCATGCTCGCTCTCTCTCTCTCTCATCTGGCTCTTTTCTCTCAGCCTTCAGATATGTCACTATCTCCTCTTACCCTAAGAATAATCCCTGACTCTCTAAATACTTACTCCTTTCCCCCACCTCCTCTTCACACCTAAGCCCTTCAGCATCCAGCCAACTCTTGCTGCTTTGACTTCCTTCCCTGCTAACTCTCTCCTTTACTCTTGCAATCAGATTTTCACCTCCTCCATCCCACTGCTCTCACTAAACCCACGGGTTTCCTCTCTACCCTCACCATCCTTGACCTTTCCACCTGTGGTGGCGGCTGATTCTCTTTGCTTGTAGTCAGTTCCAAACTCCCACCCCGGGCATTGGAGTGGAAATCCCACCTACAGCCTTTGGGGATGCAGGAAATCACCCAGAAATCACTCCGACACTGCTATTGGTAACACACACAGCTTTGTCAGCAGCAGTTACGTTGAGCAGCCTACCATCCCCCCCATGCTCTCTCAGGCACAATCAGGGGCTTCTTTCCTTTCAGGCTCTGACTGATCCTCAAGAGCAACACTGCGCAGGATCAAAGGGGCCACATGCTCAGGCCTCTCCCTGGACTCAGCCTGCTGTCTCCCTGCAGCAGCACATGCTCTCTCAAGCAGCCCACACAGCCCCTTTCCCTTCTCCAATTGCAGGAGAGCCAGCAACACACAGACAGGGCGGGATTTCCTGCCAGCTCTTTAATCAAAGAGTGGGGGAGGCTGGCACCTCCTGTTTGTTCATTCCCCTGCCATGCATTGCATTGCTTCTGATCTGTGATGTGGAGCTTCATACTGCTGCTTTCAGCTCCATTGTCCACACACCATACTTCTCAACTCTCGCTCATCTCCAGGGGCTATTATGCAGCTGGCACATCACCTCTCTCTCAGACAGCTCCTTCAATGTCTGCCATAAAGGCTCCATCGTCTCCCCTTTTCTCCTCTTCACTAGTATGCCACAAGATTGTCTGTCTGTCTATAACCCCTACGAGATCTTAACCCCTCTCATGGTTTCAACTATTGATGACTCCCACATCTACCTCTCCCCTCCCCATGCCCTGATACAGTTCTTCCTGGATGTCCCACCATCAACTTAAACACAACACAATAAAACTGGAATTCATCTACCTCTCCAAGTCCTCCCCTCCCTTCTCCATAACATCCATCCTTCATCTACCTCTCCGTCCTCCCCTCCATCCTTCCCACATCCCAGGCTCACAAACTCGCGTTCCTTCATCCCACACATTCAGTCTGTTGCTAAATCCTGCCACTGTTTCCTTTACAACAGATCCAAAAATCCATCCATTCCTTTTCATCTCTACTGCCCAAATCCTTGTCCAGGCCTTGATCATGTCCTGCCTAGTCTACTGTGTATCTCCTCTCTCTGAACTTCCTGACATCTATCTTATTCCCATTCAATCCATCTATAATGCAGCTACCAAATCATCTTCTTCTGCTAGGGTGACCAGACAGCAAGTGTGAAAAATCGGAACAGGGGGTGGAGGGTAATAGGAGCCTATATAAGAAAAAGACCCAAAAATCGGGACTGTCTCTATGAAATCAGGACATCTGGTCACCCTATCTTCTGCTGCTCTGACCACATCACTCCCCTTTCTCAACTGCTTTATTGACTCTGCATCCCTTTCCACCTCAACTTCAGATTCCTCATTGGGCTTTTCCAGGCTCTCCGTACAGCTCTACCTCCGCATCACTGGTTATATGAATCTATCTATTTGATCCCTATATTCCCCCAAATCCACCTCACCCCAGGCTGCCTTTGTTCCCATCTGCAACAAGCACCTCTGTGCCTTCTCCCATGCTACTCCCTGCAGCTGGAATACCCTTCCCAAACCATGTACCCCAACCTCCTTCAAAACCCTCCTCAGAATGTGCAATCAGTCCTCTAGTTAACTCCCCCTCAATTGTTAAAAAACAGTTATGCAAGTACCCAGAACAAACAAAAAGCTAAGAACAAACCCGACCCATCCTGAACAACCCAAGCCACCAAGTAAGCATACTCTGTGTCCCTTCCTTCCATCAACCTGGCTTGTTAACTTCCTCTGCAGCTTATCTGACTGCCGTCAATTTAGACTGCAAGCTTTGCAGAGTACGAACCAAGAGCATTATTCTCCACTCTGTTATGTTAGTTGTTTTAACTTCATCAGCTTCAGTGAAATTATGATAGAGAAAGAAAAACAAACAAAAAAGCAGGATTACAGAATGGAGAATCAGGCCCCTTATTTACTGTCTAAAGTCCCATGCACACCTGCAGCATAGTGCAATGTAAAAAATAATTATGGATAACAACAGTATTACCTCTACAGAGGGATATGTCTTATTGCTGTCGGTACTACGTTCTCCTGGAATGCTGCCTGCTGATCGTCCTTCACATTTGTACCTGAAACGCATGCCTCTCTGCCTGGGTTGCTCGAATATTTCGACGCAGGGTTCAGACCCACCTTTAGGAAAATGAAAATGTTTAAGGTTACAACACAATACAGCTTAAAAAGCAAAAAGGAAGGATGGCTTTATGGTTAAAGCACTGGACTGGGATCTAGGTTCTACTCCTGGATCTTCTACAGATTTCTTGGGTGATCTTGGGTAAATCATTTAGTTTATCTGTGCCTCAGTTCCCACTCTGTGAAATGGGGGTGATGATAAATGCTCTCTCTCACTCATCTCCTCATATATTTAGACTGGCAGCTCCTCATGGCAGGGTCTGTCTCTTACTGTGGGCTTGTCTATATTACTGGCTGGATCGACGGGCAGTGATCGATCCAGCAGGGGTTGATTTATCACATCTAGTCAAGACGCAATAAATTGACCGCTAAGCGCTCTCCCGTCGACTCCAGTACTCCACCAGGGAGAGAGGCGCAGGTGGAGTTGATGGGGGAAGCGTCAGCTGTTAACTTACCACAGTGAAGACACTACGGTAAGTAGATCTAAGAACATTGACTTCAGCTACGCTATTCATAGCTGAAGTTGCATAACATATATCAATCCCCCCCCTCCCAGTGTAGACCAGGCCTGTGTATATGAACACAATGGGAGCCCCAGAGGAGGAGGCTTCTAGGCACTGCTGTAATATAAATAATCATTAGTAGGGTTCCCGCGCCATGGAGCTCAGTTTCTCTTAGATAGTGGTGAGGGCCTGTCTGCTGAAAGATTATTTCATAATGTCAAAATGAACAGATTAGTCCAAGGGAATGGATGAAATTTTTAATTATAGTACATTTTTCTGAATGCAAGTCCCCTCAGAATGAAGGTGTTTCCTCTGAATCGACTGATTTAGCTTCTACTGCAGTGAAGCAATAAATTCTACGCAAATTAGGCAAAATCCCCTAATGCTTTCAGTTTCTTTACTGTGGTCCCAGAAATTGCATTGCTATACTTTGAGCTGTCCATTTCCCACAAGAGCCAGCATGAGCAGCAAGGGTACTCAAGATTTTAGTAAAGGCTATTGGGAATCTGTCAAAGGGCCCAGTGAGTGAGAAGGCAACTTTCAGGGAATGGGTGTCAGGAGATGGTGGAGTTGACATTAGTTAAGGCTTTGGACAGATCCTGACTTAGCAGGAGTCTACATACTTTTTCAGGGTGACATTCACCCTCTTCAGAAGGCCAGAACAAGGCCTGGGCCCCACTTAAGTCTAAATACAGTAAATTCCACCCTCACTGACAGCACTGAAAATGCTAGCCAGTCAAGCAGTGACATAACAACCTAGTGGTATGTGAGCAGCAAATACTGGAGAAGCAAAAATGAATAAATAAAAGGTTTAGTTTAGAAACTGAATTATTTTAGTTGGAACACACACATGGTCAAATTCTGCACTGACTTATACCTCATGCTCATATAACAACGTCCTACACAGACAAGCTGGATGTGCATTACAAAGAAGCAGGAATGGTAATATGGCACAGTTAAATACATTTGGGAGCAAAGATCCTACAGCATGTCAGCAAAACAATGTTGGAACTTCAATTGTTGTACCCAAAGTAGACACTAAAGGAGATAGAAGATCCTCTCATTCCTTCCTACATATATTTTGGACAGTTCTATAGGAGTTTTTGGGGAGAGATACACTTCAGTATTAAAACCTTTTGTTGCTGCCAAAATGGCTTATATTGGGACTCATCAACTCAAAGCTTGCATGTACTGGTTCACAAGAATGTCATTTCCTACTAGATTTCTTGGGCCCAAAAAGTCTTTTATTGCAGTACTATAAATCACTTAGCTTACTCCACTTTCCTGTTCTAGGAGTTAAGTGACAACAGCTCTTGAAAGAATAATGTGTAAGAGAAAAGAAGAACTCCATCTGTGTGACAGCATATTGACCTTTGCTTTTATATTGACAGATAGCTATGGAATGGTGATGTGCATAGAAGTTCTGTTGCTGGCTGAGGGGGAACAGTCTTTAAATCAAGCTGGATGTCTTTCTAAAGGATATGCTATAGCTCAACCAGCAGCTATGGGCTTGATGCAGGAACCACTGGTGAAGTGCTTTGGCCTGTATTATGCAAAAATGTCAGACTAGATGATTATAATGGTCCCTTCTGGCCTTAAAGTCTATTACTCTATGAACAAGGCTGGAGACAATTTGGATGTTTCTAAATTGGGGAAAGTTACTAAAGAGTTTCACAGTAATCTTAACATTGTTATATCTGTGTAACCCCATCAGCTGAACCAAAGAGAATTTTGTCTCATGTCTCTAGTTTCCAAGATTCCACTATTTCATATTTTGTTGCCGAATCCTTTTGGAATGACAGAATGAGCCTTAACATTGTTTTTAGCCAACTTCTCATAAAAAGGAAGTAACCAAATATGCCACTTTCCAGCCAGTGAATGTCCAGGTCAACATCTGATGACTTTAGAAATGACATCAGAAAATGACCTGACATATTCAATACATGCTGGCCATCACCTTGGCTCCTGTTCTTTTAAAAGGACTGTCCCTTTCCTAAGCTCTGCCCCTTCTTGAGGTATCCTTTTGCACATGCTGTCTTCTGGTCAGAATAAGCATGACTAGCCAGAGAATAATAAATCATAGAAACAGAGATGGTAAAACAAAACAAAAACCCACAAAAGCAACACAGGAGTGACTTCAATGGGAGATCAGGTTTCTTAGCATCTCACAGAATTGGGCCCATAAATTGTGTGCAGATGTCTCTCACACCCTCAAAACTACTTATACTTGTCTCACAAGCATAGTCCAGTGGTTGGGGCACCATAAAGGGAGTCAGGAGGCTCTACCAGTGATCAGCTCTATCACCTTGGGCATTATCACTTAATCTCTCCTGTGCTTTGGTTTCCTCATCTATAAACAGAGATAAAGATACACACTTTTGTGGAGCACTTTAGGATTATAGATAGAAGTTGCTATACACATACTAAGTATTGTTATTAAAATAAAGAAATGAGTATCTATCTAGAGAATTATAAAGTGCCTAATCATCATGTAACTTAGGAGACACAGATATACACGTATGTGCGTGCAAATATACGTAGATGTGCCCACAACCCCACCCACCCATGTCACCTGTCAAAGCCATATAGAGTCTTGTCAGTTATGACTGTTTTATAGCAATTGCTTCAAGGACTTTAATATCTCTACTTTAACCTATAATTTTACCTTCAATATACACGTCTAAAGGGTTAGTGTCTCACCCACTGATGATGTCAACTGCATTTTAAAAGTCAGGCCTCAATTGTCTTTATGTAGATTTAATTTGTGGTTGAAATAAAGGTTACTTAAGTCACCCCCACTGCTTAACAGTAGGTGTGTGCTTGTGGGAAAGCAAAACCCAATGACGCAGTAACCTCCAGAGATTAGAAATTAAACAATTTTAATCTGATTTTCTTTCTTGAAGAACCAAATCATCATCTACAGCTTTACTAAACCAGGCACCAGGTAGACAAGAAACACAAAAGGGTTTGTGTGAACCAAGGCTCATGGAGACTTAGAATCATCACTCTTTGTAGCAATACTAGACATCCATTTCTTGTTCCCATTTTCTGTAAATTAATGTGCTCTTGCCAAAGCAACACAGCTGAGACTATTTCACAATCCCCACTCACACAAACAAAGGCCCTCCACACATGAACATGTACTTTTTAGAGTAGAAGAAATATAAACTACATCAAAAGCGGACATTCTTGTAATGGCAACGAGGACTAATTCTGGAAGAGTAATATGCTGCTTAATTAGCTTTAGTTAACTGAGACATGAAACTGAAATGGAAGAAACATACAAATCCATATTAAAGGAAGTACTAAGTTTTATTTGTACTTATGTTTATTGGCCTTAGGATTATTGTGCTCTGTATCCCAGCATGCCTATTTCTCTTTTTGTTATGATACTGCATTTGTATTTGCATGAATGCATTGAAAACTGCAATACATAATTTGAAAGAAAATGAGATGTAAATTCTCAATGACATGAGTGGTAGAAACTAGTGAAACCATCAATGACAATGTGAGTACAGCAAGGAATGAAAGTTACACTGATTCAAGATCTGGGACTTGATTCTGTATCAGTGACAAAAAAGGCATATCTAAACCGAGAAAGCACAGACAGTTTAAAGTTTAAAGCACAGACAGTGTAATACATCACCAGCCATCAGAATTAAAACTAAAAGATGGAAGCAAATACTGATTTCCCTGTCTACCATTAGGAAGCAGGTTCTTTACCATGACTGCCAAAGATCTGATGCAAAACTGCAGCTGTGACTGCAAAGGGCTTTCAAGGATGCTCTGCCTTTGACTAGAATACCTAATGCCCAAGAACGTGCAATAGAAACAGGGAAGGAGAAATATGTGCAAAGCATTTGTCTTGAAGTGAGGATTTGTATTTGCAAGTGGAATTCCTGAATTATCTGGAGAAGTCTGGTTGGACCTCAGTGATGAGTTCAGGGAAAGGTGAAGAACAAAGGGAAGTTGGCTGTGACATACCATGCATCTTTCAATGCACTGCAGGAAAAACAACTGGATCATGGAATCAAATGTTGCCTCCAACTAGCAGAGCCACAGATTCCTCTGCACAGAGGGCACAGGCTGTGTGAAGAGTCAACGCCATGAGACTGCAATTCTGGCATTCAACTGGGGAGTGTTCTGTGGAGACACACTCTGATGCAGTATCTGGAGTGTGTGAATGAGGTGGAGGCGGGGCACAGAGTGGTGGGAGTTTGACTATCAACAATGCAAAGTCACTACACAAAATCTCAATGCAGAGGGGTACAATAGGTATGGACATTATGGCGGCACTGGTGGGAAAATTCTGCCCCTCCAACTCATGTGTAGATACCCTGTTCGGAATCTGTGGACCAGGTGTCCCAACCTGCATATCCAAAAATCAGCGGGCACTTCTGAAAAATTAGGCCTTAAATATTAAGTATTTGCCGCCCCCTATAGCAGGCCAGGGAGGAGTACTGGTCACAGACCTACTATAAAATATTATGATTCAACCTAAAACAAGTGCAAATACATTCTTAATTCAGAACAAGCAACCTCCTACCCAAGCATTCATGAACTGTGAACCTTCTAAACAGAAGTAGTTTAGAGGCACAACTGCTTCATGCACTACTTCTTTCTTGTCACGTGACATTACAGAATAGTAACTAGAAGAGAACTTGTAAATACTAGGAAGTTAAGAACTTCCCCTGCTGAAACATTCCTTCACCAATTACTAATAAGTTGAAAACATATTAGTTGCAGATAACAGAGATAGATATCTACTGTTTCAGCTTATCTGCTCTAAAATACAATATATTTTTTTTAAATTATGTGTGAATTCAATAATTTGATTTATCTGATTAAGAGCCAGTATTTAGATGAGCAGATCAAACAGGTACACTGGCAATGGTTGACTGAGGAGACATTCACATATCATATACAGGTTTGGGAACACTTTTCCTCCCAGCAACCACTCTAATTAATGCAACCAGTTCTAAAATTAAAATGTTAAATCCCCATGAAAGATTCCAGAGGACAAACTTTTGAAAGGAAGTGGAATGCAAGTGCTTCACTGAGACCAAGAGAAACTAAATTACAACTTTGGATTCCTTTGGCTACCAAATCTGTGATCACTTTCTGTGGTATTGCCTCTCATTTTCATACTAATTTATTTTGGCCATGACCTGTTCTGATGTGAACTGGATTCAGTTGAGCACTAAGCTGACATTAGCCAACTGATGTCTTCCCCTGATCTGACACTTATACTGTAAATTTAGCCTCTACATTTGAACAATGGTTAATTTTTCTTTTAGATTTCAATGAGCCATTTTAAAAGTTATCAGAATCTTTTTAACATTTTCTTAAACTAATTCAAATGTTATGTTTGTTCACTAACTCGTTCCTTATGGTCACCTAAGGGCAACTTGGACAAGGATTTAATATTGCTTCTAAAAATCACAACTGTCACCTTTTTAGCAATACAGTCTTAAGTGGCAGAATAAGAAAAATAGGCCAAGATTTTCAGATGTGACTAGTGATTTGGGGAGAGAGGCAGTCAGTTTTTAGGTGCTCAACTTGAGACAATTGATAGGAACTGTACACCTAACCTCCACTGAAACTCAGGTCCCTTTAAGGTGGGCACCGAAACATTTAAGCAGCCAAAAATCACTAGTAAAATTTGACAATCTATTCATATGCAATATATAGTGATCCTCATAAATCACTGCACAAATGCATTAGCCAGGATCCACCGCTTAAACAACTGGGGCTTTCCATGTCACATTAACCTTTGCAATTGGGAGATTTTCTATTGTGAGAGGCAAGTTCTGGGTGATTGCTTTAAAGTGCAGCTTTCTACCCTTGACCCTCAGATTGCCACAAGCCAGGAGGATCAGAGGCAGCAACTGCCCCATATGGCTGCCATTTTTAAAATGTAAATGCTTTGTTACATTCCTTTCAAGAGGTAAAATGACACATTAGGATCCCTTGGGAGTACCCATCCTCACAGCAGGAATAAATCCCATTCCCAGCTATGACTGCTGAGAAGGAGCCTGGGCTCCTAGCAGCTTGCAAAGCAGGCAGTCTCTTGGCTGCCCTGATGAGAAAGGGGAGACTCTCCTCCAAAGCTCCCTGCAGATGGCAGGCATTTACTCTCCTCCTTCCCCCCTGACCCCCTCAAAAAAATCTGCTTTATTAATGGGAAGGTAAAGCAGGGTAGGAACCAGTGCCTTCCTCCCAGATGTTAAGCATCAAAGGAGGGAAGAAACAGTGGCTCCCAGGAGGGGCTTCATACAAACAAAACAGACAAATGTTTGTGAAAAGTGGGTTAGTGCCCAGCATCCCTACCCCAGATGTGAGCAGATGTCAGAGCAGCAGATGGAGCTCATTTCTACGTAAGGGGCAGGTTCCCCCAATATTCCCTAAACTGGGCCCAACCCCCATGCCACCACAATTGCTTTTTTGTTAAAAGATGCCCATGTTGGTCAAATAACCAGCCTTGCTTCTCCCACCTTCTACCAAGTGAGGGTTATGGGGAAAGCGAATGCAACTGTCCTTTAAACAATATGGCTATTATATTTCCCTATATACGTCACCTGCAAACAAAATGGAACACTGGGGCCACATTTTCAAATGTGAGTGTTCACAATTAGACACCTGAACACCTATTTTAGGCATCTTAACAGGGACTTGGGGGCCAACTCAGATATTTAATTGCTTGAATCCAGATTTAGGTGCCTAATTTTAAGTACCCAAGTCTGAAAATATATACACAATTTATATACAATGTATTGTTTAAATAAACGGATTATTTAATGTTGTTCCTCTACCACAGAAGCTCTCAACTAAAAGCTTCATTTAAGTTAGTTATGGAGAAGCTCCTCCCCATTACTTTAGGCAGCCTATAGTCTCTCTGCCTTAATGTATTATGACCATTTGTTAATAACCACTGCCTCAGGAAGGATAGTCACTTCCTGCTGTAAAAACACACTGACAGACAGGCACATTTCTGTGTATATTTTACACTTGTTCAATATTATTCTCTTTGATTTCCTAATGATTTATCCTAGAAGGGGGGGGATTTAAAATGCTGGGGACACAACTATAATGAAGTCAACAGAATTGCTGCCATTTATACCCAGGATGAATTTGGTCTGTTAAATTCTATCAACACCTCTCACAAAAAGCCACACGCTTGAAATCCGCACGTCATGTGAACAGACTGCTTCATCGACCAGCTCTCACACTGCTACTTCCCTTCAACAACAACAAAAATTAATTCTTTCCTTCCCCACCTCACCTCTTCCTGTGTGTCACACTGAAGCCGTATTCTCACCAGGGCTCGGGGGGTGGGGGGGGAGCTCTCTTTAGTGGGCTTGCACACACAGCACTCCCTGAGTGCACAGCCATGTCAGACTCAGAAATCTGCCACTGGGCGAGGTCAAATCATGTCAGTCAAGCCCGGCGGCAGCTGGGGCCCTCCCCACGGCACGAATGGCAGGCAGCTGCCTTCTGCCCAGCCCAGAGCCCTGCGCAGGCTGGGAGAGGAGGACACAGCAGCCCAGCTCACTCCCAGTTTTATAGCAGTTAGACGTGCAGTCACATGCTTGAAGGGTTCGTTATTTGCAGGCCGCCCCGGACAACCTAGTGTCTCCCCCCGGGTTTCAGAGGTTTTTAAAGGCGTAAAGCAGCGAGGGGTTGCGGCCAGCACGGCAACCCCGACCTCTGTAACACGACAGCTCTCCCCAGGGGCAGGGCAGCCCACCTCGGGCTGCAGGGCAGCGGGCCCCGCGGCGCCCCGGGGACACTTACCAGCCATGGTGCTGCACACACGCGCTCTCAGCCCGGGACTCTCGGCGGCGGCGGCAGCTCCGCGCCCTCCTGCTGCTCCGGCTCAGCTGTTCCCGGCTCTGCCCTGGCCGCTCCGCTCCGCTCCGCCCCGCGAGTGGGAATTTCCCGCCGGGGTGACGTCGTAGCGCCGACGGCCCGGCTCCCCCACACGCCTACTGCGGCCGCAGCGCTGTGAGCCGGGGAGGAGGGGTCTGATCTCGCCGGGGATACTCCTACAATCGGAGCAATCGCTCCCCTCCCCCGGCGTGCTACAGAGCTACCTCGCCGTGCACACGCCCCCCCGCACAGCGCCGGGCTGGCTGCGCTCCGCGCCCGCGCCCACTCCCTCCAGCTGTGCCCCTAGCACGCCAGGCTGACCCTCGCTTGCTTGCCAGAGTGTAACACGGGCCTCCCCTCCCAGCGCTGGCTGGGCGCTGTCCTCTGCGACCATTGGCAATACCGACTGTTCCTTCTTCGCTGTCAGCTTGTGGTGAGGTGTGAGAGTGCCCTCTCTGCTGGGCAGGCACACATTTTCCTCCTCTCTCTCTCTCTCTCTCTCACACTCACACATACACACACACACAAGCCATCCCGTGCTCACACCACACAGGCACCCCATATATAATGACACACACACGGGGTACTCACATTTTAATACCAAGTGCTTTAGAAATAGCAGAGAAAGCGAAGCTCAGATGGGACAGTAATGTATTGGCATGGCAAAATTCACAAATGTTGACTGTGTAAAACAGACACAGGACCCCGCCCCAGGCAATGGCCACACGCCCCTGCAATCCAACACACTCTCTCAAACACAGCAGCAGTTTAATATAAGCAGCCATAGCCGTTGCAGTTGCTCCATAATCATGGTTGCAACTGAATGTCCATTATGAGCCCGAGGTTGTGCTCCTTCCCAGACCATAATAGCCAAAATTGGTAGGTTAAATATGATATTTTTAGTAAATTGGACAATTGGTTCCTGAATTATGCGAGTAATTCAGAGTGTTTAACATTTTAATGCCACTTTGTCCCAATATAAAAAAAGAAGGTAGAGAAAAACAATTTCACTTACTAGACTCCTCTCAGAGATCTAGTGCCCAGGTCAAAATTTAGTTGACTGAAGTCTAATTTCCAAAAGTTAACAACTTTTGATTTTGGAACATTGATAGGGAATGTCAGCTTCAACATTTAGTACAGGATGTTGAGGGATATTTCATTTAATTAAAAAGAGTATAAGGCTCTCACCCTTTTCCCTGCAAAGATAAATCACTCAGTAACCTGATTGACCAGGAGGCTTATCAACTTCAAAAGAGAAGCGTTCCCTTCTTTCCCCACAGTCAGGGCCATCTCTACCTTTTTTGCCGCCCCAAGCAGCGAAGCAAAGAAAAAAAAAAAGTGGCTGCAGCAGTGCCACCAAAGAAGAAAAAATGAAAAAGCTGCTGCCGAACTGCCACCAAAGAAGAAAAAAAGTCGGAGTGCCGCCCCTTCACATTTGCCACCCCAGGCACCTGCTTCCTTAGCTGGTGCCTAGAGCCGGGCCTGCCCATACTAAGACACCTGCTTCCCCAATGTCCACATACCCCCTAATAGCCCTATGTGCCTCCCCACCCCCAGGCCCACTACATGGGTCCTCCTTCCATACACCTTCTTGAGATCCAGGCCTAGGTCCCCAGCTCTTCCTAACAGAGATGCATTATTAGTGGATGATGCTCAGGAGCACTCACAGTCTCATCAGTTAAGTGCCACATACTCTTGACATCATTGTTTCCACAGTAACTAAAGTCGACCAAAATAGAGATGAGCAAATTGCAACCATGACTTTAAATCTCCCCAAACTTCAGGGAATTTGGGATCCAGACCTAGACCTGGATCTGAACTTCTCTATTCACTCCTATCACTATAATGAGTTGAATTGGAACCCATCTTAAGGACACCCCTTGAACTTTGGGGAAATCCAGATTCAGATCCCATACTGACTCCAATCTCCATGACTTGCTTGGAACGGGAACACAAGCATTTACTGGTTTCTCCCTCCTCCCAATCAAAACTTCAGATGCATTGTACAGCACCTTTTGAGTATATTGCATCCTAAAGCTCTACAGAGATAGGAGTGGATTTTGTAAGATGCTGATTGAGTTAGGCATCTAAATACCTTTGAAATCTGGGCCTTAGATACTACCAGGTGCTATATAAATAGCCCTAAGAAAGGCAGATTTGCATTGGAGCCACTCCATAGTTTAGATTTTCTAATATAAGTCTGATTTTACACAGAATTTTGAGAATCAGAGGGGTAGCCGTGTTAGTCTAGATCTGTAAAAGCAGCAAAGAGTCTTGTGGCACCTTATAGACTAACAGACGTTTGGGAGCATGAGCTTTCGCGGGTGAATACCCACTTCATCGGATGCATGACATGCATCCGATGAAGTGGGTATTCACCCGCGAAAGCTCATGCACCCAAACGTCTGTTAGTCTATAAGGTGCCACAAGACTCTTTGCTGCTTTTACAGAATTTTGACAGTGATGGTAGAAAGTAGAATTTTGTGGTATGAAGGTAGAATTTTTCTATCAAATTTGAAGTGATTTGTATAGGGGTTCCAGAACTTCAGCAGCTTGGAAAGAGAGAATTGCAGAATTCAAAAATTCTTCTAGTTTTTTTTGCCACTTTGTAGTAAACGAAAAACAAAAATACCCAGAAAACGAGAGAATTAAGATAAAATCTGGTCTTTCCCTTGCTGAGATCCTGTGTCCAACATCAAAATTTGGTGATTAAATTCTAATGTCAAAAGTTAGTTTACTTTTGAATTGGTAAGACTGCTATGGAATGTCTGCTCCGGACTGGTGAGCTTAATTCAGAATGTGAGACAAGCTGAAAAGATGTTCTGGCATGCAAAGGGTTACCAGGTTCCTGCCTATGGTATGGCTGATCTGGACAGAGTTATAAAAAGGAACAGGGAAGGCTGCATCCTCACTCCTCCCAGTTGTTGATGCTGGAAAGACCCTGTGTGGAGTTATTTTATGGAGGGTGGGAATTTTGGTTTTGGAAGTAAATATAAGCGAGGGAATGGTCCCGCTATTGTGGGGAACTTTCCTGGCTTCTGCGCTACCCCGGTGAAGTGAGCTAAAGGATCCGAGTCCTCGCTCCCACTTCCTCTACCCAGAGGCTCCCTGCTCTTGAGGACTCCTCTTCCACTTTCCTGTCTGGCAGAGTTCTCGTAACCCCAACAAGGCTGGGCCCAGGATTCCTGGGGGGCTCAACCCCCAACCCTGCTGTGGTCACCTAGGACAGGGGCTAGGGTGTCCCCACTCCAGGGTACCCTCTCTGCACGGGGCACCTCCCTGACCCACTGATTATTCCATACAATTTAAAGCAAATACAAGTTGTTTAATAAACAATTAATTTTAAAAAGGAATAAGGAAAAAATGGGAAAGGTTACAGGAAAACACATCACCCTGCTCCGTGGCAGGGAACATAACAGTGTCTCTGGACATCAAGGCAGTTCACAGTCTGTTCCTCGTAGGTCCCAGGCCTCCATCTCAGGCCCTGGCTGTGCTGCAGGGATGCTGTGGGTTGGACACTTGCAATGGTGGTGGCCACACACCTCCGGGCTTTGGGCGGTGGGACCCTTCTTCCCAGTGTCAGCCCCCCATCAACTTGAGAACCCCCTCCCAGCCTGGCCTGCAAGGGGGGATTTGATAGCTGCTTTCAACTACCTGAAAGGGGGTTCCAAAGAGGATGGATCTAGACTGTTCTCAGTGGTAGAAGATGACAGAACAAGGAGTAATGGTCTCAAGTTGCAGAGGGGGAGGTTTAGGTTGGATATTAGGAAAAACTTTTTCACTAGTAGGGTGGTGAAGAACTGGAATGGGTTACCTAGGGAGGTGGTGGAATCTCCTTCCTTAGAGGTTTTTAAGGTCAGGCTTGACAAAGCCCTGGCTGGGCTGATTTAGTTGGGTTTGGTCCTGCTTTGAGCAGGGGGTTGGACTAGATGACCTCCTGAGGTCCCTTCCAACCCTGAGATTCTATGATTCTATGACCCTTGGCTAGGGGTGTCTTTCTGCACTGGGCCCTTTGCCCAAGGTCCCCCCCTTGGCTGGCCCCAGTTGCTCACCACACCTGGCTCTATGGCTGCAGCTCTGCTCCCAGCACAGGATCTGCTCCCCCCTGGGCTCTGTCTCTGGCTGCAGCTCTGCTCCCAGCACGGGATCCGCTCTCCCTGGGCTCTGTCTCTGGCTCTGTGGCTGCAGCTCTGCTCCCTGCACAGGATCTGCTCTCTCTGGGCTGTGTCTCTGGCTCTGTGGCTGCAGCTCTGCTCCCTGCACAGGATCTGCTCTCTCTGGGCTGTGTCTCTGGCTCTGTGGCTGCAGCTCTGGCCCTTCTGGATCTGGCACGGCTCTGCTCTCCAGCTTAGCTTGGGCCCCTGCTTTCTCCTTCGCTTGGCCCCACTCTGTCTGACCCAGGCAATTCCAGCTCACACGGAGGATGAGACCCACCCTGGCCTTCTGTCTCCCTGATTAGCCGGCCCACCCTGTCAATCAAGCTGACCTGGAGCATTGGCCTCTCGCCATTGTTCCTGGGGACTGTCAATTTCAGGGTCCTGATTTCCCATCGACCCCTCCCCTTTTAGTGCTGGGAGCTAGCAACCAAAACACCCCCACTGAATGTTATGGAACGCTTCACGAATTTGCTAGTAAGGGGGCAACAGTCCCCTTACATAAAGCAGCTCTGAGGAAAGAGAAATGAAGTAAATTGTAACTTCCCCAGCTGCTGAGCATGCAGTCCAGTTTATAATGTCACAGAATTAAGAGAGACTTATAGTTTCAGTACAAATGAAAAGAGGAGGAAGCGTCTCTCCCTTTCCTTGCACAGACAGATCTCAAAGGGGAACGTGACCACTAGAGAGGCTCCTCAATGGAAAGGGAACACAAAAGGAATTTTTCCAACCAAAGGTTCATAGAATGGGGATTGCTGGCAAGCCTGTCACGGCTAGTGAGAGTCTGGGGATCCTGAATCATGTGTAAGATGAACTGCTAATGTAGCAATGTATAAGGTGTCTAAATGTCATGACCCAGTGACTGAAAGTCTAATTTCATCATACTATTATTGATCAATAACTTCTCACTCAAAAGATTCCTTTGATGAGTTTGTGGATTTTCTCTCTCTCTGAATCTGGGTCCCTTCCCTTGGTTTTCACTCTGCTTTTGGTTGTAGAGCTGTTTCCCATATTAATAGTGAATAAGAAAATATCCAAACATAGCTGAAAGGTTAAAGAATTCAGTTGTTTCTGCTGCTCTATGTTCTTCACTTCCAGGCTAAAAACATATCAGTCACCCTTGAAACAACCAGCTTGGTATGTGGCGTGTTTTCTTTAAAGATGTAGAGAGCAAAAGATCATATGACAAATCACTTTTTCTGCTCTGATGCACTGTCTTGAGGAAGGTGCTTATAGAGATTATTTAATCACCCTTTTCTCTTGCGACTAGTGTTCTCATTAGAAAATTTTACTTTTATACTGATAGCTAAATTCTTATCTCGTCTTCAAGGCTGCAGATTTGTTCCCTTCTGAATGACACTTTTAAGTCATTTTTCTATGGTGAAAGTGAGATCTCTCCACAGTTGATCCTGATAGAAAAAATAATTACACACCGAAGTGTTACCTTTTTCCTTCTCCGCTTGATATATTTTTTTATTTGTAGCATTTTCTATAATGTTTTAATAACTTATTTGCATAGAACCTTTCCTGGGGGACAGACTGGGAAGGCTCCAATGTTCTAGTGACCCTGATGGCCAGCAGGAATTCTAAGCCCTGGTAAAGCCACCAAAGGCAGACAGGTCAGAAGATAGGGACCAGATGCAAAGCGTCTGCCATGTACATTGGCCAAACCGGACAGTCTCTACGCAAAAGAATAAAAGGACACAAATCTGACATCAGGAATCATAACACTCAAAAAACAGTAGGAGAACACTTCAACCTCTCTGGCTACTCAGTAACAGACCTGAAGGTGGCAATTTTGCAACAGAAAGGCTTCAAAAACAGACTCCAAGGAGAAACTGCTGAGCATGAATTGATTTGCAAATTAGATACCATTAACTCTGGCTTGAATAGAGACTGGGAATGGCTGAGTCATTACACTACTTGAATCTTTTTCCATATGATAACTATCCTTACACCTCTTGTCAACTATCTGTAATTGACCATCTTGATTATCACTACAAAAGATATTTTCCTGCTGATAACAGCAGGAAAATTAATTAATTAGCCTCTTAGAGCTTGTATGGCATCTTCTCTGTATATACATACACACTCTTCTTATATGTTCCATTCTATGCATCCGATGAAGTGGACTGTAGCCCACGAAAGCTTATGCTCAAATAAATTTGTTAGTCTCTAAGATGCCAAAAGTACTCCTGTTCTTTATACACTATAAATACATTGAACACAAGACAAAACATGGTACTCTACCTCTTTTCAGGATGGGAGAGAGAGAGAAGAACAAGAAGAGAGAAATTAAGTCTTAACCCGTAGAACAATGTTTCCCAAACTTGGGACGCTGCTTGTGCAGGGAAAGACCCGGCGGGCCTGGCCAGTTTGTTTACCTGCTGCGTCCACAGGTCCGGCCGATCACGGCTCCCACTCACTGCTCCAGGCCAATGGTTGCTGCTGGAAGTGGCGGCTAGTACGTCTCTCGGCCCATGCCACTTCCAGCAGCTCCCATTGGCCTGGAGCAGTGAACTGTGGCCAGTGGGAGCCGCGATCGGCCGGACCTGCAGATGCGGCAGGTAAACAAACCAGCCTGGCCCACTGGGACTTTCCCTACACAAGCGGTGTCCCAAGTTTGGGAAACACTGCCGTAGAAGAATGATGTTGTGGTTAAGGCACTAGATAGGACTCGAGAGTTTGGGATTCAATTCTTGGCTCTGCCAGACTTCCTGTGTGACTTAGGCAGTCACTCGATCTCTCTGGGTTGCACTTTCTCAGCCATGAAATGGGAATAATATTTCCTTTCTCCTAGTCTTGTCTGTATTATTTATTTAAGATATAAGTATTTCAGGGCAGGAACTGTGTCTGACTACATAACTATGTACTGTGCCTAGTACAATGGGGCTGCAATCTCAGTTGATTCCTCTAGGCATTACTGTAATATAAAGAACAATCCTACCTACTTGTTGTCAGGGAAGAGAAGTAAAATATTGGGGCTCACACGCCATTATGCTGTGTGGCGTATAAACCTAGGGAGAAGTCTCATATGAAGCAGCTGCAGAAATGTGCTTCTAATGCTGCTTACCAGTGTGAGTGCCAGTCAGAGGATACAGGAGGGACTGAGACAAAATAACACCTCTCACCCTGCTTCAGCCCTTGCCACCTGCAGGTTCCTCCTTAAAATGCACTTCTCCTTATAGGCTTATGTACGTCAGCAAGAAATATAAAACTGTTGTTTAAATTAAAAAAACAAAAACACAGAAAATCCATGGCAGTAACAAGACTAGCTAAACCTCCCTGTCAGGTCAATTGTGTGACTTTTCATTGCAGCACGTTCCCCAGCCTCTGTCTGTACATCAGCTCTTTAGCATCTGTGTGGAAGACCCCCCTCTGCCAGGCACCTCTCTTAGCTGATTCTCTGTCTTCAAGAATCACCAAGGACCTACTTCTGTGCTGAGCTTCTCAGGAGGTGCCTGCCTGCACCTGTTCCCAGTCTACTCCTACATTAGGGGGTGAAGCATTCAGCATAGGGTCTCATATTGGCATTACACTATTTCTGCTCTGGAGCTATTTCCATCTTCACCCCCTCCCCCCATTCTTACCCCTACACATATAGATAAGTAATTGTGGCCTCTTCACATTACCAGAGCTGCATAAAAGGACTAAAATCTGGCCCCGAGTCTTTATTCTAGGCTTTTTGCCTTTATTCAGAAGTGATTTACCTTGCATAACATCCCTCTCCTCAAGTCCATGTATTCAGCACCTTGTGGGCCCAGTCTCTAACCTTTATATACCCTGCAATTAAAGCCTGTTTAGAGTGAAGCTGGAACTGAGCCCAGCTGGCCTACCTCCTCCCTCTCCTTGGACCAGTATTAACCCTTTCTCTACTCTCATTTTGCATAGGGTCTATATAACCCACTACTGCTTGGACATGCAAAGACTTACTACTGTGGATAGTCCCACTGAAGTCACAGTGGTAAGAGGACTGGGTCCTTAAATGATGAACTCTGAGGCAGGGACCTTGTCTCTTAATTATGTAAAGTACTAATAGACTATTGGTATTACAATTAAATATAATAGTAATTCCTATTAACAGGGAACTTTCAAAGTTGTAGTAAAGGTAAGGCGTGGGTTTTTGTTGTTTGGTCATTGTTAATTTGAACTTTCCTTTTAACAGCTTTGAAAGCCCCTGCTTTATCATGCATATGAAATATAGAAGAGTTCTGCTATTTCTCAGTCTTGTTCTGCATCATGTGACTGTCAAGATGGCAGTTTCCTGAATAGCTGTTAACTTTTTTTTAATTATATTTAGCACATGTAGGGAAAAAAATAAGTGTTCACTTGTCATTGTAATCTGATGTAGTGGCTGGCCTCTCTTTTATATAAACATGAACAATTTGATAAATATCCATTTAGCTGCACATTATTTCTGCTTATAGATCCTTCTGCTCAGTAATAATGCTGAAAGGAAGTAAACAATGCTCACAGTTTTTAGCTTTACACATTGCTCTAAGTCACTACCTTAGGCCTAGTAAAAGGTTTGACGTGCCAGGAGTCTTACAGGACAACACTCTCAGATGCCTGGGAAGAAAAAAGAGTTACATTTTTCTATACAAGAAGATCAACTATACACTTTCAATCTGTGTGACTTTAATTTTAGACTAAAGAAAACAAACTAAGGGCATGGCTACACTTGCAGATGTACAGCTCTTTGAGTTAAACCAGCCTTCGTACAGCGCAGTAGGGAAAGCGCTGCAGTCTGTCCACACTGACAGCACACTGGTGTGACCACATTAGCAGCTCTTGCAACGGCCACAGAGAGCAGTGCAATGTGGTAGCTATCCCAGCAAGTGGCTGCAACGTGCTTTTTAAAGGGGGGGGGGGGTTAGAGTGTGACAGGGAGTGTGTTGTGTGTATGTGGGGGGAGAGAGAGTGGGTTTTTGGGGGGCTGAGAGTATGTCAGCATGCTGTCTTGTAAGTTCAGACAGCAGCAGACCTCCCCCTCCCCTCCCGTCTTTCTCTCTCTCACACAGCATTCCACACTAATGGTTGCTTTGTCTCAGAGCAGATAAGCAGCCAGCTGTCAGAAACGGAGCTTTCAAAGGGCATATCCAAAACAATGACAAGAGTGGCCACTTGACTTAAGGGGATTATAGGATGTTTCCAGAGGCTGATCTGAGCACAGTAATGCAACACCTTGTTCACACTGATACTGGGGCGCTCCAGCAGGGGTGCATCAAACGTTATTCTACTCGCTGAGGTGGAGTACCAGGAGTGCTCTAGTCGTGGAGTCAGGGTGCTCTACGTGCCTTGCCAGCATGGACGGGTAGTGAGCTAGTGCGCCCGGGGCTCCTTTAATGCGCTGTAACTCGCAAGTGTAGCCAAGCCCTAAGAAAGAATCAAAGTAAAATCTTCAGAATGCTCTTTCTCTCATCTATAATACAGTATGTACCATCTCTGCCTAACAAAATAACCACTGTCTTGTAGATTTCCTAGAGATGAAAAGGTGGAGAACACAGAAAATAAAGTCATAACAGTTACATAGCCCACATCAACCAAAAACCTTACCCAGATTAAGACACTAGTCAGAGTAGTTGATAACAAGTGAATACTCACACAAATGATATTGGGTTTAAAGCAGAAACCTTGGAAC
The DNA here is from genome assembly GCF_020497125.1 of Mauremys mutica. Lineage (NCBI taxonomy): Eukaryota > Metazoa > Chordata > Testudines > Geoemydidae > Mauremys > Mauremys mutica. The sequence continues at coordinate 190,045,493 of NC_059074.1, read as the reverse complement.
AAAGACACAATGTAACAAGTGCAGTATAAGATGGGTAGCTGTGTTAGTTTGTAGCATGTATCCACAAAAACAACAAGGAGTCTGGTGGCACCTTAAAGTCTAACAGATTTATTTGGGTATAAGCTTTCGTGGGTAAAAAACCCACTTCATCAGATGCATGGAGTGAAAATAGTGCAGTAAAAAATAAAGCGCAGTATAAAAATAAAAGAAAATAAAGTGCGGTATAAAAACTTAGAGAACGAGCTGACATGGCTAAGGGACAGGGAGAGGCAGAAAGCAGAATGGAACATACTTATAACTGGGGCCTGGTCTACACTAGAAAATTAGATCAATTTAACTATGTTGGTTGGGGTTTGAAAAATCCATACCCCTGAGCAGCATTGTTAAACCCATTTTAAGTCTCCATGCAGACAGCACTAGGTCCACAGAATAATTCTTCTGTCGGTCTAGCTACCACCCTTTGGGGAGGTAGATTACCTATGTTGATGGGAAAATCCCTCCCATTGTAGGTAGTGTCCCTGCTGAAGCGCTATAGTGGTGCAGCTGTGCTGCTACAGCATTTTAAGTGTAGCCCACATCTTACTTGGACACCTCATAAAGGTCAATAAAACAACTGTAATGTCAAAATGTGAGAGAATTAGAATGATAGTTACAATCTGAAAATGATAATACTGTCTGATATTGGGTTTCTTCAAAGCAAAATTCAGTGGGTTCAAATCATTGCATGTCAAAACCCAGGAAATTGTCAAAGTTTTGCACAAATCTAACCCCTACCTCATAACAGGCTTCAAGACACACGTTCCTCAGCTGTTTAAACTAGACATAGGGGAAGATGCTGAGAGATGAAAGACCAAACCGAATGTGTCTGTGAAAATCATCGATAAAAACTCCTGCCATGCAGTGCTGAGACTCTAAATTTAAAATTATCTGCCTTAGGTAACATAGCATGTTATAGTCTTCCTTAATTTGAGCCTGACTCTCTAGGTGAAAAGAAAAGCTTTTGACCCTTAAAAAAAACCCTCCTTCTTAAAGAAGAATGTGCTCCAGCCAAACCATCAATATCTATTCACTGGGAGAAGAGCTCCCCCACATTGGGAACTAAGCACACAAGGGTACTGAAGGGGATAGGGTACCTGTAGCTTAATTTTGGTTACTGGAGGCTTCTCAGCAGTTAATTGGGGAAGTGGACACACCTTTCTCTCACTCAGTGTATTGTTCTTATTTAGTTAGGTAGAGTTGGTATTAAACAATTGTATTATTTTTATTTGAATATTACAAAAAAACAGCCATGAGAGTCTGTCATAAGCTGGAGCCTGCTACAATCCATTTTATCCCCTGTGGTTCTGAACCCCACTTTCCAAGATGGAGGCTGACACCCTCCTCCTTACATAACAATAGCAGCTGTTCCATGTGCCTGGGAGCTGACTCTCTGGGGATAATAAGCAGCAAGTTGTGAGACAGGGACAGGGAAAGTGAACTGTATCTTTTTTCTGTGAGGGATTTAGCCAGGCAAAAACGTAGATCTGCATATTTAGCCTATGATAGTGGAGACAGAGGAAGGACAAATTACCATTGTTAGCTTGTTTAAGTAAGCTGAATTCAGGAAGTAAAGGAAAGGGGAATACCTACCACTATGAGAGAGAAAAAACAGGCCAACAGAGAAAAGGAGTAATTAGACAAGACCCAGATGGATGGTGATGGTGGTGCCTGGGGCTGGAAAGGTGGAGTCAAAGCAGGTAGCTGCCTACTGTGAGGGCAGGAATGGCTTTAAAAAAAAAAGGGGGCAGCCAAATCAGCAGAACAAATAAAACTTTTAAAAAAAAATGTGACACAACAGTCTGAGTGCCTCCTGGAAGATGGTGCCCACAGCCCAGGGTGACTGTCCTGCTTCCCCAGCCCTAGAACTGGTCCTGTGTAAGGGGCCCTTGGAATGCACATATAGTGAAAATTAACTACACCTAGTGAAATGATTGATGTCTAAGCAGCACATCCAATTAGTGTCAAATGAGACCCTGGGCTGCAAGCAAGGCCAGGATTGTTGGAGACTAACTTGTTGAACTAGTTAGTAAATGGAGATTAGACCAGGCACCTGCTAGCCAGAATTTTCCATTACAACAGCTTCAGCTTGTAGTGTCAGAAGATAAGCATGAAAGTTTCCAATACTAGAGGCAAAGGGAGCAGGAACTCAAGTGGGAAGCTGATGGTATAAATGCCTGCTTGTCTCTGAGCTTGCCCTTGCCATCATAAGAGCTCTTTTTCTTTATGGCTACTTGATGCAACGCCACCTAGTGCTTGTGATTTCATAATAGTGTTGTGTCCCTGGTTTCTTCATACAATGTCTCCTAATGGTCACTATCTAAAAATATTTTTTTAAAGCATATGAAAATCTATTGTTTTCCACCAGGGTCCCATAAAATCTGTTCGCTGCATCTGATTCTGACAGCTGGTCATTCTTGGGTGGTTTCTTACCTCTCCAAAAAGGTAGGGAAAGGAATTTGTTGGGTAAAGCAGATATGGGTGCGTCCAGGGTTCTTCTCCCCAAGAAGAGTGCCCAGGGATGGCTAATGGTGCCCTCTCCAGGGGACCCCACTAAGGAAGCCTCTGGTACAATAACAGTGACCAGAAAAATTAGCTGGAGACCAGGAAGTCACTGAAAGGCTGCTGAACAAATGGGCTTTGGATCAGGCCCAAAATGACTACAAAGATGATGAAAAGGCTTGTAACACAGATGATAAAGACTCCAACTAAAATTGCTAGCCCAGTTCATAGCTGTATAGCTCTTGCCTTGTGCTTATGGTAAGAGCTAAACATTTTTTTAAAAGACAAATTAACAGCTTCCCATAGCAGTAAATCAACTGTGGTGACTGTGATTCTAAAGTCCAGCATTTATTTATAAATAACACTTAATCAGAAGTGCTTGACATTTTGTGATTCACTATTGTTAGAAGTGTGAGACATGGGGAAGTGACAACAGCAGTTTCAGTTAAGTTACCACTGATAATTATGTTTTATAGCAGGCTGTTATACTGGATCAATGAGAATTTTGCCTGAGACGTGTCTCCTTCTAACCTGGGAGGACACAGAAAGAGAGGAAATGGGAAGTAGAAGGAATAAAAGACTGTGGGCTTGTCTATATGCGGTCACACCACTTTAACTAAAAGTGTAATTTAAAATCAATGTAGTTAAACTGCAAAACAGTGAGTGGTGGCTTATACTGAGTTAGCTTGAGTCAATTAGGAACGGGTTTAAACCAAACACAGACTACATCACTCAAACTGAAATAAGAGTGACCAGGTGGATGAGGTAATCTCTTTTATTGGACCAACTTCTGCTGGTGAAAGAGACAAGCTTTCAAGCTCCACAGAGCTCTTTTTCACAGGGCCGCCTGGGGGGCGGAGGGGGTAAGTGGGGCAATGTGCCCCAGGCCCCGCAGGGACCCCCACGAGACTACAGTATTCTACAGTATTGCAACTTTTTTTAATGGAAGGGCCCCCAAAATTGCTTTGCCCCGGGCCCCCTGAATCCTCTGGGCAGCCCTGCTTTTTCAGGTCTGAAAAAGGTACTCAGAGTGTCACAGCTAAATACAAGATGGAACAGATTGTTAAGCATAAGGAGTTAACATGTTGCGAGAGGCCATTTAAAGCAGGGGTTGGCAGCCTCTGGCATGCGGCTCACCAGGGTAAGCACCCTGGCTGTCCGGGCCAGTTTGTTTACCTGCCCCTTCCGCTGGTTCGGCCGATAGTGGCTCCCACTGGCCACAGTTCACTGCGCCAGGCCAATGGGGATGGCGGGAAGCCACGGCCAGCACATCCTGTGGCCCATGCCGCTTCCCGCAGCCCCCATTGGACAGTGACCAGCCTTTGGGCTGAATGCAGCCAGCTGTTTTGGCGGCTAGCTATTGTGGCAGCCCCAGGGCTGGTCACTGTCCAGCTGTTTTGGCAGGCCCTGCCCCAAAAGAAATCATGGAGGTCCAGAAAGTCACAGAATCCATGATCTGCATGACAGAATCATATCCTTAATCATTACATTGATTGCTTCAGGGGGAAAAATTGACTGTGAAATCCTAACAAACATCACATTGACCACTATCTCTCCACCAACGAGAGGACAGCTATTCAGTCCCTGAAATCCAACCACCAGATAGTGATCAAACCAAAAGACATAGGGGGGTGCCCTCATAGTCCTCAACCGTGACGACTATATCAATGAGGCCAACCATCAACTCCCCAACACCACATATTATAAAAAACCCCAAGAAGACTCCACACCACAATTCACCTAGGAATTTAAGGATATCATGAAGTCCTTCCCCAACAACTCCAAGAGAAATTCCACAAGCTCATCCCCCACAAACCCACCCCACATGCTTCCCAAGATACACAAACAAGGGAACCCAGGCAGATCCATCATATCTGGCCATACCACTCTTACTGAAGGACTATCAGGACTCAAAAACCATCCTCAAACCACTCACCACGCAAATGGCCAGTTTCCTCCATGACACAACAAACATCCTCCAGAAACTTCACAACACTAACAACCTCCCTTGGAACACCATCTTTGCCATCATGGATGTCACCTCCCTATACACCAACATCCCTCACCATGAGGGCATCACTGCCTGCCTCAAATATCTACAAGACAATTGCCAATACTCTGGTAATCCACCCCAAACACATTGCCAAACTCATCCATTTCATCTTCACCCATAACAATTTTACATTCAGTAACAAATGCTTTGTCCAAATCATGGGAAAAGCCATGGGTCCTAGGATGGCTCCCCACTAAGCCAACATCTTCATGGGCCACAACTGAAAAAGAATTTCTGGACAAATGTACCAAAAAATCACAATGATATACTTGAGTTACATCAATTATATTTTCATCCTCTGGATAGAAGACCTTAATTCCCTCACAGATTTCCACAACTTCTACAACCACCATCCAGTTCTCAAATTCTCTCTAGAACACTTCCACAGCAGCATCAACTTCCTGGACGCCACAGTTAGATTCAGCAATGGAACCCTACAGACAACTATATATAAGAAACCCACGGATCCCCACACTTACCTTCACAGATCCAAGAAAGCACCTGAAACACATAAAAAAAATCTATTTTCTACAGCCAGACACTCAAATACCACATAATATGCTTTGATGAGAAAGTTTGGGATACACACCTTAACACACTTAAAACCACCTTTACAAAACAAGGACATGCCACCAGAGAAGTACATCACACCATGGAATGGGCCACCCAAATACCCCCCGAGTACCTGGTTTAATACAGGGGGGGAAAAATCCAATGACCGCATGGCCCTAGTTGTCACCTATCACTCCACGCTGTAACCTATATAGGGTGTCATAAATATCAAGGGAAGGGTAACCACTTTTCTGTATACAGTACTATAAAATCCCTCCTGGCCAGAGGCACAACATCCTTTTACCTGTAAAGGGTTAAGAAGCTCAGGTAACCTAGCTGGCACCTGACCCAAAGGACCAATAAGGGGAAAAGATACTGTCAAATCTGGGGAGGGGGAAAAGGCTTTGTTTTGTTTGTTCTTTGTCTGTCTGTTCTGTGTGGGTGACAGATCAAGAAGGCAAGCATTCCAACTCAATTAGAATTAGTAAGTAATAATAAGGGAATGCGTTAGCTTACTTTTATTTTGGCTTGTGATTTTCCTTGTCTAGAGGGGAGATCCTCTATGTTCTTGAGTCTTTTGTTATTCTGTAAAGTACTTACCATCCCGATTTTATAGTGGTGATTCCTTTACCTTTTCTTTAATTAAAATTCTTTTAAGAACCTGATTGATTTTTCATTGTTTTAAGATCCAAGGGTTTGGATCTGTGTTCACCTGTACCAATTGGTGAGGATATATTCTTAAGCCTCCCCAGGAAAGGGGGTGTAGGGGTTTGGGGGGATATTTGGGGAAGGTAGGGCTCCAAGTGACCCTCCCTAAATGTTTGTTTAAATAACTTGGTGGTGGCAGCGTTACTTAATCCAAGGTATAAGAGAGAAATTGTGCCTTGGGGAGTTTTTAACCTAAGATGGTAGAAATAAGCTTAGGAGGTCTTCATGTGGGTCCCCACATCTGTACCCTAAAGTTCAGAGTGGGGAGGGAACCCTGACATAGGGTATAATTCAACAGTAACAATCCACAATGGGGAACCACATCCTGAAAGAAATATTTCCTAACCCCCTCTTCTGGCCTTCAAACAATCCCCCAAGCTCAACATCAGAAGCAGGCTCCCCACGGACCAGGACAAACCAACTCAAAGCAGCACCAGGCCCTCCCATAACAACAGATGCAAAACCTGCAACATATCTCCACTGCTCAGTACCCATCCTCCCCACGATACCTTTCAAAATCCAAGGGTCCTACACATGCCTATCACAACGTGTTGTTCTTTATCCAGTGCACTAAGTGCTCCAATAACAACTATGTGGGTGAAACGTCACCATGCTGTCGAATGCAGAAAAATGATAAAAAACAAAAACACCATATCATCATGGGTGAACACTATGACAAAATGATCATTCCATAGCTGACCTATAACTTAGCTAGACACTAGAAATCATGGACTCAATAAATACACTGGATTTATGGTTCATTACAACACTAACCCTCCTTTATCCTGTGACTATAGAGGAGTTAACTGCCCACTTCACTTTGAATAGTCTCTTGCGCTATGTTAACTTATTATGCTTAACAATCTGTTCCACCTTATAGTTAGCTGTGACACTGAGTACCTTTCTCAGCCTTGGTTTACACTACAGAGTTAAGTTGACTTAAGTTTTGTTGACAATCATAAGTTGCTTTAATAACATTGTGGAGCATGTCCACACAACGCTCCTTGTATCAGATGTGTGTGTCCACAGTTGTTGCTCTTGCATCAACAGAGACAGTGTTGCATCATGGGTAGCTATCCCACAGTGCAACTCCCCACCCTTTGTCACTTTCTGCTGCTGGGAACTCTGGGAACAGATCGCAGTGCATCATGGAGATGTACTCACCATCCTATGATGCAGTTATTTCTATCTCATGCCATGGGCTTCGTAGTTCCTACTTTGTTTCATGCTGTTTTTCAACAGCCCTTGTAAAGTGTGCATCCGCCATCTCTGCCTGACAGCATGCATTCTGAGCTGCTGGCCACTGTGGTGATGAGAATTATGAACACAATGCGGCTGGTCCTGCAGTATTTTATGAGCTGCAAAACAGAGTGAATCAGTGATGCCTGCCCTGCTGTCTGCCATGGAAACAAATAATTCCTTTCTAGAACTATGTGTGGAGCTCTCCTCAGAACTGCGGCGCAAGGACACCAGAATGAGAGCTGCCCTCACTGTGGTAACCTGGGTAGCGATCGCTGTGTGGAAGCTGGCAACTCCAGACTGCTACCGGTCGGTCACGAATCAGTTTGGAGTTGGAAAGTACACCGTGGGGGTTGTGGTGGTGCAAGTCTGCAACAAAGACAAGTTCAGAGTCCTGCACTTAGGATGGAAGAATCCCATGTACTGCTACAGGCTGGGGAATGACTGGCTAAGCAGCAGTTCTGTAGAAAAGGACTTGGGGATTACAGTGGATGAGAAGCTGGATATGAGTCAGCTGTGTGCCCTTGTTGCCAAGAAGGTCAATGGCATATTGGGCTGTATTAGTAGGAGCAGTGCTAACAGATCAAGGGAAGTAATTATTCCCCTCTATTCAGCACTGGTGAAGCCACACCTGGCATATTGTGCCCAGTTTTGGTCCCCCCACTACAGAAGGGGGATGTGGACACAGGGCCGGCTTTAGGCCGATTCCCCTGATTCCCCCAGATTGGGCCCCGCGCCTAAGAGGGCCCTGCGCCGTAAAGAAAAGCACCTAACTTTTTAATTTTTACTCACCTGGCAGCGGTCCAGATCTTTGGTGGTGGGTCCTTCACTTGCTCCGGGTCTTCGGCAGCATGTCCTTCAGTGCCGTGGAAGACCCAGAGCGAGTGAAGGACACGCCGCCAAAGTGCCGCTGAAGACCCAGACTGCCGCCAGGTATTCGAATCGGGCCCCACACTTCCTAAAGCCGGCCCTGTGTGGACAAATTGGAGAGAGTTCAGTGGAGGGCAACGAAAATGATCAGGGGGCTGGGGCACATGACTTATGAGGAGAGGCTGAGGGAACTGGGGTTATTTAGTTTGCAGAAGAGAAGAGTGAGGGGGGATTTGATAGCAGCCTTCAACTACCTGAAGGGGGCTTCCAAAGAGGATGGAGCTTGGCTGTTCGCAGTGGTGTCAGATGACAGAACCAGGAGCAATGGTCTCAAGTTGCAGTGGGGGAGGTCTAGGTTGAATATTAGGAAACACTATTTCACTAGGAGGGTGGTGAGGCACTGGAATGGGTTACCTAGGGAGGTGGTGGAATCTCCATCCTTAGAGGTTTTTAAGGTCCGGCTTGACAAAGCCCTGGCTGTGATGATTTAGATGGTGTTGGTCCTGCTTTGAGCAGGGAGTTGGACTAGATGACCTCCTGAGGTCTCTTCCAACCCTAATCTTCTATGAGTCTATGATTCTATGATTAATCGCCTCCTGCTACAAAGGATTGTGACTCGGTAATGTCTAGGAAATAATTGATTGCTTTTAGGAAATGGGAGTCCCTAACTGCGATGGGGCGATAGATGGGATGCATATCACAATTTTGGCCCAGACCATCTTGTCATGGAGTACATCAACCAAAAAGGCTACTTCTCTATGGTCTTGCAGGCTCTGGTGGATCACTGGGGCAGGGTGGTCAGGGAAGGTGCCTGATGCACGCATCTTTCAGAGCACTGAATTGCACAGAAAGCTGCATGCTGGGACTTTCTTTCCAGATCAGAAGATTCCATTGGGGAATGTGCAAATGCCCATAGTAATCCTGGGAGACCTCATATACCCCTTACTCCCGGGGCTCATAAATCCTTACACTGGGAACCCAGACAGCAGTAAGGGGTGCTTCAACAATATGCTCAGCAGGTGCCACATGACCACTGAATGTGTCTTTGGCTCACTGAAAGGTCGCTGGCATTGTCTTTTTGGCCAGTTAGACCTCAGTGAGGAAAATATTCTGATGGTCATTGCGGCCTGCTGTACTCTACATATTTGTGAATTGAAGGGGAAAAGCTTTTCTCAGGGGTGGGCCGCTGAGGCTGATCAGCTGGCTGCTGATTTTGGGCCGCCAGATACAAGGGCAATTAGAGGGGCACAGCAGGAAGCTATTCGAATCAGAGAGGCTTTGAAGGAGCATTTTGACAATGATTCCCAGTAATATGTCTGTATGTGATGCATTCTGCCAGACAATGTTTACTTGCCACCATGAATTACTCCTGTGGTACTTGCTTCTTGGGCGTTAATTGCAAGAAGCAAATAGTCCTCACTATAGCCAATGTGTTTCAATGTTAGCACTGAGCGATGTATGTATTTCACAAATAAAGACTCATTTAATTTCAAAGACTCAAGTTTAATAACAGGATCTAACACAAACTTTTGGTCAAACAGGTGACATGAGGAAGAAGAAGAGTCTTGTGGTTAGGGATCTCACAACTGGGTGTAACTCCAGCTTTCATTAGGAAACCTTTCCCTAGGTGTGGAGTGCATTGGTACTGTGAGGGACTGGGAACATGCAAGGAATGCTGTGGGGGAGTTTGGGGAGGGCAGGGACTAGAGTTCTGTAGTGGCTGGAGGGGGAGTCTGGCACAGATTTGCTGCAATTGCAGGTTAATGATGGACTTCAACATCTCTGTCTGGTCCTCAAGGAGCTTTATCATCAGTTGCTGCTCCTGTGTCCTTTCCTGGCTATCCAACCTCAGTCTTTCATTAATTGTCTCCCTCCATGATCTTGTTTTACTCTATGCTGCATCTGTTGACTGCAGCACCTTGTGAAACATATCCTCCTTACTCCTCCTGGGTCACTGCCTTATCGGATGGAGGCACTCCGCCGGTGTGGAGGAATGTGTTCTCAAGGGCACATCTGCAGAAGGTAAAGAAACAATGAACAGACAGTGTTGTGATTGTGCTCACAGCTGTGAATCACAAAAGTTACACACACCTTTTTCTCACTGTCCCTTGGCTAGCACACAGGTTGCCGCAAGTCCCAATTATGATGAGTTTGTGGGGAAGAAGGGGGCAGGCAAAGGGAGAAAGGGACAAAGGGTGATTTGCAAATGAAGTTACTATAAGTGGCTAGGGAGCCTATTCTGAATATTGGTACCCTTTTCCACAGGGTAGGGTAATCGAACTCGATCTCTCTCTCTAAGGGTAACCCAGGATGCAAGGGAGCATCTCCTGCATGTGTGTAGTTTCAGATCGGTTCCGTATGCTGCTCGCCTGTGTGTTACTATGGTCCCTGCAAAAATAATTGCCTACGGTGGGGGGACAATCAAGGCAGATCTCCCAAGGAACCTTTGGTAGGGGATTGCAGAATACCTACAGGAAAGTTTCCTAGAGATCACTATGGAGGATTCTAGAGACATACCCATGTACATTAACAAACTTTTCCACCATGGCCCCACTGAGTAGATGGACAGGCTCTGTTGTTAATTTCTGTCCCTTATCCCTCCTCTACCATATAACGAAGTACATGACAGTTCAATCTCCTCTGACTGTGCAGTATCAAAGCAAAATGAGCACTTACTGGAGCTCCCCTCTCCTGCGTCCTGTGCACCAAAACTGGAGCGCTGGGACTGGCTAGACCCTTGCAGAGCGGAAAAAAGGTTCTGACTCACCGCACCACTGGATGACCTTGCCGTGTGCTCCATATTGTCCTCCAGCTCCACCTCCTCTGCCATCACTTCATTGTGATTGAGTCCACTGGCTGCTGCCTCCAGTCCCCCCAAAATATCCACAAGGCTCTTGGTGATGGAGGTAGGGTTGCCGCTGAGGCTGATATGCAGTTCCTTATAGAAGTAGCATATCTTCAGCACTGCACCAGAGCGACGATTGGCCTCCCTTGCCTTCTAGCATGCCTGCATCTGCTCCTTGACTTTAGCATGACACTGCAGCATGTCCCTTTTGTGCCCTTTCTCCTGCATGCAACTAGCAATCAGCCTGTAGATATTGCAATTCTACAGCTGGTGTGAAGCGGTGACTGGAAAGCCTCTTCTCTCTATATACTCAGAAGATCCAACAGCTCCAGTGTCAACAAAATTCTGTAGTGTAGACAAGACCTCACATCAACCTAATTTTGTAGTATAGACTTGCTCTCAGACATGAAGAAGAGCTTTGTCGAGTTTGAAAGCTTGTCTTTTTCATCAACAACAGTTCCTCCAATAAAAAATATTACCTCACCCCCCCACCCCTTGTCTCTCTAGTACAGTAGGACTAAAATGTTTACAATTACACTGAAGTAAGGTTGTCTACACTACAGCCTATGTCTGCAAAATGTATGTTGTTCAGGGGTGTGAATATTCCACCCTGAGTGACATAAGTTACACCAACATAAGTGCTCGTGTGCATAGCTTCTCCCACTGACATAGCTTATACCACTCATGGAGGTGTTTTTTAATGCCAACGGGAGAGTTCTCTCCTGTCAGCATAGTGCGTCTTCACCAGATGCACTGCAGCAGCTCAGCTGTATCAGTACCAGCTGAGGATCTGAGTATATTTCTGCTCCACCTTTGTGAGAAGGCCTTATCCATTAAGCAACTAATTATTGTCAGTTCCTAAGGCCTTGTCTACACTACCAAGTTTTATTGAAAAAAACTGCCTTTTGTAGACAAAACAGTGAATGTGTACACACTGCGATGCGACTTTTGTCGGGAAAAATGCCTGGTTTTGGTAACAAAATACAACCACCCCAATGAGAGACACGTCTTTTTCCTCTAAATTTTTCTCGCCAAAGTGCCAGTGTAGACACCACACTTGATTTCATTGCTTTAATTGGCCTCCAGGAGGTGTCCCACGATGCCCATCGTGACTGCTCTGCTCAGCAGTTTGAACTCCACTGCCCTGCAGCCAGGAAAATAATCATCCGCCCCTCCCCCTTAGAAGCCCCAGGAATTTTTGAAATTCCATTTCCTGCCGCCTCGGGATGGAGAGATCTCATCGTATCTTCCCAGGCGACCAGGTGGGTTATCGCACCAAACACTTTCCCTCTTGGACCACTGCGGAGATGTTGGATCTGATCGGTATATGGGGAGAGGAGGCCGTGCAGTCACAGCTGCGGTTGAGCCGTAGGAATCGGGATACCTATGGGCACATTTCTCAAGGCTTGTGCAAAAAGGGCTATGATCATGGCCGTCCCTAGCCATTTTGGTGCCCTACACAGGCCCCAGGCCTCCGTGGAGGGGGGTTAGGGGGGCTGGCCCCAGGCCTCCAGGGGCGGGGTCTGGAGGGCAGGAGGGAAACCACCTGGTGCCCTGCGCAGCTGCGTACTTTGTGTATGGGTAGGGATGGCCCTGGCTATGATCGGGACAGGCGGCAGTGCAGAGTGAAGATAAGGAGCTGAGGCAGGTGTACCATAAGGTGAGGGAGGCAAACTGTCTCTCTAGTGCTTCACTTAAGACCTGCTGGTTCTATAAGGAGCTGGACACTATCCTCGGTGGCGACCCCACCTCCATTGCCAAGAGCCCCGTGGATACTTTGGTGGGCCTGGAGGTGGTGGAAAGAGGACCTAGCCCAGAGGATGAAGTTATTGATGAAGAGGTGGAGTTAGACGACAGTGTGGAGCTCTCAGCAGTGGGGAAGGCAGCCAGGAACTGCTCTCCACTCCAGAGATGTCTAGCCAGTCTCAGCAGTTGCTCTCCGGTGAGCTAGAAGCAGGAGAGGAGATGCCTAGTAAGTGGCTGTGACTTGTGTAGTGCAGAGGTGGGTTCAGGGTATAGAAATGTGGAGGGCTGGCTGTGTTTCTGTGAGCTGGACATTTCCCTGTGTCTAATCAGTATGGCGAAACAGGGTGTTGATGCACGCTGAGATCTCACAGGCAGAGTATCAGGGCAACCACTCTGGGCCTCACGCTTTGGGGGGCCCCGTGGGCCAGTGCGATTCACTGGTGCCTGAGACCCTGTGCTCGCGGGGCGGCAGCCAGAGAAGAGGCAGTAGCAGAGCCCCGGGAGTGTGGGGCTGGCAACTGGGACCCTGGGCACCAGCTGGTAGCAGAGCCCCGGTCCCGTGGTGCCAGCAGTCGGAACCCCAGGTGTGGGGCTGGCAGCCGGGAGCCTGGGGGTGCTGCAGCACCCCTGGCACCCTTAGTTCCCGTGCCTATGGTGGGGGCTGATTTGTCCCAGGCCCCACACCCCCCTAGGGATGGCCGTGCTCACAGGAATCCTCCAGCGAGATCTCCAGGAAAGTTTTCTGGAAGTACTTGGTAATCCTCTGCCGAAGGTTCCCTGGCAGAGCAGCTTTGTTACTTACCCCATTGTAGGAAACTTTCCCACACCATTCCAGGGCCGCCCAGAGGATTCCGGGGGCCCGGGGTCTTCGGCGGCGGGGGGCCCTTCCATTCCGGGACCCACCGCCAAAGTGCCCCGAAGACCCGCGGCAGGAGCCCCCCGCCGCTGAATTACCGCCGAAGCGGGACCCGCCGCCGAAGCGCAGCCTGGTCTTCGGCGGTAATTCGGTGGCGGGGGGGGGTCCCGGAACAGAAGGGGCCCCCCGCCGCCGAAGACCGGGCGGCGCTTTGGCGGCGGTGGCAGGTCCCCCGGCCCCGGCCTCAGCCTCTAATCCCCCCCCCCGGCCCCTTACCTGAGCGCGTCTCCGGCCGAGCCCCTGAGCCCCGCCCCGCTCAGAGCCGCGTGGTGAGGGGGCGGGGCTGTGAGCTCCACGCCCAGCGGAGGCAGCTGCCCCGTTCCCTCCCCACGCCGCTCTGAGCGGCGCTCAGGCCCCGTTGGAGCTCCCAGCCCCGCCCCCTCACCACGCGGCTCGGAGCGGGGCGGGGCTCAGGGGCTCGGCCGGAGACTCGGCGCTTGATGCGCCGAGGCTCCAAGAGAGGGGCGGAGGCGGGAGCCTCCGCTCTTCTCTTGGGGGCCCCTGCGGAGCCTGGGGCCCAGGGCAAATTGCCCCCTTTGCCCCCCCCTCTGGGCGGCCCTGCACCATTCAGCAATCACTTGTGCAGGGACCAAAGTAGCACATAGGTGAGCAGCATAAGGAGCAGGACGGAAGCTACAAGCATGGAATAGATGTACCCTCATTTCCCTGATTTACCCTTAGTAGTGAGATGTCTGCTAGAATGACCCCCCGCCCGTGGAAAAATGTGGGAGAATTTTAATTTTTTCCCCTAGTTGGCTGCACCACAACCCTTGCAGAGTGTGTGCTCTTTGCCCCATATGGAGTGCCCTGCCCCCCTCCAACACTCACCACACTTTGTGTGTGCCTGCCAAGGGTCAGTGAGAGAGTGACTGTTATGTTGCAAAAGGTTTATTTAACTGAGTTTTTTCAATGTTGTGCGTGAATTTAACAATCCTGCTTCTGTGCATTGTCCCTTGTGCTTTGGCAGATGTGACCTTCAGGAATTCCCCACACCCCCCAGCCGAGCATCTCAGCCAGATAAAAAAGTACCCAAGATGTAGTGAAGAAGACATGTTCCGGGAGGTACTGAACTGCTCCAATGCAGAGAAAAGAGAACGTAAGGAGTGCCGGGAAGCCAAATGGCAGGACATAAAATAGAATCAAGAGTTTGTTAAGGACTCAGCTGAGCAGACGATTAAAGTAATGGAGGAGTAAACACAGATGCTGAAGTCCTTAATTATGCTGCAGACTGAACAGACCCATGCCTGCCCTCCCTTGCAGCACATTCAGAACTCTCTTCCATGCCTCCCAAACTTCTTGGTTTCCCCTTCACTCCACCCCTTCGGACAACTTTCACAATGATAGCTGGACCTACACACAGCTGTGAAAGTCTACCCTTCCCTGGTTCCTCCTTTCCCACCAAGCATCTTTGTGTGTTTGTGTGCGCTGTTTGTTGTTCAATAAAAGCAAAGTTTTTAAATGATAACTCATCTTTATTTGTTTCCTACAAATTGAGATAGCAGGCACTACCAATACATGCACAGGCATTTTAATAATTTGCTTACTGGAATGTAAGGTCCCAAATGTCACCATGGCTTCCTAGGAAAACTACATGTAATGTAACATTGCAGCACCAATCACAGAGATATACATTACTGTAATCTCATTTTCAAAGTGTTGCCTCAAAGCCACCTTGATTCAAATTGCTCCCCTCTGGGCTCCTCTCAAAGCCCTCAGATCTGG
This sequence comes from Mauremys mutica, assembly GCF_020497125.1. Taxonomy (NCBI): domain Eukaryota; kingdom Metazoa; phylum Chordata; order Testudines; family Geoemydidae; genus Mauremys; species Mauremys mutica. Next base: position 190,030,304 of record NC_059074.1, on the reverse strand, counting down.
CTGCTCAAAATCAGCAGCCAAGCAATCTGCCTCAACACTCCACCCCTCAGCAAACTTTTTACCCTTAGCTTCACAGAGATTATACAATGTACAGCACATGGCTATAACCATGGGAATATTATCCTCATTAAGATCTAACCTGCCATAAAGGCATCGCCAGCGCGCCTTTAATCTGCCAGAGGCACATTCAACTGTCATCTGGCACCTACTCAGCCTGTTGTTGAACCGCTCCTTACTGCTGTCCAAGTGACCCATGTAAGCATAGGTGTCAACTTCCTCTCTACCCAGGGGGTGCTTGACTCCGCCTCCATGCCATGCCTGCCCCCACTCCACCCCTTCCTCCAAGCCCCCACCCCTGCCCTGCTTCTTCCCACTCCTGCTCTGCCTGAGGCCCCACCCCCACTCCATCCCTTTCCCAAAGCCCCACCCCTTCCCTTCCTCTTCCCGCCCTATCTCCACCCCTTCCTCCCTCTTTCCACTCCCTCCCCTGACACACCCCATCTCCGCTCCTCCCCAGCACCTCTTGCACTCCTCTGAACAGCTGTTCTGTGATGTGGAGGAGGCACTGGGAGGGAGAGGGAGGAGTTGATCAGGGAGGCCGCGGGTGGGTAGGTGCAAGTGCTGCAGGGAGCGGGAGTTGGCTGCCGGTGGGTGCTAAGCATCCACTATTTTTTTTCCATGGGTCCGCCAGCCCTGGAGCACCCACAGAGTCGGCACCTATGTGTGTAAGGTTTCATGAGCCATGGCTGTAAGGGGTACACTGGGTCTCTCAGGATCACTATGGACATTTCAACATCCCTCACTGTAATCTTCTGGTTTGGAAAGAAAGTCCCCACTTGTAGCTTTCTGTACAAGCCGGTGTTCCTGAAGATGCATGCATCATGCACCTTCCTGGACCACCCCATGTTGATGTCAGTGAAATGCCCATGGTGATCCACAAGTGCCTGCAACACCATGGAGAAGTGCCTTTTCCTGTTGATATACTCTGTTGCAAGGTGGTCTGGTGCCGAAATTGGAATATGTGTGCCATCTATCGACCTTCCACAGTTAGGGAAACCCATTTCTGCAAACCCATTCACTATTTCACGCACATTTCCCAGAGTCACGGTTCTTTGTAGCAGGATGCAATTTATTGCCCTGCACACTTGCATTAATGCAGCCCCAGCGGTCGACTTCGCCACTCCAAATTGATTTGTGACTAACCGGTAGCAGTCTGGAGTTGCCAGCTTCCACACAGTGATTGCCACATGCGTCTCTACCGATAGGGCAGCTCTCAATCTGGTGTCCTTACACCCCAGTGCAGGGGCAAGCTCCACACACAGTTCCAGGAAGGTGGCTTTCCACATCTGAAAGTTCTGTAGCCACTGCTCATCATCCCACACCTGCATGATGATATGATCCCACCATTCAGTGCTTGTTTCCCGAGCCCAAAAGCGATGGTCTACCCTATCCAGCTGTTCTGTGAATGCCAAAAGCAATCTAAAATTGCGCCTCTCCATATCACGCAGCATGTCAGGCACCTGGGAGTCTTCTTCAGTTAGGAGCTTCATGATTAACTACACGGCCATCTGCGATGTCTTCATGACAGTTACAGTGCATAGGAGAGCAGTGTGGGATCCAACCTTTCTCACAAAGATGCCGAGGTGCACAGCAAAGAAGGGCTGTTGCAAAAATGCCACAAAAGAAAACCCAGGGAGTGCTGGGACAGAAAGCAATGCATCACGGGATATTGAGCCCAGTCCCAAAATGCACAATGATCCACTCCACCTGACCACAGCACCTAGCGACAGAAGGTGTTGAGCTGGACTGTGGGATAGGTACCCACAGTGCATTGCTCACACTGTCGATGATAGTGCTCCAGCTGTGGACACGCTCTGCCGACAGAGGGAGCGAGTGTGAACATGACATTTCAATTTTCAATATGCCGATTTCTGAGAGTCGACATCACCTTTGTTGACAAAACTGGGTTGTGTAGACAAGGCCTAAGATAGATTTTAGTAGACTATATATAATTTAGTAACAGGAAGACATTTGTTTATCTTTGAAGCCATGCAATACATTTAAGTTAAAAATTAAGGGCCTAATATTGCACTCCTTTTGCAGTCAAAACATCCACTCAAGTTAATGGGAGTTTTGGGTGAGGATGGACACAAAACTTTTTTGAATGAGGCCCTAATAATGAAAATACTCTACTCACTTCAATGTAGTAAAAGAGATGGATACCAATGACTAAATCAAATCTCCATCAGACAGTTACAAAAATGTAATACATTTTTATTTTAGATATGCATATGACTCAGTACCTATTTCCTCTTTCCTAAATAAATGCATCTTGTTTCCACTAAAGTCAAGGGGAGTTTTTACACACACACACACACACACACACACACACACACACACACACACACACACACACACACACACACACACACACCCTCCCATTTTAAATAATGGACACCTGTACAATCAATTTCTGCTATGGCCTTGGGTGATTTCTTAGGAAAAATTTCACTATTAATAAAATTTGCACCACTTTATTTTTGAGAATTACTTCATCTTCCAACTCCCCTTTCACCCCCCCCCGCCCAAAATACACCAAAACTAAACTGTGAGAGCTCACACACTGGCATAGAGTGAGTACTTAACTAAGACATGCTATTTCCAAGGTGGTGCCCATTCTTGCTGCTATTATCAGGGCTGGCATAACCCATTAGGTGACCTAGGCTCTCAGGGGTGTTGTAAGACTTAATTAATATTTGTAAAGCACTTTAAGATCCTGAGATGGAAAGCATAAAAATAGTACACAGTATTATCATGTGCTTTTAGAGAAAATGCAACTATTAGCAATGTTTGTCTGATATCTTGGGCTTACACTCCAGCTGAAGATTTCAGAACTGTGCAGACAGCAGTTATGTTCAATCTATTAATTCTCATTGGCAGAGGATTTTCACAGTTTTCCCACAGAAAATCTCTGTTAAGAAAAAGAATAGGGATGAAGAAAAGAACTAAATTCACTAATACATACAAAAGAGGAAGAACATAAGCAATCCAATCCTTAGTTAATTATTGGAAAATGTTGGCACTTAATAAGAGTTTGTGGCACTTGCTAAACTTAAGACCTCAACTTACAGCTTTGCTCTTCTATTTGATGTTTTAGTTCTTAATATAGTCAAAGATAAATAAAGGTCCTCCTGTATTGCAATCACCAAAATTAATGACGACTTGAATTTGAACACCTGTGAATTTTGGGGACATTTGAATCCAGACCTGAGCTTCCCTGTGTAGGCCCATCTAACAGAAATTCAGCCCTTCTTTGTTACTGGAAAGTGATATGAGAACAGCTCTAACTCAGCACACTATGCCTGGAAAGGGTGTGGACACTTCTTTTTCTGAGTCTTTCACATCAGAATCAACAATGAGGGTATGTCCACACTACCTGCTGGATCGGCGGGTAGCGATCGATCCCCGAACGTGCTCCCGTCGACTCCGGAACTCCACCAGGGCGAGAGGCGGAAGTGGAGTCGACGGGGGAGCCGTGGCCATCGAGCCCGCACCACGAGGACGGGAGGTAAGTCAATCTAAGATACGTCGACATCAGCTATGCTATTCTCATAGCTGAAGTTGCATATCTTAGCTCGATCCCCCAGTGTAGACCAGGCCTTAGTAAAAGAGGGAAATATGATTAAAAACTAGTGATAAGACATTCCCATACAAAAGGAATATCATTTGATTAATAGGATTCATAACTTTGCAGGTATATGTTAAGTACCCACCCTGAATTACAAAAGTCTTTGTATTTATACTACCAACCATTCTCTGTTACATGAGTGATTTTTTTAGCTGGGAAACATAGGCAGGGAATTCCCCCTCTCTGTCATCTGCTACTTACTTTTCTCCTCTATATATTAACTTAGCTGAATACGTCACATAACATTAATTTACCTCAGTCTGTGGCTTCCACACCTATGTGTTGCTCTTCCCCCAATAGGAGCTGCACAAATAAATCGGTGAGCAACTATTATATTGAAATTATGACTGCATAGCTGTCAGATTCTATTACAAATCATGAATAACATGAAAGTGGTTCTTGCATGTAAATGCTCTGAATGAAGTGTAAATAGTTATACAAATTTTAATCAAGTCCCCTTTATAGTAAAAAAAAAGTTACAGTGAGGGAAACATATGCAAAAATGTATTACAAAAATGAGTCGTATGAGGGTATGTCTACACTAGAACCACTACAGCAGCAAAGCTAGAGCACTGTTTTGAAGACACAATGGAAGGGGCTCTTTTGTCACTGTAGTAAATCCACCTCTCTGGAAGTGGCAGCTAGGTCGACAGAATTCTTCCATCTACCCAGCAATGTCTACACTGGGGCTTAAGTTGGCTTAATTATACTGCACAGGACATTAAATATTTCGCAACCAGAGCAATGTAGATAAGACAACCTACTTTTGTAGTGTAGACCAATGATTCTCAACCAGGGGTCCGCGAACCAGTTTCAGGGGGTCCGCCAAGCAGGGCCAGCTTTAAACTCACTGGTGCCCATGACAGAAAGCCAAAGGCCTGCAACATGAGGCTGAAGCTGAAGCCTGAGCAATGTAGCTCAGGTTCCCTGTGGTATGGGGCCCCAGGCAAGTCCCCTGCTTGCTATCCCCTAATGCTGGCCCTGGCTTTTATATGCAGAAAACCAGTTATTGTAGCACGGGTGGGCAGTGGAGTTTTTATAGTGTGTGTGGGGGGCGGGTGGGGGGGGGCTCAGAAAGAAAAAGGTTGAGAACCCCTGGTGTAGACCAGCCCCCAGTCACATATACCAGGATACCCAGACAGGAGCAAAAAATGCTTGTAGTGACCAGTAGCAAAAAACAGCCACTGATCCAATTAGAAGTCTTCAGTTTCTTTGCAGGAGAATATTCAGAACCAGAACCAGTTTTTGGACTCCCCAGGGCCATGGACTTGCCTAATTTGGAGAACCAGATCTGCTGTCTGCTAATATAGTTACTCCTTTAGCTTAAGTAACAGACATCTGTATTGCTGCTGTGCTGAAGCTCCTGGGTTCAAACTGTGCTGATCACTAACAAAGAAAGTTCTTGCATATGATAAAGCACAGATCTGTTCTTTTAAAAAACTTGCGAACTATATACGTAAAACCATATTAAAAGGACAATATGATATTGCAAAATCAAACATTCAAACATTAATAACTATGCTACCCTTGTTTGCCTCCTCGTGTGTGTGCATTCTGATAAGTAATCACATGATCACATACTATTTCTTCCACATGACCATGCCTCATTCAGTGAATGAGGGTGCAAAATTAAAGTTGCATAGACAACATTAATTCTGGCATTTCCTAACTTTTTGAGTCCTTGGCTTTTGTGACTTTACTAATGTTCTTTTAACAAAGATTTTTGCTATGTTATTAAAGGCAGAGCCAGTAATGCTGCCTATCATTTAGGCTGCCAAACACTTCCCATTATACGATTATTTTCAGTTGCTCATAACTTTGGCAAACTTTAATGTATGGACTGAAATTTCCCATGCTAGGTGTCTGGTTCAGTCTTAATTTTTCTGTAAAGTTAGTCATTTTTGAGAATGACATTAAGGGAAAATATATTGTTTTACCTATATTAAAAAGATTCTTATAATTTTTGTTAAGTTCTAGCACCTCCATGTTATGCAGTGGGAATTTGATATTTGACAGGGAGATCACCCTAGCATCAGGGATGTGCCTTTTGCTATTCCAATGAAAAACCACCCACAACTAGCCAATTTTTAAGCCTTTCAAAAATCTCAGTTTGTACGTGCTCAGTAGACACTTAAGTTTAGTAGTTAAATCCTCTGACGTTTCTGTCTCCACTGAGTATGCTCCAGCCCAGGAACGCAGGGACCGAACGGGACATTCCCTGCAATTGCTTCTTTTGGTTGCTGTGGGCCATGATAGCACTGGAACTAAGACTGTTTCTCCTGTGCTCTTGATGCTTTCCCTGATGGCATGCAGGCAGCCTGATGGAGAAAGCCACCTGATTCAAATACAGAGGGGACAAGAGATAGATATGTGTGCATAGACAAGACTGGGACTGATTGGCCAAGGAGACTGGGAATGTGTCAAGATGATGGGAAAGAGAGTAATTGCTAAGGGGTTGAGACTGGTTAAACAAGCATCTGGTAGTGGGAACAGGTGACTGGAACCCAAAGGTGATGGGGGAGGCAATCAAATGAGGAGCTTGGATAGGAGAAGGAGAGATGAGGAGCCAAGGGATGGAGAGACACTGGGATCAGGAGCCAGGGTGGGGTGAGAGACAAGACCGGGACAGGGCAGAAGGTGTCAGGCTTGGGGAATGGAGGTGGAGAACAAAGGCAGAAGGGTCTGTAACCACTCAGTCATATTCCCCTGAAGAACCTGGAACAGAATCTGAGTCCCACCATCCTTCCGCTGTCAGAAAATATATATGAAACCTACTGACAAACTGTACATCTCAATCCCCTCTAGTGCCAGTTCACATTGAGGCTGACAGCCTATTACTGCTATTAGTTACTCCTTTATCTAATGTGCAGAGAGGTCTGTGCTGCAGATCTAAAATCTTGCTAATGGCCCATGTGGGTGTCATCTTTTTTTCCGGTTTCCTTTTTTAGAAACCCAGGACACTACACACAAAGTTATGTTATTTTAAGGTTGCCAAGTCACGCACTCAAAGTTAGGAATTGCCAGAATTAAGGTTGCCTGTGCCTCATTTTCCCATTTGTATAATGGTGATACTCCCCTTTCAATTTACAGAAGAGTTATGAAAAAAATTAATATTTGTGAAGCACACACAGTGATGAAAACCACAGTAAAGTTCATGAGGAAATTAGTAATTATGTATTCAGATTTTGAATAGTGTGCAGTATATAAGGCAAGGGCCATAAATGGAACAGGACAAAATATTGTTAACTACCCATTCAGTGAGCACCATCCTGTGCTCTAAAAGGTCCTATGGAAAAAACAGTATGTGATCACATAATTAAAAACTTCATCATAATACATATGCACAAGGAGGAAGAACTAAGGTTGCCCACACAACCTCAGTTCTGGCATCTGAATTTCTGAGAGGTTGACTCTGCAGCCTTAATAATGCTCTTTTAATGTAGTTTTGTGTGTGTGACGTTAATAGGTAAATCACCACACACAGAAGTGCCTGCAGGAGAAGGCTTCATAAAACTCCACCAGACTGGACTGAGTTTTCCCCATCTACAGATCGGGGACTTCTTTCTCTGACCATCATTGTGACTGGCAGTGAACGTGGCCGGATTTGTCACTGGTCACTTCCACGCTTATTTGCTAGCCAGGAAAACCAAAAAGTCACTAAACCTAGTGACCAAGTTGCCGCTGCTCCAGCGGGAGCCCTGGAGCCCTTCGCCCGCTGGCTCCCCGAGCCCGCCTCAGCGCGACTCCCGGCGGGAGGCGGGTGGGCGGAGGCTGCGTGCGCAGCGGGATCTCTTCCCTGCCCGGCGTCCCCAGCTTTCCCCACGCCGCTGCCAGGGCATTTCCCGGGCTGGGAAACACCCCGCCGCACCCGCCCTGAATTCAAGGAAACCCAGGCCGCCGTGGGACGGCCCGGGAAGCGGCCGCCCGGCTCTGGGAGCAGCGCGGCCGCGCTCCGGCGCTGAGGGGACCGAAACCGCGGGGCGAGCCCGCGTGGGAGGCGAACGACGTCGGCGCGGTCTGGCGCTGCTGCGAGGGGGAGCCTCGGTGCTTCCCACGCGCCTCTCCTGCGAGAGGGAAACTGCGGCAGCCGCCCCCAGCCGGCCGGGCCGGGAGCCGTCATGTGCGCCTGACGCGCCCGCTAACGCGTCGCGGCTCTCGCTCTCCCTGCCCCCGGGAGCCGCGCAGCTCGCCACCGGGCGCGGGGCTTCCGCCCTTCGGGACCCCGCCGCCCGCACGCCCCTGCCCGCGGGGCCGCTCGGCGCCTGGCTCAGCGTGGAGCCCCGGGGGTGGGTGGCGGGAGGCAGGAGACGTGAATGCCAGGAGGGTTGTCATGCTCTCGCCGCAACTCCGCTATGCATCAGCAACCCGAGCGTGGCGCACCCCACCCCTGTTATAGAGCCCCCCCCCCGCAATTACAGGTCAGTTGAGCTGTAGGAGACCCCGCTGTTGCCTCTGAAGCAAGTGGAAGGAGGAAATTGACTACACAGTAATTGACATAGAGGGGTGCAAGGGTCCTCCTAGTTTATTACCTAAACAGCTCAAAGCATTGAATTAAGAATGTGTTCAAGGCTATATTATAATAAAAAAAAATGAGGCACTCAGTGATCCTTTACTTACTCCTTTTAGGTTTCCACTCATTAAGTGCATGCAATCAGGGCCAGCTCTAGGCACCAGCAAACCAAGCACGTGCTTGGGGCAGCACATTTTCAGGGGTGGCATTCGGGCAATTTTTAAAAAAAAAATGCTTCAGGCGGCAAAAGCTTAGAGCCGGCCCTGGCAGCAGCACGTCGTGCACAGGGGGCACCCTGGACCCACTGTGGTTTGCACCGTGGGGGAGTAGGGCCCGCACCTTGTGGCTGAGCCGGGCAGGCTCCGAGCAGGGGACACTCAGGCTGGGGGCTGCCCCGTGGGACACATGGAGCCTCCTGCAGGTGCCGCAGGGTGGCCGCCCCCCAGCGTTGCAGCCGGGGCTGGGTGAAGCAGCCCCAGCCAGCCAGGGACTGCCGCAGGGCAACCAGACGCAGCAGCAGGGTCATAGAGGGCGGGGTGCTGCCAGGCAGGGCCCATGTCCTGCTCTCTGGGGCTCCGCTCCCTCTGCGGCTGCTCTGGCCCGGCTCCTTAACCTCCTGCTGGAGCTGTCCCCTGACTCTGCCCTCCTGGGTTCCGGCCGGTTCTGGCGGCTGGAGCCCCGACTGGAGGGACCCTGGGCTGAGGCATGGCCCGGGAGGCCCACTGCTTACCCCGACCCTGCCTGTGCCAGACCAGCTGGAGGCAAGGGGAGAGCAGGCGGAGTCAGCAGTGGTGGTGGTGGGGAGCCCAGTACTGGGGAGGCAGTGGGTGATAGGGGAAGAGAGCCTTTTGGCTGGGATGCGGGTGGGGGAGGGCACGGCTGGAGGGGTGAGAGCCCAGGACTGGGGTAGAGGGCAGCCAAAAATTTTTTTTACTTGGGGCAGCAGAAAACCTAGAGCCAGCCCTGCATGCAATGTTCGTTTTTACTTGGCCATGTATCTGTGTCCCTGCCACCGCAGAAACATTGCAATAGTACTAAGATGGAGATGATTTTCATTAGCTGGTCTCTTTACTGTAGTTTTTGGGTAATGCAAGGTAGAGAATTGCAAAACATGGAGACTAGCTCACTGTTGGATAAATCGTTCTTATTAAAAAAAAATATTCCTAAACTATCTTAATGGCTGTAAGAAGCCCTTTTTTTAAATGGTCAGAGACAAGGCACAGTTTAAGTTTAAAGCTCTACCTAGGCATTTTCTTTTGACAGGTTACCATATATACTCGTTCATTTATAAGCCAACTCCCCAGGATGGTTAGCTAAAAATAGCAAAAACTGTATGAACCTTTCATAAGCCGACCCTATATTTCAAGGGTTGGCAAACTTTGGCTCCTGGCCCATTAGGGTAAGCCTCTCGCACCACTTCACGCAGCTCCCATTGGCTGGGAATGGCAAACCACGGCCACAGGGAGCTGAGGGGCTCTGTGTCTGTGAACGCTCCAGGTAAACAAAATGATAATGCATTAGATATTCAATTCAATTATTCCAGAGAGTTTAAAATCATCAAATTTTGGTGTAGACCCATTTATAAGCTGACCCCCACTCTTTGATACGTCACTTTTTACCAAAAATATTTGGCTTATGAACAAGTATATACAGTAACTAAATTCCTTTTGCTACCTCGCTCAAACAAAAACAAACCCACAAGAAAATCACTACACCAAAAGTGGCCAGCTAGAGAAACTGAGGGGAAAGCACAGTGTTGCAAGATTTTTTGCTCTAAGCACACCGACATGAACTCCCATTTGTGCAGTCTTTTTACAAGGGCAATTCCCATAGCCTAGTTAGTTCAACATGCACAGCATTACATCCATATTAGAACAGAAAGCATGAACAAAAATTACTGTAATAAAACTATTTAAAGGGCTGTTAGATCTTACCCTTCAGAAGGAATGAGTGATAGCTAAGAGACCAAAGTTCAGAGTAAGTGATGAAACCACCAGATTACTGGATAACAGTGGGGTAATAATGCTCTTTTACAACATCCACTGGAAACTCTACAACAGTAAAGCACATGCTTGGTCCAGCATATGGAGGTGGTATTTAATTCAGGGTATAATTAAGAAACGGGAAAAATACATGATCCTGTTTAGGCAGGAGCAAGTCCCAGTGAGTATTTAATTAGAAGCTTATCTCCATATAAGGCACAGTCTGTTTAAAACATTTGAAAAGCAGGAGAAAAAAATTGAACAAATATGTTTAAAAGGTGAACTGGAAAGCAGTATTGAAAAATGAGTAAGTAGATGCCTGGATAGTAGGTGGGGTATTTGAGCCCAACATTTTTTTTCAATACTCATTCCATTACACTGTAATTGTCTTGTTACTTCATACTGCAGAGGTATTTTTCTGAGCTAGATGGACGACTCTTATAATTTGCAATCCTTTTACTGTGATATCACACACTGGGATCACAGAATCATAGAAATGTAGGGCTAGAAGAGACTTCAAGAATTCAAGTCCAATTCCATGCGCTGAGGTAAGACCTAGTAAACCTAGACCATTCCTAACAGGTGTTTGTCCAACTGTTCTTAAAAACCTCCAGTGATGGAGAATTCCACAACCTCCCTTGGAAGTCTATTCAGAACTTAACTATCCTTTCAGTTAGAAATTGTTTTCAAATATCTAACTTTGCTCCAGACTAAGCCCATAACTTCTTTGCCCACCTTCAGTGGACATAGGAACAGCCATACAAGGTCAGACCAAAGATCCATCTAGCCCAGTATCCTGTCTTCCAACAGTGGTCAATGCCAGGTGCCCCAGAGGAAATGAGCAGTTCAGGTAATCAAGTGATCCATCCCATCATCCATTCCCAGCTTCTGGCAAACAGAGGCTAGGGATACCATCCCTGCCCATCCTGGCTAATAGCCATTGGTGGACTTATTCTTCATGAATGTATGTAGGTCTTTTTGAACCCTGTTATAGTCTTGGCTTTCCCTACATCCTCTGGCAAAGAGTTAAACAGGTTGACTGTGCATTATGTGAAGAAATACTTCCTTTTGTTTTAAACCTGCCTATTAATTTCATTTGGTGACCCCTAGTTCTTGTGTTAGGAGAAGGAGTAAATGACACTTCCTTATTTACTTTCTCCACACTAGTCATGATTTTATAGATCTCTATCATATTCCCACATAGTTGTCTCTTTTTCAAACTGAAAAGTCCCAATTTTATTAATCTCTCGTCATACGGAAGCCATTCCATACCCTGAATAATTTTGTTGCCCTTTTCTGAACCTTTTCCAATTCCAATATATCTTTTTTGAGATGGCACAACCACATTTGCATGCAGTATTCCAGATGTGGGCATACCATGGATTTATATAGAGGCAATATATTTTCTTTCTTAATGATTCCCAACATTGTTAGCTTTTTTGACTGTTGCTGCACATTGAGTGGATTTTTTCAGAGAACTATCCACGATGACTCCAAGATCTTTCTTAAGTGGTAACAGATAATTTAGACCCCATCATTTCATAAGTATAGTTGGGATTGTGTTTTCTAACGTGCATAACTTTCCATCTATCAACATTGAATTTTGTTGCCCAGCCACCCAGTTTTGTGAGATCACATTGTAGCTCTTTGCAGTCTGCTTTGGACTTCACTATCTTGAGTAGTTTTGTATCATCTGCAAATTTTGCCATCTCACTGTTTACCCCTTTTTCCAGATCATTTATGAATATGTTGAATAGAACTGGGCCTAGTACAGACCCCTGGGGAACACCACTATTTACCTCCCTCCATTCTGAAGGCTGACCATTTATTCTTATGCTTTGTTTCCTATCTTTTCACCAGTTACTGATCCATGAGAAGACCTTATTTTGCTTAAGAGCCTTTGGTGAGGGACCTTGTCAAAGGCTTTTTGAAAATCTAAGTACACTATATCCACTGGACCCCCTTTGTCCACATGCTTATTGACCCCCTCAAAGAATTATAGTAAATTGGTGAGGCTTGATTTCCTTTTACAAAAACCCTGTCGACTCTTCCCCCAACAAATTATGTTTGTCTATGTGTCTGACAATTCTGTTCAAACTAGTTTCAACCAGTTTGCCCGGTACTGAAGTCAGGCTTACTGGCCATTTTTAAAAATTGGCATCACATTAGCTATCTTCCAGTCATTTGTTACAGAAGCTGATTTAAATGACAAGTTACTAACCAGTTAGTAGTTCTGCAATTTCACATTTGAGTTCCTTCAGGACTCTTGGGTGAACACTATCTCTGGTCATGGTCACTTATTACTGTTTAATTTATCAAATTTGTTCCAAAACCTCCTCTAATGACACCTCAATCTGGGACAGTTCCTCAGCTTTGTCTTCTAAAAAGAAGTGGTTGGGTTTGGGAATCTCCCTCACATCCTCAGCCATGAAGACCAATGCAAACAATTCATTTTGTTTCTCTGCAAGGGCCTTATCGTCCTTGAGTGCTCCTTTAGCATCTCGATTGTCCAGTTGTCCCACTGGTTGTTTAGTAGGCTTCCTGCTTCTGATGTACTTAAAAAAAATTGCTATTACTTTTTGAGCTGTTCTTCAAATTCTTTTTTAGCCCTCCTAATTATATTTTTACACTTCACTTGCCAGAGTTTATGCTACTTTCTATTTTCCTCACTAGAATTAACTTCCACTTTTTAAAGGATGCCTTTTTGCCTCTCACTGCTTCTTTTACTTTGTTGCGTAGTCATGATAGCACTTTTTGGGTTCTCTTTGTTTTTTAACTTGGGGTATACATTTAAATTGAACCTCTTTATGGTGCCTTTAAAAAGTTTCATGTGGCTTGCAGGGATTTCACTTTTGGTGCTGTACCTTTTAATTTCTATTTAACTAACTTCCTCCTTTTAGTGTAGTTCCACTTTCTGAAATTAAATGCTACTGTGTTAGGCTCATGTGGTGTTTTCCCCACCAAAGGGATGTTAAATTTAATTATATTATGGTCACTATTACCAAGCGGTCCAGCTATATTCACCTCTTGGACCAAAAGCCTTTACTTTCTTAGCAACCAAAGTCATGCCTGCTGGGGCCCCGCACTTCCTAAAGCTGGCCCTGCCTACTGCTATAATCTTCTTCTTTGAGCATAGACTCACTAGCCAGAAATTCTATGGTACAGTTTGGTTCATTTAAGATTTTTACTTCATTTGGTTCTATGCTGTCTTTTACATATAGTACCACACCCCCACCAGCACAGCCTGTTCTGTCCTTTCGATATATTTTGTATCCTGGTATTACTGTGTCCCATTAATTATCCTCATTCCACCAAGTTTCTGTGATGTTTATTATACCAATATTCTCATTAAATATGAGGCACTCTAGTTTACCCATCTTATTATTTAGACTTCAAGCATTTGTACATAAGCACTTAAAAAACTTGTCACTTTTTAGCTGTCTTCCATTACATGATGTAATTGAATAGGACTCTTTTTCATTTGACTGTTTCTCATAAGATCCTACCTGTATTTTATCATCTTCCATTCTCTCCTTACTAGGACATAGAGAATCTCCATTAATAGATCCTCCCCTAAAGGATGTCTCTGTCTGAACCACATGCTCCTCCGCACCTGTCGGCTTTCTCCAGCCCTTAGTTTAAAAACTGCTCTACGACCTTTGTAATATTAAGTGCTAGCAATCTGGTTCCATTTTGGTTTAGGTGGAGCACATCCTTCCTGTATAGGTTCCTCCTTTCCCCCAAAGTTTCCTGAGTTCCTAATAAAGTGAAACCCCTGCTCTCTATACCATCGTCTTATCCACACATTGAGACCCTGCAGTTCTGCCTGTGTTACTGGCCTTGCGCATGGAACTGGAAGCATTTCAAAGAATGCTATCACCGAGGTTCTGGACGTCAATCTCTTACCTAGCAGGCTAAATTTGGCTTCCAGGACCTCTCACCTGTCCTTCCCTAGGTCATTGGTACCTACATATACCACTGGCTCCTCTCCTGCACTACACACAAGTCTATCTAGATGTCTTGAAAGATCTGCAACCTTCACACCAGGCAGGCAAGGCACCATGAGGTGCTCCTGGTCATGGCAAACCCAGCTATCTATGTTTCTAATGATCAAATCCCCCCTATTACTTGTCTCTTCCTAATAACTGGAGTTCCCTCCGCTGGAGAAGTATCCTCAGTGCGAGAGGATACCACATCATCTGGGAGGGTCCCAACTATGGATTGTTTTCCTCTGCTGCAGTTTGATGCTCTCCTTTCCTGAGACTTTCATCCTCCTGAACAGCACAGAGGCTGTCAGAGTGGGGGTGGGACTGTTCTACTGCATCCCAGAAAGTCTCATCTATTCACCTCTTTGTCTCCCTTAGCTCCTCCAGCTCAGCCACTCTGGTCTCCAAAACCCATACACAGGCTCTGAAGGCCAGGAGCTCCTTCCACCAAATGCACACATACGCCATCTTCCCATAAGGCAGATAATCATACATGCTGCATTGGGTGCAATAAACTGGATATCCCCCACTCTGTTGCTGGACTTCTGCCTGCATTCTATTTTTACTCCTGCAGCTCATTCCTTTGTTGATGTTTTGTTTTCATGAGGGGGTGTTTTTGGCCTTAAGTTTAAAGAATGTTGAGTATCTAGCCCCCCACTCTCCTGCTCTAAACTCCCTCACAAAACTCCCATTAGCTGCTCCTGTTCGCTAGCTTCTCATGAAGAATTGATCTCCATCCTCTTTATAGCAGCCCTTAACATAGTTGAAGACTTATAAGGTCCTCCCCTCAATCTTCTTTTCAAGACTAAACATGCTCATTTGTAAACCTTTCCTCACAGCTTTTCTAAGTCTTATCATTTTTGAAGCTTTCTTCCCCACTGTCTCCAATTTACCCACATTTCCTAAAGAATGGCTCCCTTGGACTCAGTAGTCCAGGTGAGGCTTCACTAGGGCCAAGCAGAGTGGGACAATTATTTCCCATGTCTTTACATATGACATTCCCATTAATATACCCCAGAATGACATTAGCCCTTTTCGCAACTGCATCATGTTGACTCATTCAATTTGTGCTCCACTATAACACTCACATTATTTTCAGCAGTATGACCACCTAGCCAGCTATTCCCCATTCATAGAATCATAGAAGATTAGTGTTGGAAGAGACCTCAGGAAGTCATCTAGTCCAACTCCCTCTTCAAAGCAGGACCAACACCAACTAAATCATCCCAGCAAGGGCTCTGTTATGCCAGGCCTTAAAAACCTCTAAGGATGGAGATTCCACCACCTCCCTAGGTAACCCATTCCAGTGCTTCACCACCCTCCTAGGGAAATAGTGTTTCCTAATATCCAACCTAGACTTCCCCCACTGCAACTTAAGACCATTGCTTCTTGTTCTGTCATCTGCCACCACTGAGAACAGCCAAGCTCCATCCTCTTTAGAACCCCCCTTCAGGTAGTTGCTATCAAATCCCCACCCACAACTCTTCTCTTCTGCAGACTAAATAAGCCCAGTTCCCTCAGCATTCCTCATAAGTCATGTGCCTCAGCCCCCTGATCATTTTCATTGCCTTCCACTGGACTCTCTCCAATTTGTCCACATCCTTTCTGTAGTGGGGAGCCCAAAACTGGAAGCAATACTCCAGATGTAACCTCACCACTGCTGAGTAGAGGGGAATAATCACTTCCCTCCATCTGCTGGCAGTGCTCCCCCTAATGCAGCCCAATATGCCATATGCCTTCTTGGCGAGAAAGGCACACTGCTGACTCTCATCCAGCTTTTCATCCAGGGTAATTCTCAGGTTCTTTGTTGCAAAACTGCTGCTTAGCCATTCTGTAGTTATGCATTTGATTTTTTCCTTCCTATGTGTAGTGCTTTGCACTTGTTTTTACTGAATTTAATCTTGATGGTTTCAGATCAATTCTCTAATTAGTTAAGGTCATTTTGAATTCTAATCCTGACCTCTAAAATGCAAGTAACTCCTCCCAGCTTGATGATATCTGCAGATTTTATGAGCATACTCTCCCCTCTATTATCCAAGTACAGTACTGGACCCAGTACTAACCCTCTGCATGACACCATTATAGATGGCTTCTGACTCATTCAAGATATCAAGCTGACTTCATAGGAAAACTCTTTTACATTTGTTGTTATTCTACATGCTTTTATGATGGAACACACCCCTGTATTCACACCCTACACACTATTACAAAGTATGCCTTGTAAGGTACCTCATAATTTGCTGGTCAGTATTGTTCTGGTAAAATGTGTGGCAACACTGTACATGAAGTTAAAAGATTCCCCTATATTATGTTACCAACACATATTCCAACCCCCCAGCACAGTCGAGGCACAAGTCAGGTCTATCCTGAACAAAAGAAGGAATGTGTGCTTTTCTTAATTTTGCATTTAACCTGTAAACAATCAGCCAAGAAGGGAAAACAAAGGAAATTCAGACAGGTAAAAAAACAGCAGGGAATATCCTTCCACAAAAGCAACTGTCTCCTGGTTCTCAGCTGGAAATGTTTTTCAAGAGGATGAACATGCCAAGGCATCTCTTTCTCTCTGTCCACCCCTGAAAAGACAAAAGGAAACGGCCACTGGACTCTGGGGGAGGAGTCCTGACCTGAAGAGTTTGGTCAGTACACTTACTGGAAACATGGTGACAGTATGCTTTACAACTAAGATAGTTTCTTAAGGAGATACTAGTAAACCTTTTATTTTTATTGTAACCAGTTCTGACATTTCTGCCTCATTTATACTCAGTTAAAATCTCTTTTTGTAGTTAATAAACTTGTTTTACTGTATTATCTCAGCCAGTGTGTTTAAATGGAAGTGTCTGGGTAACTATTTATGGTACTAAACTGGCATATTAGTCCCTCAAAAGGAATAACTGACTTAATATATCTGTACTGTTCAGGAGACAGCTGGGAAGTATAGGACATAACATTTGCGGAGGGATGATCTGGGACTGGTGGTATGTTGGGGTTACCATGTAGTATAACCTAGCCTAGTGAGAAACAGGGTGGAGCTGGCAGGCTGCAGTTACACAGCCACTCAGGGTGTGGCTTGCATGCTGCAAGGCTGTTTGTGTGCAGTAAGGTGGGAGCTAGTACAGCAAGGCATTGTAAGGCACCCCAGGTTGCGAGCATGGGTGACAGCCCACCACTAGTCTGGATTATGTTCTGGTATGATACAGCTGGTTGGTAGATATTAAAAACAAGACTAGTTTTAGTATTTGTTTTGCAGTGTGTCTGTCACTTTGCTCACCTTTAAATCAGTTCTCCAATATCTTTAAATTCATAAATCTTCAGATACAATATACAGATGTTTAGCATATATATAAATTACAGTCAAACCTGTAGTTTTTGTATGAAGATCTGACAATTTAAAATCAGGCTATTTAAATTATAGCATTACAAAAGTGAGCAGTAGCCACATTTATAAATTTTAAAGTGTAGTTCTATTCCGAGAAGCCACTGAAAGGGCATGAGTATGTTTCTCTTTCCACATTAAATTCCCATTTCAACTTTTCTTAAACAGAGCCCTGCAAACCTGCCATAATGTGTGAACGTCACATTGCATTGATGAATGGGCCATGGTGTGTGGGAGGGGGAGAGACAACCCCTCCCCCCCAAAAAAAACCCCAAGCAATTTAGATTCAGGTACCAAGGAGAGCTTGCAGTTGGAAAAGGACACAACTGATTAAGTAGCCTTTGAAACAAATATGGAATCCCAATGTCATTTTTACAATAACTTCTCAGATCAGACCTGCACAATGAGGCACACTTGAGAACCAAAATCTATAGGTTAGAGCTTTAAGTAAATCATGCCAAAAAAGACATGATGAAACTTTTCTGTGCTGACCATTAGTTTCCATATCTGTGTGGAGATAAGGTAAGAGGAGGAAGGCCTGGCAAGACATGTATTTCTCTCCCTTGCTCCTGTCCATTATGTCTTAGGGATTTAAAAATTAGATGAATTGAAGTTTAGAGCTGTGATCTATTTCAAGCAACTCTTATTCTTGGAAAAAATCCAGGTACACTATGATCAGGATGCTGAACTGGTACCTCAGCCATCAACTCAGCTTTGTCAGATGCAAAATGTAAGGATTGTAGTACAAGAAAAGCTGTGTTATCTGGCACTTTACCAACTGGAAAGATCTATTAACTGGCATTTCTGATCTTCATTGAAAGTCCGGTTTATAGTCTGGTTGGCATGGGGCTAGCAGGCTCCCTATCTGGCTCCCTGCTGCTTCTAGGTCGAGGAATGACCACAAGGGGTTTGGAGTGCAGAAGTGGGTGCAGGTCACAGGCTCTAGGGGGGAGTTGGGGTGGGGGAGGAGTCTCAGAGCAGGAAGTTGTGACACATGAGAGGTTTTGGGGTGCCAGATCCAGGTGGTGCTCACCTCTGGCAGCTCCCTGAAAGCGGCAACATGTCCCGGCTGCTCCTAGGCAGAGGCGCAGCTAGTCAGCTGTGCGTGCTGCTGCTGCTGCAGTGCGCAGAGCCACCTAGCCATGCCTCTGCCTAGCAGCAGCAGGAATATGTTGCCGCTTTCAGGGAGCTGCCAGAGGTGAGCACCACCTGGATCCAGCACCCTGCACCACCTCACATGCCCCAAGCCCCTGCCTTGAACCCAAGCTCCCTCCCAGAGCCCCCTCCCACACCCAAACTCCCTCCCTCTTAGTTAACCGGAATTTTTGACTTACCGGCATCCCCCATTTCCCCCCCCCCCCCCAATATGCCAGATAAAGCTTTTACTGTATATATGTTTTAGCAAGCTGCACCAGACGTTACTACTTTCTAATGAAGGCACACACTGCATGGTAAGATTTTATTTAGTATTTGTCTCAAAACTATTAGCGTTCCTGGTTGCCTCATACAGCTGACACATGAAAGCTGTGGTACTGAGGGAAAACTACCATTAAGGAGTATCTGCAAATTAGAATTCTGTTCAAAGCAGAGGTATTGTATATATTCGTATGTTCCTCAAAATGCTTGTATGTTAAGGGCTTTTAGAAGATTTGACCTATGTAAAAAAAGTAAACCGAAGAAGAAACTGTAAAGTTTTTAAACTTTTCTTTTTGAAAAGATGTTATCTTACAGTACATACAAAAATACTCTGAAAATACATATGACTTCATTTACAAAACATTAAATAAATTACAAGAGAAATTACATAGTCTAGGATTTGCTTTGTATAAGATGCATTTTTCCCTTGAAACTTCACTCTATTTAACTGGGTAAGGTGTATTATGATTCTGTTTGTTTACATGAAGACTGCAATGGTCCTAAGCCAGAGTTCCATAACCATTGTTATTCAAAAGGAAATGTTTTCAAGCATTTTATTGAAACCAATATCTGTTTCTGCATGCCTAATCAGTGAAGAATTGTTCTGCATAACTGCAGAATGAGTAGACCGTAATGTCACAACAGGTTTTTCCTAGTCTCAATATTTAGCTATGTCTTAAAGTATTTTGGGTAAGAAATTTGTTGCTGTGGGGAAATTCGTTTAATTAACCAGTGAAAACTGGAAGTCCTAAGCCTGTTTCAGAACAAGATTTACAAGAATCAGATTCCATAGCATAAGACATCCCTACCATTTCAGTATCTTGGCAGATATCCTTAATGGTTGAATTTTTATTTTTAAATTAAGGATTGATTTTTTAGGCCTCCATGGGAGGCAGTCTGTAAAACTTGGGTAGTGCCTGGCTACGTGCTAAATACCATAAAGCTATTGCCTATAGATGCGGAGCATCAGCGTGACAGATGTAGAAAAGAATGTGTGCCAAACCAGAAAAAATAATTGAAGTTCACAAAATAATGTATATCTACACCATTAGGAAAGCAGAAACAATACTAGGACTTTCATACACACACTTCTAACTAGAATGTGGCTCCAGTGACTAAAGTAAACATGTTTACATACATTCAGAAAAACGGTATCACGGGACTTTTTTTTTTTGTATTTTTCAGAACAATTTTTTTCATCTCAAGACAATGATAACACAAGAATTTAAAAAAAACAAGGACTGCTGTTGGAAGGGTGTTCAAAATAAGAAGTAGATCAGTCAGAAGTAGCAAATATTTAAACTAAAGGCAATTAAAAGAGACAAAAGCCATGATTTTGTCGACAGTGGCTTGTCAGCAGGCAATCTTGGAAAAGCTATACAGTAATGGAAGTATCCTACAGCATCTGCAGGTCAAAATGCAGACAAAAATTAATAACTGGAAAAATATCTCTAATTCGGTGGCAGTAACTCCATATTTTATGTGGGACAGCAACTGCAGTATAAAAGTTAATTGCTTGTGTAAACCACTAAACAAGCGCATATTATCTTTACCTGAAAAGGCACTGTAGTTACCGGTTAAGGGTCAATCTGATCGAATGTTTAATGACACGAATGTTATTTGTTGGAACAGGAGAAGATGAATCTGGTAGTTCTTTACTGGCAAGTCTCTACAATAGAAAAATGGAGAAGGGGAAAATATTTTTAAATATGCATAATGTAAACAGAAGTTGGGTAGAAAGTGAAACTGTTTCAGCTATTAACAAGACCTACAGATTAACTTCATGACCTACCACACCAAACCAAGAGGTCTAGAATATGCTATTCTCCCCACCATAGTGATTATCTGC
The DNA here is from genome assembly GCF_020497125.1 of Mauremys mutica. Taxonomy (NCBI): domain Eukaryota; kingdom Metazoa; phylum Chordata; order Testudines; family Geoemydidae; genus Mauremys; species Mauremys mutica. Next base: position 190,009,500 of record NC_059074.1, on the reverse strand, counting down.
CAGTTCTCTACTAGAAGTTATACACTTGCAGGTGAAGTGTCTGCTTCTCACTGTGATGGCATTTATTCACTACAATAGTGTAGGGGAAGGGACATTCCCCCATCCTGCACAATCTTCCCTCAAGAGTTCAACTGAATTAGGCAAACCAGCATCAAGCGTCATGTTGCTAGGGTTGCCAGGTGTCCAGTCAAAAAGGGACCCTGGCTGCTCTGAGGCTGGCAGGCTCCCTACCTGGCTCTGTGTGGCTTCCCAGAAGTGGTGACATGTCCCTCGGCTCCTAAGTGGAGGGACGGCCAGGGGGGCTCCATGTGTTGCCCCTGCCCCAAGTGCCAGCTCCGCAGCTCCCATTGGCCGGGAACTGGCCAATGGGAGCTGCAGGGGCAGTGCCTATGGGCAGAGGCAGTGTGGCTGCCTGAGGTAAGCGCCACTCTGAGCTCACACCACTCACCCCCTCCCATACCCCAGCCCCTGCCTCAGCCTTGAGACCCCTCCTGCACCCATACTCCCTCCCAGAGCCCACATCTCACACCTCAATCCCTTGCCCCAGCCCTGAGCCTCCTCCTGCACCCATATTCCCTCCTGGAGCCAGCACCTCCTCCCATTCCCCAACTGCCTCGGCTCCAGATGAGAACCCCCTCCCACACTCTGAACCCCTTGGCCCCAGCCTGGAACCCCCTTCTGCACCCTGATTTCTGGCCCCACCCCAGAGCCACACCCCCTCCCACACCCCAACCCCCTACCCCAGCCCAGTGAAAACAAGCAAGTGAGGGTGAGTGACAGAGGGAGGGGGGATGGAGTGAGTGGGGGCAGGGCCTTGGAGATAGGGCAGGGCAGGGACGTGGCAAGGGTGTTCGGTTTTGAGTAATTAGACAGTTGGCAATCCTATAGGAGAGTCCAAACTGTTGGCTGAGTTTAAAAAAGAGTGGGGTAAGAGTCTTTAATAAAATTTCAGACTGCATATCTTGATTGGCCTAGCTTTAGATCAAGATAGCATGAAAAAAGTAAGCTTCAAAATCTGAAGTGTAATTGCTATAATTTACTGATGTTTTTAAGCATATCCAGTTTTTGACATTGAAGTGCTGCATGTGATATGGAGTTTGATTAACAGCTCAGAGCACTCAGTAAAGAATGTGATTGAGGCAGAGCATAGATTCTAGTGACACTAAGGGTATATCTACACTACCCACCGGATTGGCAGGCAGCGATCGATCCAGCGGGGGTCGATTTATCGCATCTAGTCTAGACACGATAAATCGACCCGAGCACTCTCCCGTCGACTCCTGTACTCCACCGCCACGAGAGGCGCAGGCAGAGTCGACGGGGGAGTGGCAGCAGTTGACTCACTGCAGTGAAGACACTGCGGTGAGTAGGTATAAGTACGTCAACTTAGATCGATTTCCCCTCCCGCAGTGTAGACCAGGCCTAAGAAGGCAGTTTGGAAAGAAAGGGGCTTTGTCTAGTTTTTTGAAGGGGTTGTGAAGTTTGAATGCCTGAGATGGTAGGAGACAGATGCTTGTGCATGCAAATGAAGTGTTTTCAATCTTTGGCTGGATGCCTAAACCTTTTAAAGTAAGTATGGCAGTTTGGGGCTTCTGTCTGTTTGAGAGCTGCTAAAGCAGCTCTCCAAAATACCACTGCAGAGTGTGTAAGTGAGAATCACAGTTACCATATGTTGCCACAAGAGTTAAAGAATTATAGTAAATCAACAGAAAAGTACTTGACACTGTCAAATAGCTAGTGTGTGTAAACAAATATTACCTTAATGTATGCAGGAAATATTCACTAGTTTATGTTCACTGATAAAGCAAGAGACTCAGTAGACAGTACCTGTGATCTTGATGTGTCAATAGTTGGAATAGGCATGGATTCCCCTCCTCCACGGCTATCCTAAAAACCCAAAAGAATAGTGTACTGAATGCATTGCAATTAAGTTCCTTTATATGGAAAGCACAAATATCAGCTAACAAACAAATGCTTATTAAATGCGTGCTGTATCTATATTTCTGGTTCCAACTAATGAGAAAGCATTTATGAAGCTTTAGAAGTCTCATGACATCTAGTCTTTATGTGGAAGGCATTTTGGGTCATTTTATTCTTCTGTAAAGGAGGGCCTACGTATGTACCCAAAAAGATGAATCACAGGGTGTGCCCGCTCAAGATGATACTTTTTAGCTAGACTTTTGTTACATGAGACATATTCAGACCTTTTTCACAGGAAAGGGGAAGTGAGAGTCTTTAAAATTGCTCCAAATTTGAATTTACATAAAACAGACCATTCATTTGACATGGCTATTTTACATATAAATCCAGGCTCTGTGAACTTACCTAAGCAGTGCCCAGCTTCTGCCTATAGGTTGGCTACCTTTTCTTTAAAGAAGTTGATAAAATTCTATGTTTGAAGGAGGCAAGATTTAAATTTTGTTTGTTATAGAAGAGTTAGAAGAGCTGAGCAAGTAACTGCTTTTTTGGTTTACTAGCAGTTCTGAAAAAAAAAAATTGATTTGTGTCAACCCAAATTCAAAAAAGTTTTTGCCAAAGTGAAAAACTTTAGGTCATACAAAATGTTTAATTTGATCCAAAAAACAAAAATATTTAATTTCATGGCACTTTTAAAGTAAAGCAGCAAAGGAAAGGATTCTCAAGATAGCCAGAGGTAGTGGTTGTACCTCCCTTATACCTTTTATCCCACTGGTCAGGGCACTCAGCTGGGATGTGGGAGACTGGGGTTCGATTTCCCCTGCTCCCGGATTGAGTTTCCCACATTGCAGGAAAGTGCCCAAACGACCAGACCATAGCATGATCTGGACTGGGTGTCTCAAATCGCTCCTATTGAAGCTGTTCCTCTTGGTATACAAAAATATTTGAATAGTCATTGGGAGAGACAGAGACTATAGCCATGTGATTAGGGTACTCATCTGGAAGGGGAAGACCCAAGTCCCAGCTCCAATGACTAAGATTGAGAGACCTATCCCATAATATTCCATAGCCCAGTGGCATAATGCAACATAGTCATATAAAAAGAAGGCACCAGCTTCCTCCCACCATTTTGTGAATGGTGCCTAAGCTAAAAAAATTGGCTGAAATCATTAGGCAAATTAGTATCAAAATTCAAATAGTTCAGAGTTGACCAAAACTTATTGGATGAAAAATTAAGCTATTTGTCCAAAAAATTTCACCCAGTTCTAGTTTTAGGTCTAGAAATAATTCAAATGCTCCGAGAGAACTAAACCAGGTTACACTTTGGCTTCCCAGCAAATAATTTCTGGGTGTGATGTGTAGAGAAATAGGAAAATGGATAAAGCGTGATAAGAGCTGTAAGTAATACAAAAAAGTTTTTCTGTCTAACCGTGATTAACTGAAATTTATTCTTAGTCATGTCATTAAGTAGAATAACTAATTAAGTGAAATTCCTTAGATAAAATAGTTCATTCAGGATTAAAAAAAGTTAAGATGAATGCCTCAAATTATATTGTTTCCCTGTAGATTCTCTCTTTACATCATCTTGGATGTGACAATCTTTGAATGCTGAATCCAGTCCAAGATAGGATACATAGTATCAAAGTCATTTATATGGTTAGAGCTCATGGACGAAACTACCCTCAGATACAAGTACAAGTTTCATTCAAACAAGTAGGAATTGTGAGAGCATATTGAGGCTGAATTTGACCTAGCACAAACAGTCCTTAGTGAAGAAAGCATTGCTGTTTGACTACAAAACACAAGCAAGAACCAGAGGAGTTGGCCTGTTCTGCGGCCCACTAGGAACTTTCAATTAGTTGAGAATTAAGAAGTTTAAATTTTTGGACACGTATAAACAAATTCCAAAAATTTAGTGTTTTCCAGCTCTTTCTTGCCTTTCCACAAAAATGGAGGTAGAATTAGCAAAAGCTGTTTTTTCCAGGGAAATGGAATTGATAAAAACAACTTAGTGCTCTATCAATGTCAGCTGCTGATAACCTGTCCAGAAGGTTAAGCGTCTGCTCCCAAACACCACCTGCGATATTATACAAAAAAAAAATACCCCAGGGAAGATTAATCACAGCAGGAAGACATCCTACAGCCATTTTCTCCAGTGTATTACCCCTTTTATAAGTATATCAGAAGGCACATACTGCGTCTATCAACTGTGTAACATTGGACAAATGAACTCAATTTTCTACCATTTTAACCCATCTTTGTGGTTTAATCATTAATGTTGTGTAGGGAAGATTCTGTAGTTTTCTTGGTCTGCTACCTGTCAGTGCAAATTTCACAGATTAACCGGGCCTCACACTCCACAGAATTTTAGCTAATCCGAACAGCTGATGTACCTTCTTAACAATCAGTTTCATCTATATTTTGCTATAGTACTACCAACGCCTATACCTACTAGAAGTGGTGGGGAAGGGATTATTTACTTCAGCCAAAATGCATAATTAATGCTTCCATAATTAATTCTATAATCCATATTTAAGATACTTGATAGCAATTATGGAGTAGACAAGTGTGGCTTTATGCAACTAGACTGCAGAAATGGAATACTTCTTTACATAACTGCTGCTTAGACCAATGAGGTTTCAAAAATTAAAACATGACCAGCAAAACATTTGGCTTGTATTTTTTGATAATTTGACATAGAACAAGCCCTTTCAGGCTTTATTCTTTTGTCATGAAAATTAATTTTTTGCTTAGAAACTTTACTTAAGAACTAGTTAAATGACAGCATTTGAAAAGTTGGTGAAAGTTGAGCAATTGAAAGTGGAGGTTACTTACCTGTAACTGGAAGTTTTGAGATATGTAGTCATTATCATATGTCCAGAGCCAGAGAAAAATAGTGTCCGTTGGTGCACACATGCAACGCGGCTCACCTCATTGCCTCCGTCTGAAGGGATAGAGGGTTGGGTGGACCAATTGCCTCTTCAGTTCCTTCTCTACAGTGAATCAGATAAGATCCAAAGCAGAGGGGAAGGAGGACAGGTAGTGGAATATAGATAGTGACCACACATCTAAAAGAACCTCTAATTACAGGTCAATAACTTCCTTTTCTTCGAGTGATGGTCCCTATTGTATTCCACTGGGGGGTGATCGACAAACAGTACTTAAGGAGGAAAAGGGTGCAAGGATGTAGATGGTGGGCTGAGAGGAGTACTGTGGTCCTAAAGGAGGCATAAGCAGAAGAGTCCTGCACCAGGGCGAAATATCTTGCAACCATCTGAATGGAGGCCTGCTTTACAGGTGTCCAGGAGGGGTACCTTCTGAAGAGATGCCATAGTTGTTGCTTGTGCTCTGGTGGAACAAACTCTTATCCCATCATTGGGGAGAAGCTTTGATAGCAACAGAATTGAATGCAGCCAGAGATCCATTTAGAAATTCTCTGGGTGGAGATTTCTGACTTTCTGCTGTAGTGATGAATAGTCTCAGGGATTTCTTGATTCGTTTTGTTCTGTGCAGGTAAAAGGGAGTGGAGTTTTCATTCCTCTGTGGAAGTGTGTGGTTTTGGGAATAACACAGGTAAGTGAATCAATGTGAAATTCCAAAAAACTACTTTAGGGGTGAATTTGGGATGTAGACACAAAGAAACCTTATCCTTATGGAATATAGTGTATGGAGAATCTGCCATCATTGCTCCAAGTTTGCCAGCTTTTCTAGCTGAGGTGATGGCTACAAGGAAAATTACCTTCATGGAAAGGAGAGACATGGTGCAAGAAGCTAAAGGTTCAAAGGAGGGCAGGGGGCACATCTTTGAGTACCAAGAGAACAAGTTTTAGGTACCACTGGGGAGTAGGCTTCTGAATAACTTATTAGGCCTTTCCAAAATCTATTGGTCAGAGGATGTGCAGAGACCGGGTAGCCCTGAGAAGGTGGATGGTATGCCCTGATTATCACCAGGTGGACTCTCAAGGAGCTGATGGACAAACCTGATGTCGTCAAAAGATAGGCTATAGTCCAAGATGAGAGGAATATCTAGTTTCTAGGAGAATGCTTCTTTTGATGTACCCAAGAAAAGCGCTTCCATTTAGCTAGGTAACATTTTCTAGTAGAGTCCTTTCTACTATTAGAGAGGAGGTCTCTTACAGCTGTGGAGCATGAACATAATGATGATGCCCATCCAAATACCAAATCCTGATGTGGAGTGGACGTGAATCAGGATGCCTGATCTTGCCATTCCACTGGGTCAGGAGCTCAGAAAATGTTGGAAGGATGATTGGTGGTCAAGATAACATGTGTAGGAGTTCGGGAAACCAGAACTGTGTGGAACAGAAAAGGGCAATCAGGATAAGGGCAATATTAGGGTGACCAGACAGCAAGTGTGAAAAAGCGAGATGGGGGTGGGGGGGTAATAGGCACCCATAGAAGAAAATGTCCCAAATATCGGGACTGTCATAAAATAGGGACATCTGGTCACCCTACCCAATATTCACCACTGTCGTAATTAGGACATGTTTTGTACAAAGTATATCTTGTGAGGAATCATTCTAAAAGTCTTGATCTGCTAGACATTAATATCTTGGCTTGTGTGTGCTATCGTCACGTGTGAAGCTAGGCTACGTATGTGTTACTGAAACATGTTGTGAGGTTAAAAACACCCAAAAGCAGCTTTTCAGGTACAACAGTAAAAAGGCCAAACAATGGTAATGGCCTATTGAAGAAATGCACACAAGCACAAGGATTACCCCAGGAACTGTGTACAATAGAAACCTCTCAGAGATAGCACTGTACAATGGGAACTGTTTGACCCATGTCACAGCAAGAGAGCTTTCCAGCAAGTGGAAAGATATAAAAGGAGGACAATGATATCATGAGGGTGCTAGACTCTCGAGATGTCCAGGTACTGTGAGCTGTGTGGTTGTTCATGTGGGCTCCCCAACCCCACAGGGATGCATCTGTAGTAATGGTCCTGTCTGGAGAGGAAGGGAGAAAAAAGGAGCCCATGCATAGCTGACAAGGATTTGAATGTGTCCACCATAGCAGGGAAGATACTGGCCAGAGCGGTCATCATGAGGGTCACTGACTGACATTTTGGGGAGTACACCGACTGCTGCATTTGAAGGCAATGAAAGTGGAGTCTTGCAAGTGGAGTGCTGTAGTTGTATGAGACAATAGGACCTAGTAGAGACACACACACATGACTTGACCAGTACTTGAGGCTTGTTTGTGATGTAGACCAGGATATCGTTCGTGGTCTGGAACCTGTCTTGCAGGTACTCTCTTGCAGTATAATTCAAGGTTGCTTGGATGAAATCCAGAGATCATGTGGGGGTGAGAACAGCTTTTTCAGTGTTTACGCTGACTCCCAGTGACGAGAGCTGGTGTAGCATCATGGAAGTTAACACACAAGTTTCCCTGCAAGACTTGATAACAATGAACCAGTCATCAAGGTAGTGGAAGACAATGAGACCAATGTCTGACATGGGCTGCTACTACAGAGAACATCTTGGTAAAAGACTCTGGGGGCAGTCGCTATTCCAAAGGGGAGTACTCTGTACTGAAAATGGGTAGAGTCCACCAGGAATCTGAGGAAGCATTTGTGAGTGGAATGAATGTCTACATGGAAGGAAGTGTCTTTCATATCGAGTGCCATAAACCACATGCCCTTTTCTAAAGATGGAATTATTTCTGCCTACATGACCATGCAAAATCCTAGTTTTCAAATGAAGTGGTTGAGATGGGAGAAGTACAGGAGTGGTCTCCAACCAAGCTTCTTTTTGAGTACCAGGAAGTCAGTCAAGTGAAACCCTCTCCCTTGGTATTGAGGAGAGAAGTTCCTGCAGCAAGAAGTTCACCTCTTGTTTGAGAATACTCAGAGTGGCTTCTAAAGGGAGCGGGCAGGGGTTTTGAAGGTGGTAGGGATGCATACTATCATAGCCATAGTGGAGGACATTCAGCACCCACTTGTCTGTTATTGCAGCAGTCCATGTATTGAAGTAGCATAGAAAGACCCCCAAATGGTGTGTGGGGGTCAGGAGGTGTCGAGCTTAGCGTTTCGTGGCTCTCAAGCACCCATCAAAAGCAACACTGAGCCAGGAGCTGATATTGAGATGCTGAGCCTGTTTAAGAGGATGTATGGAAGCAAGGCTTTTGAACCCTCCGTCTCTTACATGGTTCATAGGGCCTCTGATGGAAAAAAAAACAGCTGAGCCATGTGCCTAGGCATGACCGATGTGCTGTGAAACTTCCTCTTAGAAGCTGGTCTGTATATCCCCAGCAAATGAAGGGTAGCCCTGGAGTCCTTCAAATCAGAAAACAGATGAGTCCCTCTGTACCCTGAAGAGGTGTGATTCATTGAAGTCCTCAATGTTAATTTGGACTTCTGCGTGGCCCTTTCAGAAGTAGGATGGACCACCACAGAATTGGGAGTGGGTGAGAAAATAGATTCTGTTCCTTTGGCTGGTATGTAATAATGCTTTTCTGCCCTTTTCAGGGTAGGAGCGCAGGTGGCAGAGGAGCACCAAACTGTTCTAAATGGCTCCAGTATGGCTTTATTAGCAGGGGGACGTAGTATGTTGGGGTCTGGATACACGGAGGATGTTTAAGAGTTTGTGCTGAGAGTTCTGGATCTTCTGGAGAGGAATCAAGCTCTCCAGCAACTCTGTGGAGATGATCTTGGAACTTCCTGAAGTCATTGGGGGAGAGAGGTGGAAGGAGATGTAGGAGTCACCACTTTGTCCAGGGATGAAGATGGTAGTCTTACTGATTCCAGTGGAATCACCTGATCCGTAGCATAATGTCCCTCCTCCTCCTATGCCAGATCTGGGGGAAAATTGGAGTGTCCCCTTAGAGGAGAAGCAAAGGGTGACTTCCTGGCACATCGGCTAGACTCTGCATGGGACTACTGGTCCCCCTACCCAATATTCACCACTGGATAGGAAGGGTCAGTAGATGGTCATGAGGGCCCCCATGGCATGAGGTACCAGCAGCTCCAAGTTAGATGAGGGAGAGGTTGGTTCCAAACTGGTGCAGGTCTCCTGGGTGGTGGTGAACACATGGGTAGGGGAAGAAAAGTTCAAGGGATGACTCAGAATCCCCTGAAGAAGAGAAGTCTGATTTGGGTTCCAGTGGTGGTACTGTCTGTGCCATTGGAGGGGAGATGTGTTCTGTGTATGGGATGGGTGATAAACTCCTTCCCATGGTCAATTCCCTCAGAGGTGGATCTGACTGGGGCTTCATGGCCTACTCCATGAGATATTTGTGCCTCTCTCTGGTATGGCTGGGGGACAATTGGCAGATTGCACCTCATCATGATGTGGGCTCTTTCCCAAGGCAGTATAGACTGAGGTGTTCATTGCTGACCGAGAAGGATCATAGGAAGGAAGCATGGCATTTGGTGCCTGGAGTCCTGGGCATAGTCCTGTACCTAAATGGGGTGGTTGTCCCCAGGAAACTGATCTATAAAACACTAAACTGTTAAAGCTGTTTACAAACTAGGTAATTCTTATTTTGTAGGATGTAGCCAAAGCTGTAGACACTGAAGATTCCAACCTGGACCATGCAGCGGTGAGAAGAAACTGAAGAGGTGATCAATCTGCCCTGCTCTCTATGCCCTCGGACAGAGGCACAGGTGAGTCAGAGTGCATGTGCAGACCAACAGACATTACAATCAAATTCTCCAGCTCTAGATGCATGGTGTGCATGCTTAACCCACAGTGGAATACACTAGGGATCATCACTCGAAGTAGAAGAAATTTAGACTCTTTAGTCAAACTTCAGTGACTAATGAAAATTTTGGAGAAAGACAGGCTTTGGTAAATATTTCAATACCATGCCTATAATGAAAGGCACTAACAGTATGCATCTAGGTCATTCAGCAAAAAGATTATATCATTGTTAATTCTGGACTATTTCCATGGTTAAAATAAGCGTAACAATAGGAACTTTGGGTCCTCTTTATAAATCACTAGGCAACAAATAAAGGGCACAAGCCTAGTTTAAGAAAAAAATCTTTTCCAGGTTATTTAAAAATGTTTCAAAGCTTCAGATTAGATGTTGTTCCTATGAGACAGTTTCTCTCTCTTCCTATAGCATCTAGTGGTAGGTGTGGTATAGCAATGGTTTCAAACTTTCCAAGAGCCTATAATCAAAGTTTAGGATTCAGTCACTGGATTGCTGGAATAAAACGGTCATGTCAGATGTGAAAAATGCATTCTACATACACAAACTCTGAACATTAAACACTAGGGTAATTCTAGCAGCCAGTATTTTCTTTTTAAAGGACAGTATTAGAAATTGAAGATAAGATTACCTGCAGAGTCTTTTGGAGTTTATCTATACACATCTCTCCAACTCTTTCTCCCTTTGATTCCATATTGAAGTGTGTTTTTACCTTTTCTATATCTTTAAGTCTTTTAGTGCATTCTTCTGAGGAAGGTGAATGAGGTCTTTTAGGTGCAGCATTTTTAGAGTTTATAGTTGAAATTCCATTTAGGAGCTGTTGTCCCTGTGCAGAAGGAGGTGTAATAAGTCGAGGAATCACATTTCGTCCTATTACTGTAGGTATGGTGCATCCAGTTGGAAGTAGGACTGCTTTTGTTGTACCTGCAATCTCGGTCTCTGCACAAAGAAAACAGCCTTTAAAATATAATTACATAGAGTTAAAGGTTACATTTTCCTCATTATCTTTGGATACATACTTGAACCAATAACTGGAATGGACAGTCCTTTAACAGGCACTGATGGCATAGTGACATTCAATGGCTTCTCTCTATTGGTAGCAGCATTGGTTCTCTGAAGTACAGCGTTCCTGTTAAATAAGCATTGTATATGCTCTTACACATATTTTAGGTTACAAAGCTAGTCTATCAATTGGTAACAAGTGTACAATCTCCTTGAATGAGCCAAGTTTACAAATTACTAACCTTTCCGTTTCTATCAGAGAGTTGTTGTCCAATTTAGAGATCCTGTTTAACAAAGAAGGGGAGCTATATCGTGTTCCTGCGTCTGTGGTTGTGGAACCATCCAAAGAGCTTACATCCACTGAAGCCCTTTTGGATGGAAGTCCACTAATGTTTCGACCAATGTCTGGTATGCTTTGCTGAAAACAAAAAGGTTACAAGATAAATATATATATTTTTAATTAAAGAGATGCACACATGAAAATATTATGTGAAGGATCAAAACATCATACCTTCTTTCTTTTCTGCAAGATTTCAGCAGGCAAATAATAATGTAGTTGCTTTTTCTTCACATGAGTTGCTTCAATCTTCATGCCTTCTTTTAGCATATTGATGTTATTTGCCTGCCTATGAACTGTAATATGCAATTACCCAATTTAAAGCCACAATACATGTAGATTCCAATTCCCTCAACTTAAATTATATTTTTGTAAAATTATATTTCTGAATGAAGAAGCCAACAGCAGGCCTTCATTAAGCGTTTTTACACTGAACATATCATATTGGAATATTGTCAATAATATGTTGAAGCTCATTTAAACTAAAGCTTCAATAACAGAAGATTACTAGGAGAGTGTTTCCAAATTCATGCTAGTTGATAAAAATGGGGGGAAACTGTTACATTTCATAACCAACCTGGTCCATTTGATATTTGTAGTCTGTCACCATCCTGTAGTCATTTTAAACTTTGTTTAAAAGAACTAATCACAGGTGTCTGTGCTGCTTAAAAAGGTTGCAAACAATGGTGGAAAGTAGGAGGAATGTATTTTTTTTTAAAATTAATCTTAACTTTCATTCCCTCTGATTCACTGGACTAAAAGTTCAGTTAACTTTAGCCTCTGCAAACAGTGTTGGGTAATTGATGGATTCAAATATGTGTAATTTGCAGATCAAATAACTCAGCTGTTTAAATATTTAAATCTAAAAATGCAGACCAAAAAAGCTTGAGGCAGTTTATTTTGTTTTACTAGCATGACTGACCAAAAATTGAGCAGACAGGCAAAGCAGAGGTAGAGACAAAATAGAACTGATAATGTAAGTTAAAATTAGGCACATCTTTTTTGATGGTGTCCCTTTAAGAGAGCATCTTCAGTTTCTATCCCCTATAAACCAAGTACAGTGATACCATCCTTACTCTTACTGATTCAAAGTTTAATACTGGGCATCACATTTGTGGATATTCAGTCTTAAGGGTTTACTTATTGGACGTTATATTCTGCATGTGTTTAACTGATGGTAGCAATTTAAGTTTAAGTTAGTAGTTCAGTAGGCTGCCAAGAGCATGTGGGATACTAGAATTAAAAGATCCTGGGCTTCAATTGATCTTTCACCCTGCTCCACTCAAAACCCCCACATCTAAATCTAAATCAGTGGGTTTATGTACTATTAGTATAAAGATGTTAATATTGGTAAGTTTATGTATAGCTTATTTACCAATGTAAACCCCTTTTCACGGGTATAACTGCATACACACTAGTGAGCTGCACCAATTTAGCTATATTGATTTCAAATCAATAGAAAAGACTAAGGTCTTACCTAAACACAGGGTTTCTGTATCTCCCCTCCCCACTGCCAATCTGATTAGGAAAGCCTGTGCCTCAAGGCAGAGTTTGGGTAAGCAAGGAATAAGCTGTATCATATAAAGCAAATTTCTAATGTGGATGCAGTTATACCAATTTAGGTGTTGAACTACTAACTATACTGGTTATAGTTAAAATGGTATAATTTGTTTAGAAAGGCCCAACATTTGCCTAAATGACTTCAAACGGGTGTCTGGTAACAGAGTTGCACAACAAAATATTCATAACTACATCCATAAATGCATTCATAGAATCTCAGGGTTGGAAGGGACCTCAGGAGGTCATCTAGTCCAACCCCCTGCTCAAGGCAGGACCAATCCCCAACTAAATCATCCCAGCCAGGGCTTTGTCAAGCCTGACCTTAAAAACCTCTAAGGAAGGAGATTCCACCACCTCCCTAGGTAACCCATTCCAGTGCCTCACCACCCTCCTAGTGAAAAAGTTTTTCCCCAATATCCAACCTAAACCTCCCCCACTGCAATTTGAGACCATTACTCCTTGTTCTGTCATCTGCCACCACTGAGAACGGTCTAGATCCATCCTCTTTGGAACCCCCTTTCAGGTAGTTGAAGGCAGCTATCAAATCCCCGCTCATTCTTCTCTTCTGCAGACTAAATAATCCCAGTTCCCTCAGCCTCTCCTCATAGGTCATGTGCTCCAGCCCCCTAATCATTTTTGTTGTCCTCTGCTGGACTCCTTCCAATTTTTCTACATCCTTCTTGTAGTGTGGGGCCCAAAACTGAACACAGTACTCCAGATGAAGCCTCACCAATGTCAAATAGAGGGGAATGATCACATCCCTCGATCTGCTGGCAATGCCCCTATTTATACAGCCCAAAATGCCGTTAGCCTTCTTGGCAACAAGGGCACATTGTTGACTCATATCCAGCTTCTCATCCACTGTAACCCCGAGGTCTTTTTCTGCTGAACTGCTGCCTAGCCACTCGGTCCCTAGTCTGTAGCAGTGCATGGGATTCTTCTGTCCTAAGTGCTGGACTCTGCACTTGTCCTTGTTGAACCTCATCAGGTTTCTTTTGGCTCAATCCTCTAAATTTGTCTAGGTCCCTCTATATCCTATCCCTACCCTCCAGTGTATCTACCACTCCTCCCAGTTTAGTGTCATCTGCAAACTTGCTGAGAGTGCAGTCCATGCCATCCTCCAGATCATTAATGAAGATATTGAACAAAACTGGCCCCAGGACCGACCCTTGGGGCACTCCGCTTGAAACTGGCTGCCAACTAGACATGGAGCTGTTGATCACTACCTGTTGAGCCCGACGATCTAGCCAGCTTCCTATCCACCTTATAGTCCATTCATCCAGCCCTTACTTCTTTAACTTGCTGGCCAATTATTATAACAACTTAAACACAAGAAAAAAAATACATCAGTGCACTATTAAAGTTTTAAAGGTTAAATAAGACAGTTGACATTCAAATATATACATGCACAAAAGTTTTTGCAGTGTAAGACAATCCACTCCTAAGTCTAACAAACTAGCATACTGGGCTTCCACACTAAGATTTTCAAATTCTTACACATTTGTATGCCAGATTTCTTCAAGCTTCTCAACTGCTTTAGCTCTCAATGACTCTTGCCCTGAGGAATTTTTAGAAGTTACCATATTATCCAGGTTTCAGAATAGCAACCATGTTAGTCTGTATCCGCAAAAAGAACAGGAGTACTTGTGACACCTTAGAGACCAACAAATTTATTTGAGCATAAGCTTTTGTGGGCTATAGCTCACCTTAACTGATCACTCTCAGAGTGTGTATGGTAACAACCCATTGTTTCATGTTCTCTATGTATATTTTATATACATCTTCCTACTGTATTTTCCACTGCATGCATCCGATGAAGTGGGCTGTAGCCCACAAAAGCTTATGCTCAAATAAATGTGTTAGTCTCTAAGGCGCCACAAGTACTCCTGTTCTTTTTGCATATTATCCAAGCACCATTGCCACCTCATTTACAACTGAAGTCTAACAAGCACTTTTTCCATAACCCATCAGATGCCCATGTGGAATTTAACTTAACTTTTCAGATAGAATCATAGAACTGGAACTGGTCATTTAGTCCAGTCACCTGCACTCAAGGCAATAAGTTCACCGTAGCGCCAACAACATACTGAGAAACTAAGTCAAAGAGCAATGAGCCAGATTGCTGTCAAATGATCAAACTAAACAAAAAAAAAAATCTCTTGTTCCAGTTACAGTAGCCTTGGGAATTACTTGTAACAATACTAAGTAAAATATTATGGGATTAAATGAACGTTGTCCATTCAGATCTACACTTCGGTGGCTCCAACATATCACAAATGAAAGGGAAGGGAAGAGTTGATAACCTGATGCTCAAGGTGGCTAATAAAGGTTGTATGTTTGTAACATTAGAATAACTCTGTACTCAAATCTTGAGAAGAGTATTCTACATTGGTAAAGGCATGAAGTGTTCATGACAATACGTTTTCTGATGTTCAATCTAGTTTTAAGACTCAGATGGGAGTTAGTTCAGAGCTATCAATAGTATAAAAATTTTGGGTTCTAAGTTGTTGGTTGCTACTCTTGACAATTCCTATTACAAATTACATACAGCAAGCCTGTTCTGATGGTCTTAAGTATGGGTTCCCAAACTTCATGCCCCTTTTTGACTTCCATACCTATGATGCCTTCACAGGCATCTATTTCAAATCACTGGCACCAGCTTTGCTGCCTTTGGCCTAGCAAGTGCAGGGTTAACATCACTGAGCCAGCTGTGCCAACTATGCCAGAGAAGAGGTTCACACATCTACTGTGCTGCTTGAGTTTTAGCTCTTCCCTCATTACCCACTGTGCTACATGGACAGAATGTGTATTTTAATTGTTTTACAGGTAGCTCTGATGTTATGATTTTTCTGCCACTAAAAAAAAATATGATGGATGTAAACAGTGTCATATTTACAAGTCTAGCGCAACTCTTTAGAGTAAGAGACTATAGTACAGAGTGCTTCAACTCAGAGTCTTCACCACGTTCCTAATATGGTTTGTGTATCTGACAAGTAATGTTCCTTCTCACTTATTGTATGGCTATAGCAGGTACACATCCAAGATAGATATCTGTTTTGTGGTCAAAATAGTAAACTTCCTATTTTAAAATTAAACCTCCACATGCTCTGCGCTTAGAGCTTCACCATAACTACCCTGGAGGAGGCAGAGTTTGAGAAGAGTTTACTGATTATATTGGCTATCTAGACAATCTTGTAAGAGTCAAATTAAAAACCATACCACGACTAAAGTGAAATATAAGCTTACCCGTATCTGTGAATGATTGTATATCATATGTTAAGTCAATGTTAACACTTTCTGCATTTTCCATTTTCCTAAAAATTATTCCAAGGAACCACATTGATACATAGTTGCTCCTTTAAATAAAATAAAATAAATAAATAAATCACAGATGTGTCTCATTTGTGTGATAATGTCAATTGGAAACATCCAAATAGAACTGACCTTCAGGCAGTGGATTAAATAAAATAATCTCCATCATTTAGCTGTTCATTAATATTAGAGTTTCAGATTTAATCTGTACTTTAGTACTTACATGTTTTGGTATACTAGTCAGAGGTACAATATTTCATTCATTCTTCAATGTTATGACACGTTTAGATGGCCTTTTCTTGAAGATACACAGCTTTGAAGCAATGTTTGACTAGCTTGAAATACCTCAACATCAGGGCTGGCTCTAGGCACTAGCAAACCAAGCATGTGCTTGGGGCAGCACAATTTCAGCGGTGGCATTCTGCGCCCTCCCCCCTTTCTTTTGGCACGCTTCGGCAGTTGCGCTCCCAGAGGTTTTTTGTTTGTTTGTTTTGTGTGTGCTTGGGGTGGCAAAAAAACCTAGAGCTGGCCCTGCTCAACATGCATTCTTGCAAGATATCTAGAATGACTGAAGACTAGCAGATTTCAATTTAATTTTAACAGTGACCAAACTAACACATTCTTAAACTTAAAAAAATGAAACTTACTCTTCGCAATGTTCCTTGTTGACAGGGAAAGACTGAGGATTAACGTGTGCAAGGTTTATGAATTCATTCCTTTCCAAGTTCCCAACAAGTACACGAATTTTAGATTCAACTAGACCAACCCTAATAAAAACATCAAGTGTTAGGTTAGTTTGGTTTTACTGAATCAGGCACAATACAATAGTTTGAGCTACGAGTTAGAGTTTAAAAAGTGTAAGACACCAGTCCAATCAACCCAACATGACAGGTAGCTCAGTGGGATTTAAATACAACCACCCAAGGCTGGATCTCTCAAAATTTATGTTCACTTTAATTAGGACTAGAGGAAGTTCCCTTTAGACAATAAATATTGCTTTACAAGACTGAAAAACTTGTGACAAGTTCATGATAACCATCATCTTCTAAAGGAGTTAAGATACAGCCCTTACCATTCTAGCCTACGTCATCAGGGGGTTGTAGGATCAAGATACTAGGTTGCAAGTTCTAACATTGGTTGGATTGTAGGCAGGCAGGAAAGTCAGTTTGAAGCAAACTATGCTTGGAAAGGTACTTTAGTTTGTAGCTTGAGATGTCATGGGCGAATTGTGTTTTGAAAACTGCACTTCAGAGCTTTTTACCTGGAAGAACAGAGTTCTTGCTAGAGCTAAGTAGAGAAAGAGTTCTTTTCTGAAGTATTTAGACATTTTGAAATTTGATCTTGTTCTGATTTGGAAGATAAGCAAAAAATGCAGAATTCCCCATAAAAGGGAAAGGAGTAGTATACTTGGGTTCTGTTGGAGCTTCTCCTGTGTCCCATCAGAACCTTGCCTAAATCTAACCAAAATGTTTAGATTTTTCCCAATTAGCTCTAGTTGTCCATCTTCGTGAAAGTGTAGGGAGAATCCTCTTGGTTTGGAGAGGAAGGCAAAGTCGGTAAGGAGGATAAGGACAGAATAACCCAAGTTATTCTGGAACACACTTAACATTATGTTGAAGACCTGAACAGTAGTATGTTTTCCTCAGTTACTTAAAGGAATGCTGTTAACCTGAAGCCAGTTTAAAATAAAAAAAGGAATCAATTTCTAATCAATTCCATAAATTTCAAAGAATTCAGGTACTGTATTGACTCCTGAATCCACCTGAAAATGGTTTGACTTTTAAACTATATTTTCGTAACTCTTATGTCTGTGTGGAAGACAAACAAAAGGAAGAAAGACTTGACATCTCTTTCTGTTCAGTGACAAACTGACTAATTTCCCCCTTTTCTTTAGTACTTTAGCATAACTATTGCATAAACCAGTAAGTTTAAAAAGTCAAACAATTAAATACATGATACCATGAAAATAAGTGTTAAGGACAGGAAAAAGACCGAACTTGTCCTTATGTTGCTTTATTACATAAAGAGTGATTTAAAATATATGTTTTCCTTGTTCCTTAGAATGTTATTGTGCATCAATAATTGTTTCATCATACATTAGAACTGGAACATAATTAGATATCAATCATACTACAATTAAAAAGATACATGGATCATGTCAAAAGAAACTCCCTAAGTGTATGGTAAGAGTTGTTAGCCAATACATATGTTAGGCATAGTATACACTACATTAATTGGTATTATGTACACAGTGTTAATATGTATAGGTATTTGAAAGTTATGTTAATTGGGTGTATTACTCTTCCCACAATCCTGTTCACCCATGTCAAGTATCCCACAACACTGAAGTCAGCTTTGGCATTAGAAAATAAGAAGCCTGTCAACGCCAAATTACGCAAATGATGTGTCCTAGGGGTAAATCCCAACCTGTTCCAAGTCCAACTGGTTTGGAATGTGGTTTCCAAAACAGAGATAATGAAAGGTTCAGAACAACATATTAAGGAACTGGTGGGCTGGATTGTAGGTGACATATAAAGTGCTTTTAAAACTTGTAAACAGTCATGATATAAATGGAGGTAATTCTGGAGGTGCCTCTTCAACGCACACTTACTGCAGAAGGTGAACATGCTACAAGGTAAGAATTGCTTCCTGAAAGGTGGGTATGTATGTCTCCTTTTTGTATTGCATTTCTTGTCTATAGGCCATAGATTTTGGTTACATTTGGTTATTTGAGATTGAACATTTTTCATAATGAACCAAAAGTTTAGTGAAACAATCAGTTATACCGTTAATCAACATAGCATAAGTTTTATCCTCAGAACAGCCATGTTTTACAGATGGATTTTGCTCTAGTAGCCACCTGTGACAACTATTAGTTCAGTTAAAACAATATTTTATTGAAACTGCGACAAGCATATGTTACTGCATTTATATAGTGTGTTGTAGGCTACTCCTGCCTGTATTAACACCCCCCACCCCTAGTTAGGGTTGCTACACTCATACTTGACTCAAATCCACAAAAACAGAAATGGATATGCCAACTCAACAGTACATGTCCTCTTTTATACCCAGACACCTTATCATTACCACAATTATTTACACTACAAACTTTACTCTTTCCCCTACAGATGCCAGCCTTTCATCACCTCTGAGTTATCCCCTCACAGTGAATCACAACTAACACCACTAGGAGAGGGTCATTTGGTAGAGAAGTGTGTGAAGGGAAGGTTGAGGGGAGCAGCATCTGAGTGAATGAATGGTGGTACATACTGTACTGTTTTGCCATGTGAGCATGCAAACATACATACATTTTATAAAGAGAAACTGCCAGTGGATGGTCAGACTGTCAAGGAAAATGAGAGCCAAATTTCAAATCCTTCCTATTAAAATGAGAAAAAGCCAAGGCTGCACAGAAAAATCAAAGGGCCTAAAAAACCAAACAGTTTTGCATAAAAAAGCCACGTATTTTTAGATCAGTAACAGAGATTTATGCTCCATTTTAAAACAGAACCCTAACTATTGAGTTTCTAGCAGGGTGCCCCCATTAACTCACATGCAGCCTTACCACAGTTAAGCACTTCATTTCAGAAACAAAAACACATGCTTAACATAGGCTATTATGACATAATACATAGTTTTGGCTTTAAAAATGATTGGTATTAAATATGGTATTGTTTGATTGAAATGAACACATTTGGATTGTTACAGAATAGGAGGATATTTTGAAATATGTACCGATTACCTGGTGTTGCTACACATAAGCTAAATAAACTATTATAATCACACTTCATTAGAACAAATAGAAATAGGTTAGAATATAGCAAGTGGTGCCAATCAATTTTTTCCTGAATTGCTGTTCTGATATAGTGTTCTCACAATGAGTCCTGCAGATTAGTTTAAAGCTGCTAGTGTTCTGCAGCCTATTAAAAGCTTATGGCTACACAAACTGTTTTTGAATCCTGACTGCTTTTAGCACTGAATAGAAAGGAGCTTTATCTGAAGGCAATGCTGTTGGCTAATATAGAAAAAAGTCCATCACCGTGTCAGTGTTTAAATTCT
Source organism: Mauremys mutica (assembly GCF_020497125.1). NCBI lineage: Eukaryota > Metazoa > Chordata > Testudines > Geoemydidae > Mauremys > Mauremys mutica. The sequence continues at coordinate 189,989,642 of NC_059074.1, read as the reverse complement.
CAGCCTCAGAAGTGTGATCCCACATCTAGAGCTCAGATAAATGGTTGATTATTGAAACACAAGTCCCTATAAGAACAAATCATGTAATATGTTGATACTATAGCTACTGAAAAATTATTTTTGAAACCGAAGCTTACTTGTAAACCCCAGCATACACTTGCAATTCAGAAGAAAGTAATAAGGAGAAATCGTGCATTTGGAAAGATATGAATTGAAGAGCCAATTTCAGAGAAGTGACCATACAAGTGCATAACATAAGAGGACTACACCAAACACTCCCCACTTGCTTCAGAGTCACCATACCAATGGAGCTTTTTAGACAGGCGCAAGGTTTACCAGGGCCAAAACAAAAACAGAAAAACTCAAGAATATTTTTCCTTGTATGCTTTCACATATCGCTTATGTCCCAATCCTTTATCCTCTTTCAAATTCCTCATCAAACTTCAAACTTGGCCACCAATACTGATCAGCCAAAATTTATCACCACCTATATTACAAATGGTTAGTTTTATGATTAAATTGGTCACTTGATGCATTATTGCTCTCCACTGTGTGTTTTAATTGCAGGTTATCTGGTGCAGATAGCATGTCTTCCTCTTACATACTGCCAAACAGTCAGGCAGCACTTAAACTGCAGATATTGTTTCATCTTACTAGCGCTCATCATTGCTTGTGGGGTTTTGAGAAAAAAAAACCATTCCAACCTTCTGGGGTAGAACAACGATCTACCTTTTCCAAGAGAATTATAGAAAGCTTTTCCACATTTAGCATCCACACCTGTGTGTTCAAATACACTACAATAGTTAATTCTAAGTTGTATAGTTTTAGACAAAGGAGAGAGTTTAGTGCTCTACCATTTTCCCCATTACATGAAGAAAATCCAACTCTAAACCACGTTTCAAATTAAAAAGAATAAACCCATATTTAAGAATGACTTACCATTCTAAATGATGCTCTTCGGTAGAGGCACTAGCAGTCAACACAATATAATGCCTGAAAAACATTAAAATATTTAGTCCGTCTCTGGGATCAGAGAGCTTTGTTGTCAAACTCAGAATAAAAAACTCACTGCAACAATTCCAAGACTTCTTGACATGAAAGAAGTCATGGATCATACTTTCCCAGAACTATGAAGAATAAATCTACATGGGGTAGTTGTGTAACTGAAAACAGATTGAAAGATCACATTCCATTGAACCCAAAACATACCCATGCAATTTACTCTTGTATTAGTTCATTAATGTATTACAATACCTTACTGCTTAACCACTCATCTAGCACTATACTATATTTTAATGAAGGAGCAATCCTAAAACATGAATGCAGTTTGAAAGGTTAATCTCTCCAAACTAGTGGAATATTTTAACTGTTCTAGGATGGCTCTTAAAAGAACTCTACTTCTGTACAACGCTGTCTCTTCCTTTGGGATAGGTACCTATGTGTCTAGGGGTACATCTACACACTTATGGCAGTAAGTAGAGACATACGTACATATGTATAGACACTGCATGCCATGCTAGCATGGATACGGTTTAGTAGAGTAAGCCCTGGTCTACACTACGAGTTTAGATCGAATTTAGCAGCATTACATTGATTTAACCCTGCACCCGTCCACACGATGAAGCCATTTTTCCGACTTAAAGGGCTCTTAAAATCAATTTCTGTACTCCTCCCCCGACGAGGCATTCAATAAGTTTTAAAGTGCAGTGTGGCCTTCCCTCCTCCCCCACCCCTCCTGGGTTACCTTGACAGTTATCCACCTATTTGTGTGATGAATTAATAAAGAATGCATGAATGTGAAGCAACAATGACTTTATTGCCTCTGCAAGTGGTGATCAAAGGGGGGGGATGGGTGGGGAAGGTGGTTAGCTTACAGGGAAGTAGAGTGAACCAAGGGGGGGGGCTCATCAAGGAGAAACAAACAGAACTTTCACACCGTAGCCTGGCCAGTCATGAAACTGGTTTTCAAAGCTTCTCTGATGTGCACTGAGCCCTCCTGTACTCCGCTAACCACCCTGGCATCTGGCTGCACATAAACAGCAGCCAGGCAATTTGCCTCAGCCTCCCACCCCACCATAAACATCTCCCCCTTACTCTCACAGATATTGTGGAGCGCACAGCAAGCAGAAACAACAATGGGAATATTGGTTTCGCCGAGGTCTATCTGAGTCAGTAAACTGCACCAGCACACTTTTAAACATCCAAATGCACATTCTTGCACCATTCTGCACTTGCTCAGCCTAAAGTTGAACAGCTCCTGATTACTGTCCAGGCTTCCTGTGTATGGCTTCATGAGCCATGGCATTAAGGGGTAGGCTGGGTCCCCAAGGATAACTATAGGCATTTCAACATCCCCAATGGTTATTTTCTGGTCTGGGAAGAAAGTCCCTTCCTGCAGCTCTTGAAACAGACCAGAGTTCCTGAAGATGTGAACGTCCTGTACCATCCCACGTTGATGATGGTGTAGGGTGACCAGATGTTCTGATAAAATATTTAGGAGTTTGTCCTGATATTTCACTCTGCCAGCAGCACTCACTATTTTTTTTGTGCTCCGCCAGCAGACCCCCCCACACTGTGTCCCCCGATATTTTCTCCCTCTCATCTGATCACCATATGTCGGTGAAACGTCCCTTGTGATCCACCAGTGCTTGCAGCACCATCGAAAAGTACCCCTTTCAGTTTATGTACTCGCTGCCTTGGTGCTCCGGTGCCAAGATAGGGATATGGGTTCTGTCTATCACCCCACAACAGTTAGGGAATCCCATTGCAGCAAAGCCATCCACTATGACCTGCACATTTCCCAGAGTCACTACCCTTGATATCAGCAGCTCTTTGATTGTGTTGGCTACTTGGATCACAGCAGCCCCCACAGCAGATTTGCCCACTCCAAATTGATGCCCGACTGACAAGTAGCTGTCTGGCATTGCAAGCTTCCACCGGGATATCGCCACTCGCTTGTGAACTGTGAGGGCTGCTCTCATTTTGGTATTCTTGTGCTTCAGGGCAGGGGAAAGCAAGTCACAAAGTTCCATGAAAGTGCCCTTATGCATGCAAAAGTTTCGCAGCCACTGGGAATCGTCCCAGACCTGCAACACTATGCAATCCCACCAGTCAGTGCTTGTTTCCTGGGCCCAGAATTAGTGTTCCACGGCATGAACCTGCCCCATTAACTCCATGATGTCCACATTTCTCTCAAAGTACAGGCCCTGGCAAAGTCTGTGCCCATGCCCTCATCACTCTCGTCACCGTGCTGCTGTTGCCTCCTCGCCTGGTTTTGCTTTGGCAGGCTATGGTTCTGCATATACTGCAGGATAATGCGCGTGATGTTTACAGTGCTCATAATTGCTGTGGTGATCTGAGCGGGCTCCATGCTTGCCGTGCTATGGCGTCTGCACTGAAAAAAAGGTGCAAAATGATTGTCTGCTGTTGCTCTGACGGAGGAAGGGGCGAATGACGACATGGCTTACAGGGCTAGTCTACAGGGAATTAAAATCAACAAAGGGGGCAGGTTTGCATCAGGGAGAAACACACACAACTGTCACACAGAATGGCCCCCTCAAGGATTGAGCTCAAAACCCTTGGTTTAGCAGGCCAATGCTCAAACCACTGAGCTATCCCTTCCCCCACTATTCATGGAAGGGGGGGGGGGCAAATTATTCATTTGTATTACAAAAAAAAATCTGGTCTCTTGTTTTGATCCACTCCCTCTCTCTTATACATCTTAGGCTGGCAGCAGACAGTGCAGTACGACTGCAGGCAGGACTGAATTTCCATGAGACGAAACTTTAAAAAAAAAAAAAAAAATGAATGACCTGGAACCACTTCCATTTAAGTCCAGGCGTCCCTCACCGAGGTCTGCCAGGAGCACCCATGTCTGCCCAGGCACCCTTGATCGACCTTACCGAGGTCGGCTAAAAGAGCACCCAGGAGACGATGACGACAGCTACCAGTTGTAATGCATCATCTGCTGCCAAAAGGCAATGAGCTGCTGCTGTGTAGCAATGCAGTAACATGTCTCCCAGCACCCAGGAGACATACAGTGATGGTGAGCTGAGTGGGCTCCATGCTTGCCATGGTATAGCATCTGCACGGGTAAACCAGGAAAAAAGGCTTGAAATGATTGTCTGCCATTGCTTTCATGGAGGGAGGCCTGACAACATATACCCAGAACCACCCGTGACAATGTTTTTGACCCATCAGGCACTGGGATCTCAACCCAGAATTCCAATGGGCGGCGGAGACTGTGGGAACTGTGGGATAGCTACCCACAGTGCAATGCTCCGGAAGTCGACACTAGCCTTGGTACTGTGGACACACACTGCCGAGTTAATGGTCTTAAGTGGGGATACACAATTGACTGTATAAAAATTGATTTCTAAAAAATCGACTTCTATAAATTTGACCTAATTTTGTAGTGTAGAAATAAGAGAGTTCTACACACCTGAAGCCCTATGGTATACACCCTACATCAGTGGTTGTCAAACTTTTGTACTGGTGACCCCTTTCACATAGCAAGCCTCTGAGTGCAACCCCACCTCCTTATAAATTAAGGCACATTTTTATACATTTAACACCATTATAAATGCTGGAGGAAAAGCAGGGCTTGGAGTGGAGGCTGACAGCTCGCAACCCTCCATGTAATAAGCCTCGGGGGGTCCTGACCCCCACTTTGAGAACCCCTGCCCTACTTGGTGCTCTCACATGCACACTGTTTCCCACATCTACTCTATTTTTAGCTGCTTAGGGTCTCTGCTGCCGGAGCCCTTCCCTGCTGCCAGAGCCTTTCACTACCACATGTGTAGTGCCTGTACTCTACATGCCACCATAAGCTAGGAGTTATGCTCTTTAGGGTGAACTAAGTAATGCTTCTTCATAGCTTTCGGATAAATGTGGGGAATAGTTCAGCTATTTCAGCCTAAATGGAAATAAGCCTCTTCCAATTCCCTTTTCTTCAAACTATTTTCAAGCCACATTTAGGGGTACTGAAAACGTTTATGCATAATATAAAAGTTACACGTTCTATTACTGAAGAGTAATTTGCATTTTACTTTTACTGCATTCTAATTCATTGGGCAGAATGGGGATAGGAGAAAATGAAGTCCCTACAGGCAAACAGCAAATTATGGTAGTTGTACTAACTCGGAAAATTTCTCCTTTTTTTATTTTTAAAATCAGAGCAAAAAATTTATTCCAATTGCATTGTAGTTCAAAATATTTCAAACAGACAATGGATTCATACATACTTGTACTTTTGAAAAAAGTTTGGCGGTTCAAGGAGTTTTGGCCAGTCTGATTTTCCTTGGAGAATTTCATCTGTGACAGCAAGACCTATGTTTAAAAAAAGCTTGCTATGTTTTATTTTTGTAGACAGTTAACCTGACCAGGTAAGCACATTAAATTTCTACCCAGATCTTGGATACCAAGTCCTTTGAGATCTACGTATGAAAAAATGCTATATGAAAGCTAGTAATTATCATCCTGCACTGTTAACTAAAAAGATAGAACAAATGAGAATTCCTGCCACTGCACAGAACTGGGTCACCTACTACCCTAATCTCAATACACTTTGGAAAGTTGACCCCCTGCATCACCATGCTAGTCCAAACGGATTCCTAGAAGTGAGAAACAGAAGAGACTTAGCTCATCAATTCCATCCTCCCGCCAGTGCAGGACTGGTTCTCCCAGGATATAATTGTTTAACGTGTAAATATGTTTTCTTTTAAGGGGAGAGACTGAAAATTTTTTTACTTGGCATTTATTTACTTTGGCTCTTTTTTACATCATGTAAAAAGTATGAAGAGGTTTGAAATGCTTTACCTTGCTTGAACTCCTCTACCATTACTGCTCGTGTTGAAGTAGACACATTATATGTAGAGTTCTGCTGTGGATAGGCTGGCGTGATTATGGGCATTAGATGATATCTGTCAGATGGGTTTACCTATGGCATTAGAATGGTTCAAGTAGAGTGTTTAAAGTGATTATAAATTACCGGTAAGTAAGAAAATACATCATCATCTACATACCCTAGGGTCCCAGACTGGCAAATTTAGATTGCTATCTTCAGGTTGTTTGAGCAACACAGGATTTGGCCATTCCCTGTACAAGAGACCAAAGAATGACTATCATGTATAGTTTTGTCCATTTAAAGTAATTTTTTTTTAAATTACACAAACTGAAGACAATTTAGCTTAAGTCTAATTAAGTGTAGAGCTAGTTTGACAAGACAATGCTTAGCTAATTTTTTTTTTTTTGCTATGAGAAGTGTTTAAACTTACCATTTTGAAAAAATTAGGAAGAATTTGTGAATTAGAGTAGATGCCAATGCATTTGGATAGAGCTGACATGTTCTTGCTACCAGCATTGCCCAGGAAACACCACCAAGAAATCCCAGCACATTGGAATAAATACCACGTCCTAGAATAGATACATTTTAAAGTTAGCCTTTATTTTTAAAGTGTGCAAGTATGTTTCCTTCCAACCTTAGAGCTCTAGAAAAGATTTCCAAAACTGGTTACAACTCAAACTTTACAGATTATACTTAGTTATGTTTACTTATTCATATTTATAAGCCAAAAAAGATTTGATTCCAGTTGCCCTTCTCTCACAGCAAGAAATACTGAAGGCCGCATTCATACTTCCAATTTGCAGAACCAGAGTGCTCTTTGGCTGTGCTCATTTTGCACTGATTCTTGCACTGTTCTGGCAACTGGAGAGGGGAGCCTTTAAAAATTGCCTTCCTTTTCAAGACTTGGGGGCTGATGGGCCTGAACCACATCACATGAAGAATACAGACAAGTGTTGACAGTATACTTGTAGCTGCTTTAGTCAATGAGCATTTTCATCAGTGTTTTCCAGGCAGCTTTCCTCAGACCCCAGTCATGCCAGGGAAGGAAAGCATTTGTAGCCAGATTCAGCAACTCATCTCCCTGACTTCACAGGATTTCAGGTCCTGCTCAGAGCCTAGAGCTGGTCAACATTTTGACAGAGGTCTAGTAAGAATTTTCTCATGAAATTTTGTGAAAGCTTTGCCAGTTTTTGATCAGCACTATCTGAGATAGGAAAGAATTGCAATCTACCTTCATAGGAGGGATCTCAAAGATCATAGAATGTTTCTCAAGTTAACATATATAGTCTGGTGCACATGATTACCCATGGATTTTTCCATCCTAATCTGGTCATATTTCAGGCTGACCAATATCATAGGCTAGAGATTGTAATTTTTATTCAAAGACCAAAAGCAGATCTCAGAACACTTCACATTGCCCATAGGCAAGACAAATTAAGAGTAGCCATTGCTATCACAAAAGCAGCAACAAGTCTAGAACAGCAACAGTTCTCAGTCATCGATTTAAACATTAGCCAGAGTCAGACTGGTTTACTTTTAGAAGTCAGACAAGATTAAATCTGTTCAGGTCAAGAGTCAGCTATCAAACATCCAGTTTACTGCTCCAATTCATTTCAATTCTCATAACATTTATCTTGAAGGCATTAACTTTGTCTTTTGTTATACATGAAGGTTACTCAGTCGTGACCCAATTTCTCTGAAACTGACTCTGCATATTTGCTTTTGTGATATGCCATCTGATGGAACTTTCTGGTAGTACGGCCGGTGAGCACCCACATGCCCCTCCTACTAGTCCCCTCAGTGTTTAAGCATGTTGTAAGGGTGTGGCTATAAAAAGGAGCCTGGTGTTGAGCACTTGCTCAGTTCCCCCCACAGCTAGTGCAGAGTACAGTAGTATTACTTAGTTAGGACTCCGCAGAAGAGGGGAAGGTCAGTGGAGAGCATGAATATGCAGAGTTCATCTGGAAGAACTCTGGTTACCTTCATTCCTTCTTTGAACGTCCTCTGCATATTCCCACTCTTGGGGTTGACAAGCAATATTCAAAGGATGGAAGGACACAAAGTCCTAATTAAAGAAAGAGATTGAAACATTGCCCTGCCAAACTGAGCATCATATCTACCAGAAATCTAAAAGCATAAAATTTAGTGAAAGTGTGAATTGAACCCCAAAGTGGCAGCTTTATAGAGATCCATATCCATAGATCCGTATCAATAATGGGATCATATCTAACATACACTACAGAGGAAGGAACTGCTTTAGTAGAGATAGTTCTGAGACCAAATGCTGGGGAGAGAAGATTCCTTATAAGTTTATACTCTGTCTAACCAATCTAGACAATGTCTGCACAGAAAAAGCACGGCGTTTGCAATTGTCGGCACAGTCAGAGAATAGTTTTGGGTAAAACCTTAAACTCCTCAAGTCCTGTCTAGACAGTAAAATAAGGAGATTTTAAAATCTAAATAATGCAATCCAGATTCACGTATCAACATGAGGTTAGGGGAGGGGGAGAGACAAACAGATTTTCATGTTAACCAATCAATAAGTTTAGGGAGAAATCTGGGGTGAGGCTTAAGTGCCTCCTTGTCTTTACAGAAAATTGTAAGAGGAAGGTCAGCCATCAAGGCCTACAATTAACTAATTCTTCTAGGTGAAGAGATTGCTATTATAAAGGCTGTTTTTAATGGAGAGATGAAACAATGAACAATTTGAGAGATGTCTAAATGTATAGTCATAAAATATATTAATGCCAGATTTAGATAACCATGGAGGAACTGGATTTCTTAAGGATGGATAGAAGACCAAAAACCCTTTAAAAAGGTTTTTAAAACAGAGTAAAGTGAAAATATAGATTTACCATCAATAGGATTATGAAAGGCAGCTATTTCCACAAGATGGACCTTAAGCAAAGAAATAGACAAACCCACACATTTTACGTGTACTAGATATTCTAAGTATCAGAGGGGTAGCCGTGTTTGTCGCTTTTACAGATCCAGACTAAGAGTCCTGTGGCACCTTACAGACTAACAAATGTATTGGAGCATGAGCTTTCGTGGGTGAATACCTACTTCATCAGATGCATCTTACGAAGTGGGTATTCACCCACAAAAGCTAATGCTCCAATACATTTGTTAGTCTGTAAGGTGCCACAGGACTCTTAGATATTCTAAGATACATTGAATTGGAGCAGATGCTGGATCGATAGCCTTATCAGACATATTTTCCATTTAGAATCATAACATTTTCTAATTGACTGTTTCCTAGAATTAGGACATGCTGCACTTCTACAGAGCAAGATCTTTCTAGATCTGTTAAAGTCCTATTTGCCCAAAGCAGTTAGATGTAACAATTGGAGAGCTAGATAAAGAACTCTCCCTCTCTGCTGGGACAATAGAACTGGTGTTACTGGTAGAAGTTTGCATTTCCCCTTGGAAAGAAGAATTAGGTGTGTCTACCATTGCAGTCTCAGGCATGCCAGAGCAACTTGCATAATTTTGACCAAGTTTGATTAATCTTTTTCACTACCTTTAACATTATTGGGAAAGCAGGAAAGGCCTACAGTAAACTGGTCCCCCAGCAGAGAAGAAAGGCATCTGTTACTTGAACAAAAACAAAGGAATTTTGTATTGAACCTGGTGCAAAAATATCCACGTCCAGAAAGTTGCAAAGGCTGAAAATGTCCTGAATTACTGAGTCCTTTACTAAGCGCTCAAGCATCTTAGTCTAATCTCTGTTCAGCTTACCCTTGAACTGCTTGTGAGTTCCCACTACGTGCAGGGCGATCAGAGACTGTAGAATACACCAGTTCCATAGCTTTCTTGCCTCCTTGCAAAGCTGAGATGAACATGTGCTTCCCTGTTGGTTCACATAAAACATTGCAGACATATTTCTGCGGTGACTTGAACCACCCTGTCCTGTACTTGTAGGAGGAATGACTTGATGGCCAGAAAGATGGCCTTCAGTTCTAACATCCATGTGCAAGTGTGACTCTTGAGAAATCCAGAGACCTTGAATAGATTGAGATACCCCTCCTCTATCCCTTCTTGGATAGATTTGATGTAGCAGGAGTGTGGGGGAGGTAGAATGAGACTCCTCTGAGAGCATTCTCTAGGCTCAGCCACCATATTAGAGAGGATAGTGGCTTTTGGGGGGGGGGGGGAGGGGGGAGAGAAAATGGTGACGACTTTGAACATACTGTCCAGCTCTAGGATTGGTCTGGGACTCCTTTTTTCTTTGGAATCAGAAATAATTGCAATAAACTCCTTGGTTCCAGAACTTTTCCAGGACAGCCTCTATTGCTCCTCCCTGTAACAGTTTGTATTTGTGTTCTTAGTACCCTCTTGTGAGATGGATCCCCTAGAAAGGGAGGAGTGGGGGGGGGGGGTTGTAAGGAGGAAAGTATTCATATTGGATGATATAAGCCTTCCTTTATTATGTCCAACATTCACCCCTGTTTGAAGTGATATTTTTACAACTCATGGAATTCTAAGAGACTTCTCCTAAAACAAGGATAGATTGCTATGAACCAATCCTGGATCACTCAAACCTTATGTCAAACCTGCAGCCTAACATAAGGCAACAAAGACATAGCCAAAGAATTCTTCATCCTCCTCTGATGCTTGAAGGTTCTCTTCCTCTACTAAGACAAAGGAGGACTATTGTTGATGCTGATACTGTTTGAGTGTAGTAGGATGGAGGGTAGTATTGCTAGGATATCTAAACATGGGACCAGGTGACCATCTAAAGGATTGAAACACTTCCAATAATCTTGCAGAAAACCAGTTTCGTTTGTCTTTTCTAGAACTTCATGAGTTTTGACACTACATAAACAGTCACCCTTAAAAGGAAGATCCTCCCTTCTAGGCTGTTTCCAGAAGAAGAAGATCTTAGCCACATATCTGCAGAGATCAGTGAATAAAGGAACCGAAACGGATGCAGTGTCAGATACTTCAGATGATGCTTTAAGTGCATGCTTTGTGATGTTCTGATTTTTTAGGAGGGCATTAGCTAGTTTTGTTGATCTCTGGAAGACTTTTAGTGAAAAGGGAGATGGTACCTTGACGTGACTAATTCCATTTTTGGGAAACTGTTTAGTAATTGGCCACTCGTGTTCAATAAAGTTTGCAGATGACACAAAGCTGAGAGGTATTGCTAATACAGAGAAGGACCGGGATATCCTACAGGAAGATCTGGATGACCTTGTAAACTGGAGTAATAGTAATAGGATGAAATTTAATAGTGAAAAGTGCAAGGTCATGCATTTAGGGATTAACAACAAGAATTTTAGTTATAAATTGGGGACACATCAGTTGGAAGTAACGGAGGAGGAGAAGGACCTTGGAGTATTGGTTGATCACAGAATGACTATGAGCCGCCAATGTGATATGGCCGTTAAATAAGCTAACGGAGTTTTAGGATGCATCAGGCGAGGTATTTCCAGCAAAGATAAGGAGGTGGTAGTACTGTTATACAAGGCACTGGTGAGACTTCATCTGGAATACTGTGTGCAGTTCTGGTCTCCCATGTTCAAGAAGGATGAATTCAAACTGGAACAGGTTCAGAGATGAGCTATCAGGATGATCCGAGGAATGGAAAACCTGTCTTATGAAAGGAGACTCGAAGAGCTTGGCTTGTTTAGCCTAACCAAAAGAAGGTTGAGGGGGGATATGATTGCTCTTTATAAATATATCAGAGGGATAAATATTAGGGAGGGAGAGGAATTATTTAAGCTTAGTACCAATGTGGACACAAGAACAAATGGATATAAACTGGACACTAGGAAGTTTAGACTTGAAATTAGACGAAGGTTTCTAACCATTAGAGGAGTGAAGTTCTGGAACAGCCTTCCAAGGGGAGTAGTGGGGCTAAAAGACCTATCTGGCTTTAAGACTAAGCGTGATAAGTTCATGGAGGGGATGGTATGATAGGATAACCTAATTTTGGCAATTAATTTGGCAATTGACCTTTGATCATCAGTAGGTAAGTATACCCAGTGGTCTGTGATGGGATGGGATCTGAGTTACTACAGAGAATTCTTTCCTGGGTGCTGGCTGGTGAGTCTTGCCCACATGCTCAGGGTTTAACTGATCTCCATATTTGGGGTTGGGAAGGAATTTTCCTCCAGGGCAGATTGGCAGAGGCCCTGGAGGTTTTTCACCTTCCTCTGCAGCATGGGGCACGGGTCACTTGCTGGAGGATTCTCTGCAGCTTGAGGTCTTCAAACCACAATTTGAGGACTTCAATAACTCAGACATAGGTTAGGAGTTTGTTATTGAAGGGGACAGGTGAGATTCTGTGGCCTGCATTGTGCAGGAGGTCAGACTAGATGATCATAATGGTCCCTTCTGACCTTAAAGTCTATGAGTCTAATTTTCTTCCTAGAGAATTAACTTTCCCTTCTCTTTGACAAGGAGTAAAATGACCAGTTTTGGATCATTTGACCATAGCTGATACAAGTCAGTCAGTTAAGAGGAAGGTGTACAGGAAAACAGGAATCTGATATGACTTGTCAGCTTTCTTTGAAACTGGCTGATAGGAAGAAGGGTTGGACCATATTGATTTATCTGGTTCCTATAGTCCATCTAGTATTGGTAAAAGTACTTGATTTCTTGAAATGGCATCTAAAACATCAAAAACTGGGTTGGTGACCTCTTCAAAAAGCCACTGAAGGTAAAAACTTATCTACCGGTAGTGTAATTGTTGGTCTTCAAGATGAGAGTGCAGATACGTATTCCATTCAGGTGTGTGCATGCCCAGCACATGGCCACTGGTGACCTTTGCTTAGTACCACCTGTCAGGGTGGCACTCTTAGCCAGTGGAGGGCTACCAGGGGTATTTAAGTGCAGCACCATCCTGACCTCCCTTAATTCCTTCACACTGAACATCAAACTGAGACAGAGTGGGTCGTGGAATAGACATCTACACCCACATATCAGTTACAGTACAAGTAGGTAACAGTTTTTTCTTCGAGTGGTTGTAGATTTGATTCCACTCAGTTGACTCACAAGTAGTAACAGAAGGACTTGGGGCTCAGAGTCTACTTAAAGAACAACTGCAGAACTTTCCCAAACTTCCCAAAGTTTCATCTGATCTAGATGCAGTTGTAACAGCATAGTATTTGGTAAAAATATGCATTGAAGGTCTTGCAAATGTCCAATATCAAAACATTGCTGAGGAATCATAGAAGATTAGGGTTGGAAGAGACCTCAGGAGGTCATCTAGTCTCCTGTTCAAACTTGCGACCATTGCTCTTTGTTCTGTCATCTGCCACCATTGAGAACAGCTGTGCTCCATCCTCTTTGGAACCCCCCTTCAAGTAGTTGAAGACTGCTATCAAATCCCCCCTCACTCTTTTCTTCTGCAGACTATGTGATTGTTGTAATCTGAATTACTCCATATGCCGTGGTAAAGCAGGAAGTTATCCACCTGGAAACTGTCTGAAGAAATTGCCTGACACTTCATCCATCCTGCATAGGAGACAAAGAATCAAGGCGATGAACGAGATGGTCTAGCCTTCTCCACATAGAATGCTGTCATAAACATAGAAATGAGGTTAGCATAAAATCCCTCTGGGGCAGCTGTACTGAACTGCTTTACCTGTAAGAGGTTAAGAAACTCAAATAACCTACTTGGCACCTGACCAGAAGGACCAATGAGAAAAAAAAATAATACTTTCAAGTTGGGGGAGGGGGAGGAGGATTTGTTTGTGGCTCTCTGTTTGATTCCCTCTCTGGACTGAGAGAGAAGCCAAGCAGGAATAACATCTCCTGAAAATATACCTGGAATGATCCATCTAAAATTACAAAAATTGCAAGTAGGCAAGGAAATCCATTAGGTTATCTTTTGTTTTGGCTTGTGAATTTTCCTATGCTACAGAAGTAGTTTTATTCTTGTTTTTGTAATTGTGAAGCTGAGCCAAAGGGGAATCCTCTGTTTTAAATCTTTTTATTACCCTTCCATTCTGATTTTGCAGGTGTGATTCTTTTACTTTTTCTTTATAAAGAAAATTGTAAGAACCTAATTGATTTTCAGTGTCCTAAGACAAAAGGTTTGGTCTGTGCTCACATTGCTAACCAATTGGTTGGTATATTATTCTCAAGCCTCCCCAGGAAAGGAGCTGAAGGGGCTTGGGAAAATATTTTGGGGGAATAGGGACTCCAGGTGACCCTTTCCTAAATTTTTGTATAAAACACTTGGTGGTGACAGCAATACTGTCCAAGGACAAGGAAAGGAATTGGTGCCTTGGAGAAGTTTATAACCTAAGTTGGTAGAATACAAGATTTCATGCAGATCCCCACATCTGTACCCCAGAGTTCAGAGTGGGGAGGGAACCCTGACAAATGCCAAGATTTTCTCACATCCAACATATGAAGCCGCTGTTCATCTAGACTTGAGCGTAGCTTAGGAAAGAATACCGGTAAGCAAATTGCTCTTAATAGCTAACTGTGGAACCACTTCAGAAATTTTTTTTGAATGTGGCCTTAGGGTCACTTTATCTTTGAAATACTTGGAGGTTCTTCCATTAGGGAATTCAGTTTGCTTGCTCTCCTTGCAGATGTTATGGCAGTAAGAAAAGCTGTTTTTTAATAAAAGGAAGGAGAGAGGGAAAAAAATGGCTAGGGGCTCAAACAGAGGTTCCATGAGGGCAGCTAGTACACTGTTCAGGTCCCACAATGGAAGTTTTCTTCGGAGGTGGAAAGAGATGGACAGCACCTTTTAGAAATATGACTGCCATGGAGTTAGGACAAAATGGACTTCCACTGAATCAGAGGATGGAATTCAGAGATTGCTCATAGACAGACAGCAAACAGAGATAAACCTGAGGACTGAAGGTGTAATCAGGTAATCCAAAGTGTCCTGAATCCACTTGGCCAAATCAATAATTATAGTGGAATGTTTTTTACTATTACGTAAAAGTCACTGAACTGCTTCTGAACAGTGTCCTTCCTCTTCATCTATCCATGCAGCATCTACACTGAGGTGAAGACTGCCTAGTGCTGGATGCCAGATTTGACTATGGTGTTGAATCAGTAGGTTGGGATACAGCAGAAGATATCTGGGAAGTCAGATAGCTTGAGGTAATCAGAGAGCCAACACTGCCTTTGCCACAGTGGTGCAACGAGTATCAGTTTGACATAATCTAACTTCAGTTGAGAATAATCTGAGGAATGAGTGGGATTGGCTGGGGATGGGAGAGGCATACATCATTGCTAATCCCCAGTTCAGATGGAAGGCATCAGTTAAAGAGCCTGGACTGAGATCTGCTCAAGAACAAAAAACTGACAGCACTGTTTGCTGTCTTTTGTTCTAAGCAGGCAAATCGTCAGAATACTCCATTCTTTGAAGATGGACCTCAGAACCCTGGTGATGGACTGATTGTGATTCTGGGAGAAATGCCTACTAAGGTGATCAGCCACTGATTCTGAGCACCCAGTTAGAGTGCCGCTGTGGGAATGATGGCTTCCTTGATGCAAAAAAGTGCCAAAACTTCATTGCTCCAGGACAGAGCTGGTTGAGGCAGGCTCCTCTACTTCTTTCATAACACCTTGTGGTGGTATTGTCAGTGAGTATATGAACCACTGTGCCCTTGATCTGAGCCTGAAAGGTCCAGCATATGTTGTAAATGGCTCATAGTTCCAGGACATTGACATGAAGAGAACCTCTCTGTTCTGTCCACAAACCTTGAACTTTTAATGTCCCTACATATGCTCTCCAACCTATTGGAGGTTTCTATAATTATGGTCCTGGTTGGTGGAGGTTGGTGCATTCATTTATCTGATGTAGAGTATCCACCACTCTACAAACTCCAGGAGGGCTCGTAGCACTTGTACTAGGCTGTCCAGTGATTGACAATTCAGGAGATGAGTCAACTTCAACCAGCCTTAAAGAGGATGAAGACACAATTTTGCATGCTGGACTATGTACATGCAAGTGGCCATATGATCAAGCAACTTCAACTAGTCTGTGTATGCCTGAAGGATGAGATCAGAGGGCCAAACAGGCAACGAATTGCTTGAAATCTCTCATTGAGCAGAAAATCCCCTTAACTCAGAGCCCAGTAGGACCCCAATGAACTCAACATTGTGTTTAATGCTGCCTTTTATTTGTTCAAATCAGACCCAGAAGATCGAAGAGACATAGCATGAAATGGACATGACATAGGACTTGGTTTCTGGACTTTCCCTTCATTAACCAATTATACAGGTAAGAAAAAACATTAATACCTCTTTTTCTGAGATATGCTGCTACTACAGTCATGCATTTAGTAAATCCATGTGGAGCTGAGAATAGGCCAAAGAGGAGCACTATGTACTGATGTTGACCTACCACTACAAATCTCAAATTTCCTGTGGCTTGGGAGAATTGCCACATGGAAGTAGACTTCCTGAAGATCAGCACACTAGTCATATTGATCCAACTTGGTGAGAATCATCACTAGGGTGACCATGCTGCTTCTCATGTGTTTGTTGTACTTGTTCATATATAGCTCTCAACTCTCCCTTAGACTTGGGGGGGAGGGGGAGAATCAGGAAATACCATGAGTAAAATCCCTTTCCCCCAATGCTGAAGAGGAAGCTCTTCTACAGTTCCCGAAGCACACAGAGCCTGAACCTGCTGTTGGAGCAGTGACTTGTGAGAGGGGTCCCTGAAAAGGGATGAGGTAGGGGGTAAGAAGGGGGAAAATGGACAGGAACAGGATGGTATAACCTGATCCCACAGTACTTAGGATCATTTGTCCATAGGGGGGAGGGATAGCTCAGTGGTTTGAGCATTTGCCTGCTAAACCCAGGGTTGCGAGTTCAATCCTTGTGGGTACCATCTAGGGATCTGGAGCAAAAATCTCTCTGGAAATTGGTCCTGCTTTGAGCAGGTGGTTGGACTAGATGACCTCCTGAGGTCCCTTCCAACCCTGATATTCTATGATAGTTACTGTTTCCCCAAGCCCTGTAAAAGTGAAATAGCTTGCCCCCAAATGGAGGCGATATGGTCAGGAAGTTGATTACTGGAGTGTTGCTCTTGATAGGCGAGGGGCTGGCTGGTTTCCATTGGGACCAGGAAACCACCTCTTCTGGGACTTATGTCCCTTCCTAGAGAAGTCTTGCTGCCTAGTGGGGTAAGCTGACTGAGTGGTGTTGCTGCTTTTGCTGACTTCCATGATGCCTCTATCACTGGAATATAAGCCCCCAATTAACAAAGTAGCATGACAGTCCTTAAAAAAATGGAGTATCAATTTTTCTGGAAACAAAAACCAACCATCAAAAGTTAAGCCCTCTATGCTTTGTTGGACTTCAAAAGCTATGCCATAATTCTGTAACCATGAGGCTCTTCTCATTGTTACAGCCAAGACAATAATCCGGGGGGGGCGGAGAAGAGAGGAGAAGTGTCCTCCATGTATTGCAAACACGTCTTGGCCACCAGACTACCTTCCACAATGAATGTCTTAAACTCTTCCCTGGAGGATTCTAGCCATTTATATGTAAATTTGGACATACGATTTTGTAAATTAGGAGGCTAACAGCACCTGCTGATTAGCAATGTGAATTTCTAAAGAAGAAGTTGAGTAAGTTTTTCCTTCCCATTAAATCTAACCTTTTAGACTCAGTCTTTAGGTGCTGACTTATATCTCGCTTGACGCAACCTCTCACTTGCTGCTGTTATGACAAGTGAGTTAGAGGCTGGATGAGAGTAGAAGCACTGAAAACCCTGCATAAGGGCACAATACCTCTTTTCAGTATGCTTCACTGCAAGTAAGGAACATAGGGTACATTTTTGCAGGCTCCAAAAAGTGCTTTATTTAGAGGGAGAGCTACTCCCCCTGGAGAGAACAACTGGAGAAAATATACCAACTTATTAGTACTGTCTTGAACAAACTATCTGAATGCCCAAGTCTGTAGCCATTCACCTCAGGAGATCTTGATACGACTTAAAATCCTCAGGTACAGGATGAAATCTCCTGTGAAAAACACCTGCCCTTGTAACAATGGTTGAGGCTAACCTAGCTCAGAATGGAGATGAACAAATATCAGTGACCTTGCTCTGGACTGATCTAAGCATTGGGACCTCACAGATAGAGGAACATCCCAAAGAGGCCATTGAGGATTGGTGGCTAGTGGGAACTGGACCAAGACCCTTATCCCTACTGTGGGAGCAGTGCTAATCTCTGTACTGCTAGTGATCCCCAGGAGGTCTCAAAGACTTTTGAGAATGGTACTTTGAAGGTGACGGAGAGGCAGATGATGTTCCCAAATCCTTTCTTGAAGAATCTTCCAAGCAGTCCTGTGGCAATGGAGGAACCACTCAGGTAGAGCAAGCAAACATCCAGACTCATCTGAAGTCCAACGTGCAGGCTGCATCAATGCCGACATTGGTGTCTGGAGTAGCAGTAAGGGGGTATTGCACTCACACGACACTGGAACGGACATCAGTCATGAAGTTGAGCCCAGTACCAGTCCTGCAGATGTGGTCTGCTTCTAAACTGTTCATTACTGAAGATTGTAGCTGCACTGATGACCCCTCAGTACCGATAAAGGGGCCCAAACTCAGCTCTGCATCCTGATTTTTAAGTGGTGCAGAAGACAGTGCTGACAGTGAATATTCTGTAACCCAGTCTATGAGGTATTGATAACACAGAAGAGGCCACCACAGTTGAGTGCTACTGAATTAATAGAATGTCTGGGGCCGAAAGGCAAAGCAAATCAGATTTGCCTGATGTGTCAGACCAGAAACAAATCGGTGTCAACACCAGTGTTATTGGTACTGGACTTGATAGTATGCTGTCCAATTGTTCTCATCTTGGTACCAGAGCATAGGTAGACAGCCCCCCTCTATCCTGTGTATTAGAGGAATGTCTATCAGTCTGCACTCCTCTTAGGAGAGGAGGAGGAGAAATCTCTCCTAGCTTTGCAATGGCTCTCATCCATTTTGTGACTCCTTTTCCTCAGAGAATGATCTCTCTTCCAATTAAGATAGAAATCAAAATCTGGCTGTGGAACAACAGCCCCTACCGGCTCTGAACTGCTCTGAGGGATTGGACAATTGGCAGAGGTCTCCAGTACCAAAGCAAGCTCATGGCCTGCTCCATAAGGTGCTGCTTCAAGCACAAATCTCTAATCACCAGTGTTCTCTTTGAATGACTTACAGATGGAGCACTTTCCTTTAAATGTGCCCTTCTCCAAGGCAGAGTAAACACTCACACAACAAGCAGTGTTTAAAACCTGGTGAGGGAATCACATCAGGCTAAATCCTAAATAAATACTAAGGGTACTTCTATAACTATATACACAAGCTCACAGCAAAGCACAAACAGTGAAGCATGAGAGAAGATATCTCACAGAATGCACCAAACCCAGCTGCAAGTGGTGAGAAGGAAAGGAGGGAGCTTCCCTTAAACAACATGAGGAGGAGCTACAAGGGGCCAGAGGATGTGAGTGCCACCCTGCCTCATGTACTAAGTAAAGTTCTCCAGCTTTGGTGCACTAGGTGTGCACACCTGAGTGGAGGACATGTCTGCAACCACTGGAAGAACTTCAAAACTGGCACCTTCCTGTTCACCAATTCATGAAACTGGATAGTGTCCTCAGAAGGAGATGATGCAGAAGCAACACTCACATTCTCATCAGGAGGAAAATCTCTCCAACTCTTGTTCTTTTTGCTGAAACTCCACTTGAGGTGGATCCTCCTTTTCTTCAGAAGGTGTACCAGACACCAAAGTGGGAAAGTGTTCCAAATGCTTGTTCCAAATTTTGGGGATCCAACTGTCTCAGGTCTGTAGAGCTAGATTTCCCTTGATCTGGAACTGGGAATCCTGGCTTTTGAGAATGGTTAGGGAAACTAGGAGTCAGGCAGGATGCCCATGGCAGCATATGCCAATCTGGCATTATTTCATAAAATGAAGAACAGGATGTCATTCTCAAACTGAGCAGGGAAACAGTGTTAAGAAAAAGTCTACCTCTGAAATCACTTATCAACTTATCACTTCTTCAAAATGCAGACCCAATAATGAAAATTAGTGAGAATTTTTTGATGAGTCACCAGAGTGAGAAGGTCAGACATGTTTTGATTTAGCCTCTCTTTTCCTTGGAACTGAAATACTTTGTCCTGGTATGTTATCTGGCTGTTTGGGTCCCTTATCTGGAACTGCCTCCCTACAAACCATTGTAGTAATCTTTGTACAAAATATGCCTTGTGAGGTATAATCTGAAAACTAACAACTTGCTGCTGAAGAAGATCATAGTGAAATGTATATAGCAACATTATATGTTCAGTTATAAACATAAACTGAAATTAGGCTTGAAATGTGTTTACCAGATAAGTCTGGGTAAGCCAGTTTCTTAAACACAAAGGACAAGCTGATGCCTCTAGCCAGATGTCAAAATTAATGGGCAATCACCTGTCAAATGGTGATTCTGTGGCAAAGAAGCAGGGCAGGAACAGATTAATTTACATTTTAGCAAACAGCATGGAACTTCTTACCATCAGACTCCTTGTCTCCATCCTCACAGTGGGAATGAGCTTTATCTGGGGGTAACCCTCAGAAAAATGTGTTTCAGAGTGTGACTGAACTGTAAAAGTGAGGGGCAGAGACCCCAAGTTATCTTTCCCTAACCATCTCTCACCTCTTTCCCTTAAGAAGAAGAAAGAAACAGCCTTTGGGAGCAGGTTCTGGCCTGAGAATTCAGTCAGCAATGTTACTGGGAACACATGGGAACACCTTGAACCAAGTCTAGTTTATTAAGTTTTAGTACTAGGAAGCATTTTATCTTTGTTTCTCTTGTAACCATTTCTGACATTACGGCTTTAGACTTGTACTCACTTAAAACCTCTCTCTTTGTAGTTAAATGAGTTGGTTTCATTCTTTAATCAAAACCAATCCAGTGTTTTAAACTGTGCAGGTAACTCCATTTAGGGTAGAAATATTGCATCCATTGCCCCTCTAAGTTATCGGGACTGTCCAGGACAGGGCTGGACAGTACAGAACACGTTTTGGGGGAAACTTCGGGACTGGGAATATGTTGGGGTCACCTTGAAAGTTAAAACCAAGCCTGGTGGAAGCCAGAGTGTGACTGATGTGTGGATGACAGGCTTCAGTATACACAGATACTCAGGATCTTACCTGCGTGCTGGAAGTCTGAGTGGCCCAGGTGAGAGCTACAGCAGCAAAGCATTGTGAGGCACCTAAGTTTGCAGGGTAGTGCTGACAGCCCCTCACTGGTCTGGATTGCCCCACAGAATGTCAAAGGGGCTCGAGTGTTTTGGAACCAGATTTGATGTCTTCGGTATCGATGGCTCCATTGATTTGGAACCGGAGCTTGGTGCTGAGGCAGACACCTTTACCATGGTATTCTGCTTGGATGCAGAAATACTCTTGAGCCTATTCAGGCCTCCTATCCTTTCCTTCAGATCTCTTCAACACCTACAATCCCAGAGGTCTGGCAGTCAAAGACTCCTGCAATAAGGCGGTTTGGAGTCTGTTTAGCCTCTTTCTGGCCTGGGGAATGAACATACTATAAATAGTGCAAGGCAAAGGGGGAATGCCTTTCCCAAGGCATTTAAGACATCTGGTAAGGATGTCTGACTACACGGCATGACATCTTTTAAAGCCATGTTTCTTTATCTTCAGATTTGCCGTGGACATCTGTAAAAAGTCTTGCTGAATATCTGAACTACCCTAAAACCTAACCTAACACTATTAATTGATTAATCTTAAAAAAAAAAAAAAACCCACTCTTTCCCATCCACCACGAAGGCACTTAAAGAACTATGGCTCTAAGAGTTCTAGATAAGTCCACATCCATCTGTCTGCTGCAGTTGGAAGAGGCTGAGGCAGCATTTGGTGCCAAAGCCTCAGAATGTACTCAAACACTGGGGTGAGGGGCAGGAAGGGTGTGGGAGCACTCTAATGAGTACGCTTACCAGAAAATTCCATTGTCCAAATTGCACTGGTTGGCACATCCCAAGAGTGAAAATATGTAGAGGACACTCAAAGAAGAATGTTAGTTAAATTTATATAATCCATTGTGCAAGTAGGCACATGAAAAGTAGAGGGTTATTGTGTAAAAAAGGTTGTGTTCAGCAGTTCTCATTGCCTCACCTTCTATGTATGACTATTTACCTAGCATCATGACTACTCAATACTCTGAGTGTTTACTACTTTAGCATGTCGTAATAAAATTTACTTTTGAAATAAAGATCACAGTTCTTATTCACGATCACATACATGGCAAGTTTGGCATTTTAAAAGATTCCTGAGTTACCCCAAGTGGTTAGACATGTCACTCTCAGCCTTTAGTTATCTAGACTTTTCTTGAACTTTTCAAGAACAATTAAACTTCTGGGTAGAGATCAAGAATGACTGTGTGTTTTACTCACGTTTTGCCCACAGTTTAATTGCTCTAAGCGTTAGTCTGAAGTTCTCCTTGTGTGGCACTAAATGCAGAATTTCATCAGTAACTCTGCAACCTGCAAAAGAGATTTAAATTGCAAATTTAACCATTTCAGGTTTTTACTAGTTTACCACTTTGTGTGTCTTGGTGAAAGGGTTTCTAAAAGTAAGCATTGGATAACAAATGCTTTTATAAATGAAATCCATATTTTACTGCTGTCTGCTAACCATATTTACATGTTAGTATCCTCCAGTATGCATCCACATACCTTGTGAATATCACAGGTTTTTAGATTTTAGGCTGTAGCTATAATCAACCAATTTTTAACAAGTGAAAGGCCATTCTGCATGAGATCATTTGGGGGTGGGGGTGGATCTGAGAGCCAAGTCAGTCAGTTTTAAGAGCCATACACAATTAGACAGAACTCAGGATTGTGAGTAGTGTGGTTAAGCTCGAAGTATCAGAAGACTTCCTTTAAGTAATTCATAGCAATAGTTTACTTTTATAGGTATCACCTCATGTCAAATGCTTTAGCTATTTACATACAGCAGCACTAGAATGCAGCTCCCCATGTAGTGGAAGAGGCAACCAACTGGCATAAGCACAGTGAACAAAGAAACAGGAAAATGTTGGGTATGGTCAGACGTTTGCCCGACTTAAAGTGTCTAATATCCAAAACTAACCGAACCTTGATCTATCCAGATTTTTTTTAACCTACCCATCACTGTGGTATCTGAATATCTCAGATCTCATCCAATAAAGCATACAGGAGAATATTAGGAATCTATGCAACAGGAGTAATGTCTTTTTTGTACAAACTTGGAAAAGGTAGTAATTTGTAAACAAAATACATGTCTATTTCTAATTCAACTTAACATTTTACAAAATATGTTCTTATCCCACATGAATAAGAGTTATCAGGTTTAAGTTTAAAAACAGAAGTTACCATTTAAGCTTCGTATACATCTTATATCCAGGCTCCTTAGACGTGAATCATCTCGAAGATCCAAGTTATCAGAAATAGTCTGTACAGCCAGCCTTGCAAACACAAGATCAATCTTAGGGAGAAAAATTTAAGTGCATTATACTTTGCATCTATAGAGAAGTATAAGCTGAAGTAACAATTTTAAATTCTCCTCAATGAATGCTACAACTGCACAAATCTGGAGAGTTCATCACCAGATTATTAGGATTTAATGGATTAGATACATCAAGAAAACAGGACATATACTGGAGGTGTCAAGAAGTATGTTTCATGGAAAACGTTTTTTTGCCTTGTTTGAAATGTCACATTTTTTCTTTTGACAGGAAAGGCCACTCTTCTCCCCTGTCCCACGCTTTTAAAAGGGAAGACGACATTTTGCCTATAATTTAAGTTTCAAAACAAAATTTTCAAGAAGTGGAGGTTTTCTAAACAAATTGACATTTCATTAAAACCAAAAATGGATCTTTTCTATTCAGGACATCAGCCCCTTTCTTTAATTAAAAAGTTTGACCAGCTCTGCTATACATGACTAAAGGCTGGGTAACTTTCTTTCTGCATTAATGGTTCCTGTGATATTACAGATGCTATGTTTATTTTGTACTTTCTACAAAAATTTGTCTCTTTTCATGATGAGAAGAGTCTTTAAATACACAAAAGTCAGCATTACAGTTCATATGTTGAGAGAAAGTTTCAGGACCAGATTCTTCTGCCTGTTAAAGCTTCTTTGAGCCACCAGAGCATCACATTCTCCCATCTCGGAATCCTTGAGTGATGTAGAACCACAATAACCACCTTATGCCACCCCCTCCTTGTGACCCAGCATGTGGGGCATAGTCAAGGTGTTTGTGGGGCTGATCCCTGCATGCAGGAACAGCTAGCATAAGATACACAGGTCTGCAGACCCGTATAATGCAATAGACCAGCACAACTGTAATTGGGGGAATGCAAAGGTAGCTTAGAGCAACCTTTGCGCATGCTCCTTCCATTAACGTGTGCCATGTAAAGCTCAGCTTGAAGAACGTAGGCCTTGAACTTTATATCCTTTGCTATGTAGCCATGTGTGCTTTTTCACTATGTCAGGAAGTATTTAGACTCAGACAAGGAAGATTTGCTTAAAAAATAATAATAATAATAAAAAAAGCAACAATTACCAGATGCTGTTTTCAGTAGGGATGTAAAAGGTTAACCAGTAAGCATTATGCTTACCGTTAACTGACCTTAACTGTTACCCCTGCCCCCGCCATGCCAGGCCAGCCAGCGTGACCTCGGTTAACTGGTTAAGAGATATAATTTTAATCATTTAACCAGTTAACTTTTAAAACTAATATTTACAGCTCTAGTTTTCAGTACTGTTTCTTAATCCCCGATCCTCTGAATTTTTTAGATTTTGATTTAGTCATGTCAGCAACACTATACTGCTCCGCCAACAGTTTCATTTTTCTAGGAGGTATCTGCTCATCAGAGCAGATGTACTGCTTTGAGTTTTCTGACTTGTCTTGTCAACATATTAAGGCAATATAGTAATTCTTTTTTGGGGGAAGATAAATAGCAATCTGGCCTATTTATATAGAAGTAGTGCTTAATCTCAAGGAAATAAGGACCCAAAATACAATATCTTGTTTAGATAGTGATCCAAAACAGGAAAGATTAAAAAAAACCCAGTCATTACCTAAGTTTTCTGAAACTCCCTCTCATTTTGCAGGTCCTGTTCCTTGATGTATATTTAGTATTTAGACAGTTTAAGTGGAATTGTAAACAATAATCTACTTTTGTAAAGAGTTAAAGTCTACACCAATATACAGCGCCAAGACTTTCTGGTGATGTACTGTTTACGTATTAGCTATAGAACAAGTATGTTAGCACATAGAACTTGTCAACATAGAACAAGTAAATAGTACCCTGATCCTCAGACACACTACTTACTTCTGACCGCATTCCCCGCAACTGGCAGACACCGTGAACCAGGACTTCAATGAGGAACTTTCAGAAGCCTTTGTCTGACACCACCTCAACTTTTGCGCCTCAAACTTTCACGTTTCTCCCATGTCGCTATCTCGCTGTTGGTTTCTGCAACTACCTGCTTATTATTCTGCCCAGCTAATGTATCCAACCAGCTCATATGGCTCCCCCTGCACAGCCCCAAGAGTTGCTGGAATGTGCTTGCACCTTTCCCCAGCTTAGTCTTAGGCCTTAAGGGCCCATTTGCCAGATGACTCAAGGAATCTGGGGCTGAGATTCAGAGAGAACTGGTTGCTAGTTCCCAGCTTTGTCTTTCCCAGGGTAACCATGTAGGGGAGGAGAACCAGCTTTGGCACTTAGAAACGCCCTTCCCTTGCCCAGGGACAGTTTCTGGAGACAAAAATCTTGCTCCAGTCTGCCAGAGACCCAGAGCAGATGAGCCACTTACCTCCCTCTGCTGGAATATGGTAGCCAGCCAGCAGGAAGCTAAGTGGCTACAGCAGAGAAGGGACAGTAGCTGCTCAGCATACATCTGGCTCACACCAGAACTATTCCGCAGAACTGCCTTCCTCTGCAACACTCCCCACACTGCAGTGAGAGCTAATTCAAAGACTTCATTTTAAGAGTCTCTGGCTCAGGGAACACATTTTTAATTCATAAGAAAATGTGTATTTAAGTAAATTTCCTTGAAGGGTCACAAGCAGCCTCAGGGACAGAAACTGGAAAATCCTATTCTAAAAAGGTGGCAAGTCTGTTTTGCTTCATTAATGTGATATGTTCTTCCTTGAAAGTCTCACCACATTTACTCCACTCAATTCATGCTACACATTGTAGGGGCAGAGGGGAGAAGAAAGGGGGTCATTGAGTAGGAACATGTGTATCCCAAAACCCAGCCCTTATTTTCATCCTGCAAATATTTTTTTTCCCACCAAGGCCTAGTCTACACTACACAGTTAGGTCTACATAAGGCAGCTTATGTCAACCTAATTATGTCAGTGTCTACGCGACAGCCTTGCTCCCAATGAGGCAAGTGTCCTACTACATTGACATCATAACTCTACCTTCACGAGATGCGTAGGGCTTACGTCCATGTAGTTAGGGCAATGCAGTGTGTGTGTTACTTACATCAGCTGTTGGCCGTCTGTCAATTTCATGGCAGGAACCCCGGGTGGCTAGACCCCGCTCCTGGCTGGGAGCTGGGGCAAAAATCCCTGGGCCACTGGACCACGCTCCCGCTCCCCACCGGGAAATTGACCAGGCTGCTCAGCTCCCAAGTGGGGAGCCAAAAAGCTGAGAGCAGCTTCTCCCCTCCTCCCATTCCTGGTGGGAAACGGGGATGGGGGCAGCCCGCTGGGAGCCTGTGGGCCAAGCTGCCAGCGGAGTGGAGACACAGGCCTCTGAACTCCCCACACTGCCTCTCTTAGGTCAGTGGAAGCACGTCTGGGGAGGACACACAACACTAACTCAAGGAGGGTAGTGTGGACATGCACCACAGCAGTAATTACTGTGGTGGCTGTCAATCAACCTAATATAGCTCAATTTATATTTCTAGTGTAGACATACCCTAAAATAGAAGTTTAGAGTAATGCAATCTGGGGAAAGGCATGGCCCACATGAGAGCCTGACTAACTTTGTAGTAGTTTAAGGATGTGAACATTTAGTTTGTGGCAAGCTGGGGTGTGAATCTAGCCCACTCTAAAACTAATCTGTTCAAGTACTCTGCTGACATACATTAACAGTCTGTTAACATGCTTTGATCTAGTCCTCTTTGAAACAAGACTGTTAATTCACATCAGCAGGGGGCACACAATGAGACTGCGGTAAACTAGTGCAGGCTGGATTCACACCCCAGCTTGATGTTTGTGGAGACAAGCTCTTAGGGTATGTCTACACAGCAATTAGACACCTGTGGCTGGTCTGCACTAGCTGACTTGGGCTTAGGCTGTAGAGCGGTTTCATCATTGTGTAAACTTCTGGGCTTGGGCTGGAGCCTGGGCTCTAGGCCCCTGCAGGGTGGGAGAGTCCTAGTGTTCAGGCCCAGGCCTGGAAGTCTACACAGCAATGTAACAGCCTCGCAGCCCAAGTCTGCTGAATTCGGCCAGCCAGGAGGTTCTCTTTGCTGTGTAGACATCCCTTAAGGCTTGTCTGAAATGCAGCATGCACCAAAGTGCTGCACTGCAACTCCCCCATGTGGACACTGCTGGCATGAACTAAAAGGCACCTAGCTCATGTTAACATAGTCCTAACCCAAGCTAAGTACCTTTTAGTTCATGCCAGCAGCGTCCACATGTGGCAGTTACAGTGTAGCACTTTGGTGCACGCTGCAATTCACACCCCCGTAATCTGAATGGCAGAGCTGTGTACACAAGCCCTTAGACCTTGGAGTACTAATGAATAACCTTGTAAAATAGTATCAGAGGGGTAGCCGTGTTAGTCTGGTTCTGTAGAAGCAGCAAAGAATCCTGTGGCACCTTATAGACTAACGGACGTTTTGCAGCATGAGCTTTCGTGGGTGAATACCCACTTCTTCGGATGCAACTTGCATCCGAAGAAGTGGGTATTCACCCACGAAAGCTCATGCTGCAAAACGTCTGTTAGTCTATAAGGTGCCACAGGATTCTTTGCTGCTTGTAAAATAGATTGTTGTGCCAGTGAGACCAGAACCAGTGTTATATCATCCAAATTCCAAAGCAAAAAACCAATAATCTGCATTTTAACTAGACACTAAGCTTTAATTCTTACCTCAATACCATCAAATTCAAACTTGATAACTGGTACATACGCATCTTCTATCGCCTGTAAAACAGGAAAGGAAAAAGCCGAATAGTTTTTGCATTTTTAAAAGCAAGTCTTGTGTTCACCTTCTGACCTTTTGTTACCTCCTGGGTGTAAGGCCAGAAAAAAAGTATTTTACCGGTATTTAAAGATACTAACAAATCAATTTGCTAGACCACTTTGTATATATGCAATACAATACAAGTCTTCCCATTTCTCTTGGGAAGGTGGAAAGTCCACTTTTTTTAAAAAAGGTGTCCATCTAGCTCAGTATCCAGTCTTCTAACAGTGCCAAATGACCAAGAGAGAATGAAGAGAACCAGGCAACTTCAAGTGATCTATCCCTTGTCATCCAGTCCCAGCTTCTGGCAGTTGGAGGTTTAGGGATACCCAGAGCATGCATGGAGTTGCATCTGACCATCTTCTGTAATAGCCATTGATATCCTCCATGAACTTATCCAATATTTTTAAACAAGTTATATTTTGGCCTTCACAACATCCTATGGCAATGTGTTCCACAGATTAATTGTAAGTTGTATGAAAAAGCATTTCCTTTTGTTTGTTTTAAACTGGCTGCCTCTTAATATCAGAGGGTGGCTCCTGTGTTATGTGGAGGGATAAATAACACTTCCTTATTCATTCACTGTCTTCACACCATTCATGATTTTATAGACCTTGATCATATCCCCCTTAGTCATCTCTTTTCTAAAATGAACAGTCCTAGTCTTTTTAATCTCTCCTCATATAGAAACTATTCCATACCCTTAACAAAGAAGGGCAACAAAAATTATACCTTTTCCAATTCTAATGCATCTTTTGGGAGATGGGGCAACAAGAACTGTATGCAGCATTCAAGGTGTGGGCATACCATGGATTTATATAGTAGCATTATTATATTTTCTGTTTTATCATCTCTTTGCTAATGGTTCCTAACTTTTTTTTTGATGGCCATCGCACATTGAATGGATGTTTTCAGAGAACTATCTACAATGATTCCAAGATCTTTCTAAATTAGCTGTAGACACCACCTTTATATATGTGTAGTTGGGGTTTTTTTTTGTTTTTTTTTTTTGCACTTAACATTGCATTTATTCTGCCATTTTGTTGCTCAGTCAAGTGACTTAACTATCTTGAATAATTTTGTATTGTCTGCAAATTTTGCCACCTCACAAGTCCCAGTACAGGTCTTTGGGGGAAAACCCACTATTTGCCTGTTTCCATTACTGAAACTACTTATCTCTACTCTTTGTTTCTTATCTTTTAACCAGTTACTGATCCAGGAGTAGACCTTCCCTCTTATCCCATGATGGCTTAGTTTGCTTAAGAGCCTTTGGTGAGGGACCTTGTCAAAGGCTTTCCGAAAGTCCAACTACACTATCATCCACTGGTTCACCCTCATCCACATGCTTGACGACACCCTCAAAGAATTCTAATAGATTGGTAAGAGATGACTTCCCTTTACAAAAGCCATGTTGAGTCTGTAGGGATGTTTGTAGAAGAGTATAATTTAGAGATGCTACCCCATAAGGGGTATTGTGAACATAGGAATTTGGAGATGTGCCCTGGAGGCAGGCCTTGGGCACACAGCCAATTTGGAGTTCAGCAGCTCACTACAGAAGCTCTCCAGTTTTAATAAAAAAGTTTTATTTCTTTCTCGTTGATTGGTTTGTTATTTAATGAACCCCCAAGATCATTACAGTCTTCCCCAATATAATCGCATTTATCTATGTGTCTGATAATTCTGTTCTCTCCTGTGGTTTCCACCAGTTGCTAGATACTGAAACTAGGATTAACTCGGGGGCCACTGGGCAGAGTTACTGAACCAAGTTTAGGGTCATTTTCCTAAGAGACGGCTTCCATCCCACCCTCACCCCCCCAAAAAAAGCTTGTCTTAAGGTTGCCAGTCAGTCAACCTTGTTGCACAAACTTGGGAATCAAGCCACGGCTCTGATCATGCGCAAAATGGTCTCAGTTGCCTGACATTTATTCCAGCTAGTGCAAGGCACCCAGTAAACCTTTGGGGGAGCAAAACTGAATAGTATTTCCCAGGAAGCTTAGCTCTCTAAGGATGTACATGCCTAATGCTCACGTGCCAACTGTTTACACTGTGTATGTGCAGAAAGAGCCCCAAAGGCTTGCTAGCCAGCCATGAGGCACAGGACCTGAGCAGCTCAAAGGTACATATTACTACCAGTGAACCTGAGCAACACCGAGCACAGTAACTTCTAATCTGGCCATTAGCCAAAAATATAAATCAGGACAAAAATGTAAGCATGTTTCTAAAAATCTGCCTCTGTCAAAAATTTTTTTTTTAAATTTTGGGAACATGTATTCTGAGTGGACTCAAACTATCTTTGAAAAGAAAATATTGCACAAGAAAATGCTTCCTGGGAGGGGAGGAAGATACATGGGAAAGGGTGGCAGGGGAGAATGTTTGAGGGACTCAGGATGAGGAGCAGGTATAAGCAGGGCCACCCAGAGAGGAGGGGGGCAAGTGGGGCAATTTGCCCCAGATCCCAGGCCCTGCAGGGGCCCCCGTGAGCCGCGCCGGGTTTTCGGTGGCAGTTCAGTGGCCGGCCCTTCACTCACTCTGGGTCTTCGGTGGCGGGTCCTTCAGTGCAGCCGAAGACTCGGAGTGAGTGAAGGACCCGCCACTGAAGTGCTGCCAAAGCCTCAGAGTGCCGCCCAGTGAGTACGAGCGCCGCAAACGGCAGGCTGCTCTACCGCCGCCGCTTCATTCTTCGGCGGCGGGTCCTTCCCTCCAAGAGGGACCTGCTGCTGAATTGCCGCCGAAGACCCATCCCTGCCCCAGGCCCCCTGAATCCTCTGGGCAGCCCTGGGTATAAGGGGAGTGGTAAGGTAAGGGATGATATGGAAGTGGGTGGTGAGACTACAGGATGGAATTAGGAGTGGGGTGCTTGTCAGTCCCATATTCTCCTATGTATGCCAGGATCTAGGAGACACCTGCCCATGTGGGTATCTAAACCCCTTTTCCTGCCCCTGTGTCCAACTCCCATTTCAGATCTGGGAGAAGGGAGGCTGACCAAATCTCCCCTTCTCTCAGCTCCTGCCCCAAGCTGTCATCTGAGGAAGCCATGTCCCTCTGGATGGAGAATTGAGGACAAGCATAGTGGGAGCTTGCACCAAGAACACTGTTGAGACTGGAATGATCTGAGAACCAGCCAGCTTCATTCCTATCACAGGCTTGGGGAGAGAGGTGAACACCTACTGAGTTGAATGGAGCAGTTCACACATCTGAGCTGTTGATTCAGGGTATATTATATGTCGTTGGGGATAGCGGGAAGAGGAGAGACACACCAGCCTTCTTTCATGTGCTTCAGTTTAGTTTTATTCCATAATGGTTACAGTATCAGTTACCCAGTTAGTTCAAGTGGGCAAAATCTGTGTGGTGGGTTTAAATGTTCCAGCCCTGCTGATGACCCCTGAGGGTATCAGTATAATGCAACATGAGGGAGTTTGTTTTTTCAGTTTGCCCTTTATTAATATAGGAAATTACAAAAAACATTGCAACTTTAATGCTCTTAAAATCAAGCACTCGGAATTTAGGAAATGCCAAAATTAAGGTTGCCTGTTCAACCTTCATTTGACCCCCTTGTGTGCCTGCATGATGATACAGTTTTAGTTTTTTCTGCAGGACCCTGGCCTCATTCAGGGCATGGGATGGACATGCTCTGAGGATGAATTGGGGATGTATATTAAAGGAGGCTGTTCCTACAGGACTCCTGCTGTGTGTTGCAGAAGCTGGAAGGTATGTAGTGAATGAGGCAGGGGACTGTAGGAAGAAGAAGGACAGTTTCCTGGTTAAATCAGATGAATGCTGCCCTGGATAACTGGATTTTATCCCTGCCTCTGCTGCACAGTTCCTATGTAATCTAGGCAAGTTACGTAAAACCAAAAATTTCACTAAATGTGAGAGTTTCTCATTGTCTGGATGCCCAACTTTAGACCTTTGTGCCTGATTTTGCAGAAATGCTGAGCATTCAACTGCAAGTGAAATCAATGGGCGTTGTGATTTAAACATGATAAGTGCAGGATAATGCTAACCACTTAGGACATGCTTTTTCTCAGGGTCTCTCAAATCGGGCACACAATTTGTAGAATTTGTAATTTGTAGAAAGAATATACTACGTGATCATCTAACTAACCACTGTCATAATGCATATATACAAAGGGGTTGATTAAAGTTGCACAGGCAACTTTGATTCTGATATTTCCTACCTAGAGTGCTTGACTTTGCAACCTTAGTGTTTTAACAGAGTTGTATGTACAATACTATTTGAAGACTGCTGTCAGCAACTGTAATTTTGTGAAAGTGGTCAGTTTAAGAGTTTAGTTGACAGTGTCCCTTTAACATGGACAAGTTTATTACTCTGAATACAAGTAGAAAACTTACTCTTAAATTCCTGATTCCATCTTGAACCTTTAGCTTTTCAAAGAATGACTGAAAGAAATCTGATCTTTCCATGTGTCTAGGAGCAACACAAAGAGCATCTATGTCAGCACCTGCAAAAATATCCCATACATCTTCAGTTAATCACGCAGTTAGTCTGAAACAGTGCATGACTAGACACTGTTAAAAAGGAAATACCTTTGGTGTGTACTCCAAGTCTATAGGAACCAAACGTGAATATTTTCCCACCAACATTTGCTACAACTGAAGGTGGGAGGTTCTATAAATAGAGCAGAAATACAAGTTTAAAATACAGCTCTTGGTGCCCAAGGTCAAAAGCCCTACAAGCTATATTAGCACTATGAAAAAGCTTAAGTTGGCTTGTTTTGGCAGTTAGTAAGATTTCAACAGATAAGTGCAGTTACTACAGATGAAATAATTTGAGAATAAGATCTCAGCAATTTCTAAACAAAAATTGATCTATGTAGGGACATTAGATTAGGCTGCCTTGATGAACAGCAACACACTGATTGCTCAGGTACAAAAGGTTATCACTGGAGTAAGAATTTTTGTTACCCATTTCCTAACAATCTTCTCTAGCCAACTGAAGTAACAGCAATATGAAATCATGGTGGCAATCATTTCCTGGTGGAGTTACAAAAATACAATGGAAGCATTTATTACTATAGAAGTAACATCTGCAATGTAGGTAAAAGATACTTCCATTTATGTGAATTTGAAGAGCCATGTAAAAAATTAAATACAGCCAGTATAGGATATAAACTGGGTCATAACTGTGAGCTACAAGTAGTTATTTCACTGCCAGACTGAGATATTTTTAAAACATTGGTCAAGGCTAGAATGTCACTCTCTGCCCTATAGAGAGGCTCTGCAGGATTACATTTTAATCAGTACGGGTCAGCAAATGTCAGTTTCGGTTGATGCTGAAATTGACAAAAAAGCTATCAGTTCTAACTGTGGGCGTGCCTGCTGGGATCAGGTGTCACTGGTCTTGCAGCCATGCAGGGAGGTCTCTGCAGCCTTGTTGTTACTGGAGCAAGTGGGTCTGTGACAGCAGTGCTTCAGAGGGCTCCCTGCACTACCTCAGGACTGGCGGCACCTGATCCTTGCAGGCACTGGGGGAGGGGGAAGGGAGATGAGGGATGGAGACAGGCTGGCTGTGGTTTTGGCAGGGCAGAGCAGAACCCCCCGTTTCAGGCTGCAAGGAGGAAGCGGCGGCAGCGGCCACCTTGCTGCTTAACACTTCCTGCCCAGAGACAACTTCCACACTGCTGGCTGGGGACTGAGTGGGGCCAGTGACACTTAATCTCCACAGGAACAAGGTGAAGAAAGGCTGCGATCCTGGCCTGGCTGAGCAGAGCCCGCTGACCAGGACTGGGTGGAGGAGGAGCAGCCATCCCTGGGAAGGAGCCAGTTAGCAGCAGGTGGCCTCCTCCTTGGCTAGGGATGACTCCTCCTCCCAGCCCTGGCCAGGGTTTCTCTGCTCTGACCCACCAGGATCCCAGCCTTCCAGGGATCGAGTGTCACCAGCTCTGTGGCCATGCAGGGAGCCCTGTGCAGCTCCACTGTCACAGCCCTGCTCACCTACTCACCAGCCAGGAGCATGGAGGCTATCCCCAGGCAGGAAGTGCTGAGCAGCAGGGTGGCCTCACCCACAGCTGGGGCTCTTCCTCCTCTTTACAGTCCTGGCATGGGGGGGCCTATGGTCTTCTGAGCCAGGATGACTGCACCTACCCCCAAATCTTGTGGCCAAAGGTCCATAGCCACTGGGGCACATCAGGAGCCCCCTGCAGCCCTGCTGTCAGAACTACCCTCACCCCCACCCCCTGTAACCGTAAAAATAAAAACATTTACTAGCAAAAAATCTTTAACATATTGATAAGATCACAGAAGTTAGAAAAAAAATCTCATTTTGCCAGGCCCTATACTCATTAGATAGTTATCTGGTTCTAATTTGTATTGCTAGACACAGATGATTTAGTTACAGACAATTTACAAATTCACTTAATTGCTAGAAAAAGGTTTAAGGATCTAGATAGTTAAAATCTTCCAAACCTTAACTTGAGTGACAATTGCTACAAGTCTATTGCCCAATATGTAAATGGAAAACTTATTATTCCTTTGCAGAAAATCAGAGGACAGAATCCAGAATATAAGATTGAGAATTACTTGAATTGGAATTTTAAAAATGTTTACCTTACTCTCACTGAGTTCTGAAATCCATTCTTTGACTAATTTATTCAATTTACCAAGAACAATCAGCCTGCAATGAGAATCATCATTAGACTTAGTTTTAAAATATATTCAAGCAATGTGTTTCAATTATATTAAAAGTTATACCTGTGATTTAGTTCTTCTTCATCTTCAAATACTCCAAATGGCTTCATGGCTTCAATTAATTTCTGAGTGTAAATATAATCTATTTCCTTAGGAGGAGTCAAACTAATTGGAGATGTTATTCCATAGTGCTTCTGAGGCAGATTCTCCAGCATAGAATTTCTGTTGAAGGAAACAGTAATGTTAAATATAACCAATGCCAGAAATGGTACTCTTACTGTAGTCAATGGTTACACCACTTTAGCCTACACTTTCAAAAGCAACCTCTGCTCTTTCACCCACAGTGACAAGAAGGTGCAAAATCAGAAGTCAGACTTAATCCTGACTGAAGAGAAAGTAATGATTATCCATGAGCTTATCCAAATGCAAGAGGTCAAATTAATGGCACTGCAATGATAATGAAAGCATTATATTTTAGTAACCAATATAGATTAAGGAGGAAAAGAAATTTACTGCTGCCATACTCAAGACCTTAATTCAAGCCATTTACATATAGAATCAGGTGGATGAAGCTGGTCACTGGGCCAGTAAAGATAACAGTGGCTACTTTCAAGTTTTACTTTTGTTCTGTTTCCCCACCTTCTTTTTCAAATTATAGTCATTTTCAATTTATATCCTGCTAACTCCAAATCCAGCAAGATGAAGACATATGCAGCAAACATCTCAGTACTGGTTTACTTTTAGTTACGTATTAGATACAGTAAACAAGAGTCATTTAAAGTTCAGCAAAATTAGCCTTATAAACCATTTTCTAAGAAAACTGGTGGTAATCTGGGGGCATGAATGAAGTACCTATGGTGGTAGGAATGAAGTGTCTTCCTGGGAAGACCCCACTACCAGCTCCAAAGTAGGGCTGGAGAGGACATAGGGAAGAAGGAAAATGGTAAGAAATGGGCTGTGAGGAGCATGTTTACCAGTAGTAAATGGGAGAGCAGGAGCTCCAGGCTTCCTGCTTCACTTCAGGGGTAGCGTAGGAGAAGGGGCTCTGCATAACTTTCTGCAGCATACAAGGATTGAGATGGAGGAGTCATTTTGCACCTCTGCAATGAGTGTTCTTCCCCTACCCCCATAAAAGGTATCCTAGCCCAGCCACTGTTGCAGCATACCAATTTAAAAAATGAATCTCCTTATGCAGAGGGGCTTTAAATCAAGTATTAAAATGAGCTCTTTATTAGGGGACTATATCTGTACCTTTGGCCAGATGATCCCAAATTTTCACCAAAAGTATATCCCTGCCCCATTGCAGGATAACATTCAAGACAATTTAACTATCCATGTGGATTTTAGCACATTTTTAAAACTAAAAAGTAGTTTTTGGGGATGCATTTTGGGAACGTCATCAACTAACACTGAATTTGAAGCACTAACTCCACCCCAATTTTAAAGCACTATGAAATTTATAAGCAGTTCATTCTGGAGATGCTGTATCTCAGGAACCCCCTTCACCAAATGACCATGAATCTGCATTACAACCACCACTCATGTCCCAGTGGCACATCTGGGCATACTTCACCACCACTTCAGCTACCAAGTCCCACTTCTTACAGGTTTCTCCATGCACCTGGTAAACTTTGAGGGGTTACGCAAGAAGGGAAGGTGGTGGGGGCAGTAAAGAGTATATGTACCAGCTGGAGCCAAGAAGGGAAAGGAGCATGGAGATACAGACTCCCCACTCAAAACCTGGCCCTACCATAAGGGGAACAGACTCTGCACACCCAACTGTAGCACAGGAGGATAGCAGAGGTATAAGTGGCCTGTTCTTCTCAGGTTCAACAAGGCTCTTCTGGCAGAAGTGTATTAATTTCAGTTAGCTAACAAGTTAAGTACACTTTTTTCCTAGGGAAGATAAGACTCTAGAGAGAAAGTTGATAGTGAAAGTATGTGTCCGCAAGAGAAGCAAAGCTGAATGAATTTGTGTTAGTCCTAAAGTTTTTCTTCTCATGGTTATAGAATTCTCTGTGGCTCCATCACAACATATCAGCTGATCAACAGTGGCAGAGCTCAGGTATTAATGGAGCTGCAAAAGAGGGGAGGAGAGGGGGAAGAGAAAGGAAAGCTAGTTCAACCACTTCATGATAGAGAATGAGCATAGGGATAATGATTTACAATCTTTAACACCAGAAGGGGAGGATAGGGAAGCAGCCTCTGGGGGAGAAGTATACAAAGCAATGACTAAAGTTGCATCTTCCCGAGTTGGTTTATTTTTTAGAAGTGAACAATTCACAAAATGGACATCACCCGACATTTTTTGTGGATTGGGTTAAGGTTTATCAATGATAAAGTCAAGTTAATAGAACATGCAGCAGCACTGTGACACATAATTAGGGATTTGAAAGCTAATCTCCCTCAGTAAGAGCATTTATTTATTTGGAATGTATATCTGTAGGTGCCTCAGATCTGGTCTATCAAGTATTTATGTGAATTTGTTTCCTTTAGTATTACCCTCCTTTTAAAGTCTCATTAAAAGTGAAATTATTTTGATTATGAAGGCATCATATTTCTAATAAATTAAGATTACTTCTAATTTAATATATATATAATATTGTGTTATTCTCCAATGTGTACGCAGCATTGTAAAGTGTGTACAAAGTCAATATTTATGACAGGCCAAATGTGTCTTTGCCTTCACATGAGGAGTGTCAACAGGTCAGTGTCCACATTCAAAGTCAGTAACTGGACAGTTATGCCCCTCTAAAAGTAGATACGGTACTGCAAGTCAAAAATTGCTAACAATGCTATAACAATGGCGAATTATAGCAGCATTTTGGCATAACTCATTTCAGTTGTGGCATAAAAGCTTGTTTCCTTTTAACACTTGCTAAAACACACTTTTAAACAAAGAATTTAAGACCAGAAGACATCATTTGATCATCCAGTCTGACTTCCTGTATATCACAGGAGGTTAAATTTCACTCCATTACCCCCTGTACTGAGCCCAATATTTTGTGGCTAGCTACAGCATAACATCCAAGAAAGGCATCCTGTCTTGATTTGAAGATATCAAGAGATGGAGAATCCACCACTTCCCTTGGCATTTTGTTTCCATGGTTATTCACCATCCCTTACAAATCTGTTATTTGTATTATTGTTATTTCTAATTTGAGTTTCTCTGGTTTTAGCTTCCAGCTGCTGGTTTTTATTATGCCTTTCTCCACTAGATTAAAGAGCTCTTTAGCACCTGGTATTTTCTCCCAGCACAAGAACTGCTACAGGGTAATCAAGTCACCTCAATCTTTTGTAGTAACTATTTAACTCAGATTGCCTTGCAGTGAGAACTTACATAAATCAGTTTCTCCAGCCCTCAGACCATTTTTGTGGCTCTTTCCTACACTCCAATTGCTCAATCCTTTTTAAAATATTGACACCGGAATGATATACAAGTATTCCAGTACCAGTCGTATCAGTGGTAAAAAAATCCCCTTCCCTATTTCTACTTACTAACTCCCCTTTTTATATATCTAAGCATTGGATTAGCCTTTTTGCCAGAGCATTGCACTGGGAGCTAGTATTGAGTTACTTGTCCACCTTTTCAGAGCACCCATCATCCAGGATATTGGCCCCCATCCATTCTGTAAGCATGGCCTGCATTCCTTGTTCCTAAATTTCTAAGTTGGCACTTGGCTGTATTAAAATGCATTTTCTTGAATGTGCCATTTACCAAATGATGCAGATCACGTTGTGTGACTGGCAAGTCGTAAATCAGGACAGGGCAATCTTCATGTCATCTGCAGATTTTATCAGCAGTGATTTCATATTATCATGTATACTAAATCTATGCAATTACATTTATCTTGTCATCTCAAATAGAATCAGGTTTGTATCACAGGACATTTTCCATAAAGCCACATTGATTGGCATTAATTATATTAGTCTCCTTTTAATTCTCTCAGTTAAATCCCATATTTTGCTAGTACTGATGTCAGGCTAACTGACATATTACCTGGATCACTGAGCTCACCCTTTTTGAACATAGGTACAACATTAATCCTCTTCTGGAATATTCCTGGTATTCCAAGGTTTACTAAAAAGACAGTATCAGCAGGCCAGAGATCTCCTCAGCCAACTCTTAGTCATGGCGTAGCTAAT
The DNA here is from genome assembly GCF_020497125.1 of Mauremys mutica. Taxonomy (NCBI): domain Eukaryota; kingdom Metazoa; phylum Chordata; order Testudines; family Geoemydidae; genus Mauremys; species Mauremys mutica. The sequence goes on along the minus strand of NC_059074.1, from coordinate 189,950,843 downwards.
ATATTGAAAGAGTAATGTTGACAACAGGACACATTGCATTTAACATGTGCTAAACTGGCTGAGCTTTCAGTGGCTTTGAGAGTAGGGAGCCTTGTCCATGTAATTTTGTCAGTGAAATCACACCTTTATATCCTAGTCTAAACAAAGCCTACGTGATATTTAAAATAGAGTTTGTCATCTATTGTTTAAAATTATCTTTTTCCTAACCTAGACAAGGCTGAACTCAGCAGAAGATGAATACAAAACAAAATGAATGGAAGGGACCCCATATCCATCACTGAGAACAGACATTGTTGAGTGTGACACAGGCTCAATGGGGATCCCCACACTCCCTTACCAGTAACGTATGGACTGGGCAGCATTCCCTTTCATTTTTTATGTCCATGAGCAGAATGAATTTTATTATGTGCACCAATATGGAGGTGATGTGTGGTGGGGATGGGGCTGAGGTTTGGGATGCTGAGGATGGGGGTGGAGGGAGAAAGGAGGTGGGACTCTGTCTGGGGGTGTAGGCTCTGGGGTGGGGCTGGGGATGAGGGGATTGTGGTGTAGGAGACGGCTCAGAGCTAGGGCAGAGAATTGGGGCATGGGAGGGTGCGGGCCAAGGATGAGGGGTTTGGGGTGCAGGCTGCCCTGGGGGTGGGGCTGGGGGGTTTGGAGGGGAGAAATAGTCCCAGAAAGAAAGTGTCTGGGTCCAATGACACTCCAGAGAGCCAGAAGAAAGGGTCCAGGGGCCACTCCCAAACCTACAATAAAGTAACCCCCAACCCTAGATGTTGCCCAGTAGATCCTCACCCCCACATCTACTTCATGACCTTCATTACAAGCTTTGTGTGCGAGAGAAACTGACCAATGCGCCTCTCCAAAAACAACCTGCTCCCACAGCCTGGCCAGCAACCTCAGCAACATGGCCACAGCTCACAGCCTTCTCAACAACCTCTGCAGGGAGACTGCCCCCACCTCAGCCTTAGGGTTGCCAGGTGTCCGGTTTTTAACCGCAATGCCCGGTCAAAAAGGGACCCTGGCGGTTCCAGTCGGCACTACTGACTGGGCCATTAGAAGTCCGGTCAGTGGTGCAGTGGGGGCTTGGGGCTAAGGCAGGCTACCTGCTCACCCAGGCTCTTCACATCTCCCAGATGCAGAGGCCAGGTCCCTGGGCAGCCAGGGAGGCTCCGCACACTGCCCCCTCCCCAGGGCCAGCTCAGCAGCTCCCATTGGTCAGAAACGGTGACCAACGGGAGCTGGGGGCCAGTGCCTGCAGGCATGAAGGCAGCATGCAGAACCTCCCATATGCCTAGCAGTCACAGGGGCCTGAAGGCCACTTCCTGGGGGCTGCAGTAAGTGCTGCCAGGACCCCGTGCCCAGAACCCCCTCCTTTCACCCCAAACCCCTGGAGTCCCTCCCCACCCAAACTCCCTCCCAGAGCCCACAACCTGGACCCTCCCCCAACCCTCTGCCCCAGCCCTGAGCCTCCTTCTGCACTCCAAACCCCTCCACCCCAGAGCCCACACCCCTACCCAGCCCTCACTCCTCCAGACCCCAACTCCCTGTCCCAGCCTGGAGCCCTCTCCCACACCTTAAACCCCTCATTTCTGGCCCCACCCAGAGCCCTCAGCTCCCGCACCCACACCCCAATCCCCTGCCCTAGCCTGGTGAAAGTGAGTGAGGGTGAGGGAGAGCGAGCAGGGGTCAGGGCCTCAGGGGAGGGGCAGGGGTGTTTGTTTTGTGCAACTAGAAAGTCCCCCACAAGTTGAGTAGGGAACAGGAAGTGCACAGTCAGGGGAAACTTAGTAGTTGTCCAGGACTCCCCACACCGATTCTGTCCCTAGCTCCCTTCAATCTTTGGGAGGGGATTCCCTCACAGACTCTGGCCTGGCCTGCCCCCACTCCCCGGGGGATAATCTCTGACCCAGTTCATAGAATCATAGAATCTCAGGGTTGGAAGGGACCTCAAGAGGTCATCTAGTCCAACCCCCTGCTCAAAGCAGGACCAAACCCAACTAAATTATCCCAGCCAGGGCTTTGTCAAGCCTGACCTTAAAAACCTCTAAGGAAGGAGATTCCACCACCTCCCTAGGTAACCCATTCCAGTTCTTCACCACCCTACTAGTGAAAAAGTTTTTCCTAATATCCAACCTAAACCTCCCCCACCGCAACTTGAGACCATTACTCCTTGTTCTGTCATCTTCTACCACTGAGAACAGTCTAGATCCATCCTCTTTGGAACCCCCTTTCAGGTAGTTGAAAGCAGCTATCAAATCCCCCCTCATTCTTCTCTTCTGCAGGCTAAACAATCCCAGTTCCCTCAGCCTCTCCTCATAAGTCATGTGCTCCAGCCCCCTAATCATTTTTGTTGCCCTCCGCTGGACTCTCTCCAATTTATCCACATCCTTCTTGTAGTGTCGGGCCCAAAACTGGACACAGTACTCCAGATGAGGCCTCACCAGTGCTGAATAGAGGGGAATGATCACATCCCTCGATCTGCTGGAAATGCCCCTACTTATACAACCCAAAATGCCATTGGCCTTCTTGGCAACAAGGGCACACTGTTGACTCATATTCAGCTTTTCGTCCACCGTAACCCCTAGGTCCTTTTCTGCAGAACTGCTGCCCAGCCATTCGGTCCCTAGTCTGTAGCAGTGCATGGGATTCTTCCGTCCTAAGTGCAGGACTCTGCACTTGTCCTTGTTGAACCTCATCATATTTCTTTTGGCCCAATCCTCTAATTTGTCTAGGTCCCTCTCTATCCTAGCCCTACCCTCCAGCGTATCAACCACTCCTCCCAGTTTAGTGTCATCTGCAAACTTGCTAAGGGTGCAGTCCACACCATCCTCCAGATCGTTAATGAAGATATTGAATAAAACCGGCCCCAGCACCGACCCTTGGGGCACCCCACTTGATACCGGCTGCCAACTAGACATGGAACCATTGATCACTACCCGTTGAGCCCGACCATCTAGCCAGTTTTCTATCCACCTTACCGTCCATTCATCCAGCCCAGACTTCTTTAACTTGCTGGCAAGAATACTGTGGGAGACTGTATCAAAAGCTTTGCTAAAGTCCAGAAATAGCACATCCACTGCTTTCCCCTCATCCACAGAGCCGGTTATCTCATCATAGTTCCCCTCATTCACTGTGGGGAGACTCCCTCACACAGACCCTGGCCCCAGCCATCTGCCCCCATTCACTGGGAATTAATTTCAAACTGGTGACTGTCTTGTATCTGGAGGATTTTGCCAGGTCTACTTGGCAGCAATACATACCAGCATGTCAGGTGTGGGATCCCCCAATTTGGGGAAAGGGTCCTAGCCATATGCTTCTGCACAAACATCAACCCTCCTCCTAGGGGTCGGAGTTAACCCCCGTAAAAGGTACCACACAATAATAAAACACTACTTTTATCTAACCCAGGCAAAGTTGGGAGAAAATCCAGGGTAGAATTTCTAGCAGACATTACAGCTCCAACACAACATACACCCCACAGCCCTCACCTCTAACCTAGCAAGACACACACAGACTTTCTGCCCCACATCAATGCAAACCCCCCTGGGTCAGTCCAATCTGTCCAGGCACTCAGACATTGGTGTGCGCTGAAAGCTCAAAAGGGTGGGTCTGGCTCTGCAAAAAGGGGACCCGTGTGGGCACAATCACCAGTACAGCAGCTGGCTCTCCTTCAAGCAGCTCTCAGTTCTGACTTTGCACAACCCTGGGCTTCAGCATCTTTCTGTGCTGCTGAAGGCAGCTCCAGCTTCTTTTGTTCCCCCTCCAAACTCCGTTCAATGGCTCAAACCCTCCCAGGTGGTCTGTTAACCACTTGTGCCCTTGTTTTGGAGTGCACTACCCCCAATCAATCATGTTTTGTTGTCCTGTGCTAGGGGTGTGTGGGGAAAAGAACAAGGGGATGGTGTTCTACTGCCCTCACAGGGCACAAGCATCCCTCCCAAGAGCTGAATCTCCTAAGTGTAAAGCCATGTCTGTGGAGAGCTTGCATCATAGCTCTGACAGGTGCGAGCTGCCCCACTCATCTTAGTGCTAAAATAGATGCCAATTGATACTTCAAATGTTAACTATTTCACTGCCCAACAAAGCATGAAAGCAAGAAATGGATCATATTGAAGCTCTAAGCAATCACTGAAACTCTTTTCAGTGCTGTCAGCTTGGGAGAGAATATTTATCCATTGCAGAGTTAACTTGGGCATTTACTCAGGTGTTGCTCCTACCTGTTCACACACAAATCCCTGTCACTGTAGATTAGGGGTGCTTTAAACACAGGCTAAGAGACAGTGGAAGATGAGTAATAAAAATGGGCTGAAGGGACCCCATAGCCATCACTGGGGAAAGACATGGTTGAGTGCAAGACAATAAGGATTCCCACACATGCTGATCAGGAATGTGTGGACTGGGCTAATCAGTCAGAAGGAAGGTGAGGGACACTGGTCTCAAGCAGACCCCACCCCCCCCACCTCTCCCAAAAATGGGGAGGAAGGGATGTGAAGCAGCATGATTAGATGGAGGGGAGGGAAACAAGCAGGCATTAAAGAAGGGCCATATATGGTTTTCCACAGCAGAGCTCCTCTGGGGTCTCACTTCACCTTGTCTAAGGCTTAGTAAATGCAACCATGACCCTAGACTGGAGGTCCCAGAAAGTGTGGCTGGGTCCAGGAATAACCCCACCAGACAGCCTGGGGAAAGCAGCAGAGTCCAAAGACCTCACTCAAACAGCCAGGAGAGGAGGGCCCTGGAGACCACCTCCAAAGCTACTCTGCAACTACAATAAAGCAGTCCCCACCCTGCCCCAGAGCTGCATAGCAGATCCTCACCCTCACATCTTCTGCTGCAAGCTCCATGAGTGCAAAACAGACCAACACTCCAATCCAAAAACAACCGAGCCCCACTGCCCTACCTTTATATGGTGCAGTGCAGCACCATCTGCAACACAATGAAACCTCCACTGGTTACAGCCATCCCAGCAGCCCCTGCAGGAAGAGGCCATCCCCCTCAAGGCTCTGAGAAGTGTAAACAGTCCCTAGTAGGAAATGCACACGCAGGGAGATTGAATGGTTATCCAGGACACCCCACACGGATTGTGGCCTAGGTCCCCACGTCACTCATGACTTCTCACAAAAACCCTGACTTGCCCCCCCAATTTGGGGGGGGAGGTAGGGATACTCCCTCACACAGACCCTGAACTGGGCACCTCCCCACACAGGCCCTGCCCTCATCCCTCCTCACTCATTGGCAGAGAGAAGCAAAAACTCTCTCACACAGATGCTGCCCTGGGACCCCCTCACTCATGATGGGTAGAGGGGGAGGAAGGACTCCCTCACACAGCCCTTCCCCCCAATCCTTCTCACTCATTGAGAGGGAGACTCCCTCACACAGACTCTGCCCCAGGTCCCTACCCCCACTCACTGGAGATTAATTTCAAATTGATGACTGTCCTTTTTATCTGGAGGATGTTGCTTTATGGAGGAGGGCATGAACTGGGGCTCTCCTTGGCAGGAACACATACCAGCACCTCTCCCAAGAGAGGAGAGAGAGTAAAGCCATGTCTGTGGAGAGTTTGTAGCCATAGCTCTGATAGGCCTGAGCTGCCCCAATCATCTCAGTGAGTGCTAACTCTTATGTCAGTGATGGGGCTTTAACTATTTCACTGCTCATCAAAGCACATAAGAAAGAAGCAGATCAGGCCTAGTCTAGACCTAAAACTTAGGTTGACCTAGCTGCATCACTCAGGGCTGTGAAAAAATCTCACAGGGAAACTGGCCACAACTGGTCCCCTCTTCCAAGAAAAGAGGCTGGAGAAAGGGGGCATAAAGCAGCATGATTGGATGGGGTATAGGGAGAAATGGAGACAACTAGACATTAGGGAAGAGCCTGGTCATACAGTTTGACACAGCAGAGCTCCTCTAGCAGCTAATTTCACCCCTCCTAAAGTCACCCCAAAACCTCAGACAGCAGGGCCCAAGGAGAATAAACAGCTCTAGTGAAACCTCCACCCACCCTCAACAGCCATGGTAAAAAGAAGGACCCCATGGAAAGTAGCCAAGTCCAAGGACATCAAGATATAGCCAGAGAAGAGGGGCAGGGACCACCCCCAAAACTTCACTGCAGCTACAATAAAGTAGCTCCCCAGGGCTGTCCAGCCAATCCTCACCCACACATCTCCTTCATAGCCTCCACTCCAAGCACTGCACACGTGAAACCAACTAACCAACACTCTTCTCCAAAAGCAAGCTACTACTAGCCCCTGCCTACCTTTTTATAGTGCCACGCCTCTTCAAGTCACAGCTTTCCCAGTAGCCCCAGAGGCCAAAGACTGCCCCGCCCTTCCCTCAGCCTGTGGCCTATTGGGGAGTGTAAACAATCTCTGATGGGAAATGCACATGTTCATGTAGGGAGACTGACTCTTCACACAAACCCTGTCCTGTTTCCCTCTTCACTCCTCAGGGGGACATTCCCTCACAGAGACCCTGTCTTGGACTTCCTCACTCTTCAGGGGGACACTTTCTCATACAGACCCAGTCCTGAGCCCCTCTTGCTTATGGGAAGGAGACTCCCTCCCACAGATGCTGCTCCAGGCTCCCCTCACTCACTAGAATTTAACTTCAAATTGGTGATTCTCCTTTGTAGCTGGAGGATGTTGCTTTATGAAGGAAAGCATGAGCTGGGGCTCTCCTTGGCAGTAGTGCATACCAGCATCTCTCCCAAGAGTTGAAACAAGGGTAAAGACATGTCTGTGGAGAGCTTGCAGCCATAGCACTGACAAGTGTGATCTGCCCCATTCATCTCAGTGAGTGCTGACTCAGATGCCAATAGTTAAATGCTGACTATTTCACTGCCCATCAAAGCATGTAATAAAGAAGCAGATCATATTATGAAACTCTAAGCAATCTACCTGAGTGACAACTCTTCTTGGTGCCATCAGCTTGGGAGAGAATGTCTTGGGGAGGGTATTACTCCATTGCAGAGTTAACTTGGGCTCTCACTCAGGAGTTGCTCTTAACCCCCTTGTGTCGACACAAATCCCTCTCACCAAAGTTGAGAGATGCTGTTAACTGAGGGTAACCAGCTTATCTGGAGCTAGAACAGAACCAGAGTCAGGCTTTTGCTGAGGCCTTGTCTTCAATGCTAAAAAGGTGTTTTTTAATCTCTGGGTAACAGACTTGTGAGGTATCCCAAAGTAAAACCAGGGTGAAACAAGGCACTTTAATTTTACCACAAAATAAACCAGGTGAGGTCTGCACAATACCCTTGCCTGGGGTTGACCTCACCTAGTTTACCTCATGTTAAAACTAAAGTGCCTTGTCTTCACAGTGGTTTTACCTCAGGATAGCTCATGCATGTTAGCTACCTCAGTATAAAAACACACCTCAATTAGTGGTGAAGTAAAGGCCTTGAGCTGGTTACCAACCCTCTTTGCAGTAATAGTCCCACAATTCTGCCCAGGGAGGGACAGACAAGTTCTCCCACAATTTACCAGGGAAGAATCATAGAACTGGAGCACAAAGAAGCATGGGATGTGTCCCCAGAAGTTATAGTGACACACAAGAGGAAGTGCAGCACCAGTGAGGACACAATAACTCAGGCAGAGCTTTGCAATGTGGCTGCTCACACCTGGATGTGGTCACTTGGGCTAAGTTGGCAGTGAAGACAAACCCTAGGTGGTGGGATTGAAGAGGGTTGGGGTGTCTGACTCTCAGCCATGTTACCTGTTTCTCCAGTAGCTACTGAGATGAAAGGTAATTGGGGTGTCTGTTTCTGCTGTGTTCTCCCCTTCCCCAGTAGGTGCTGGGGCAGGAGGGGATCAGGGTATCTATTTATCTGCCATGTTCTCACTTTCCTCTGTAGGGTGGTGGGAAGAATGGGTATTGGGGTGTGTGTCTCTCTGCCCTGTTACCCCTTTCCCTCATAGGTAGTGGGGCAGTGGGCATTAGGTATCTGGCTTTCTGCCATTTTCCCCCTTTCCCCTGTAGATAGCTCACACCTGGGCCAGGCTAACTCAGGTTAACTCTGCAGTGAAGACACCCTTATTTTTTTCTGCAAAGAATCAAGACCAAGCAGCCCAGATGCACTCTGAGTCCCACTGTCAGGGGAGAGGGGAGTTAACCTGAGGGAATCAACAGAGTCCCTAGGGCACACATGATCTTATTTATTTAATATTTATATTGAAGTAGTGCCTAGAAACTGACCTGGCTAGGACCCTGTTATGCTAGGCGCTGCACAGACATATAGAAAATGACAGTCCCTTTCCCAAAGAACTTAAGTCTGCACAATCTATTGCGAGTGACACCTTATTTTGGTATCTCAAGTATGCAGTGCATATTTTGTGCATCTTGCCTTTGTGTTTTTCAATGAGATATTCCCATTCACATTGTTCTCACAGTGGAAACTGCCAAGGTGTACACAAAAGATGCTCACTCTCACTTTCATTGTACTTACTTGCCCTACTAACAGCTTTTGATAATTAAAATTAAAACTAAATAATGTATATATGGTTTATTGTATTTCACTGAATGTATTTGGATGGGGAAACCAAACTGGTCATGATCATTTCTTGCTTCTCTTGCACCAGTGCAGTGCTGGGTTCACAACATGGCAGAACAATGTTATCATCATTTTGAAAATTTTCATTAAAATCTGTGAATATTTTATTTGTATTAAGTTGTTAACCCACTCAAGCATATACACCATAACTTTTATAATATCTTCAGAAAATTGTTGGTCTAAAAGAAGCCAATAGTATTAATTTTTAAAAAGGCATCTGTGTGCAAACATGTAATATACTCTTGAGTTTCATTCTGTCCCAAACAGAAAACCCGAGTGCTCATCAAAATAATAATTTTGTACATCTCTGACAAAGATAAGACATAACTTTGTGAAAGTCTTTTACTGGTTTACACTGTAACTATTAGCCTCACAGCTCTTGTCTGGGAAATCAGGTGGAAGGGATACATCTCAGTTCAGGGAAAAGGGTAAATGTAATTTTAAGGTCCATCTAATGGTAGGGTATCAGTAGTTCAGTTTTATTTATTCAGTTCACTTAGGCACCAATTCTGGAAAGTGATCCACAAGAGCTGACCCTTCTGCCTGTGCAGAATCATTTTACAGGACCAGTACCTGCCACAGAAACTCTCAGTACACTTTACAAGGGTGGATAAAGATTCTTACTTTCCATTGCTCTCCTTAAGTCATACTGTGTCTGTGTAAATTTAGTGCTTGTGAAAGTTACAAAACTGATAGCAGTATCTGTCTATTGTAGAGTTTTATAAGGCATCTGCATACATGAACCAACTTGCAGGATTGGGGCCTAAGTCTATGGGCAGGGGGTATCATAGGCTGGGGGAGGCTGTGTCCCCACAAACAACCAGGCACAGCCCCAGCCATGCTTCATCCCCAGACCCCCTCCTGCATCCCACTGCAGTTCCCCCTGTGCAGTGGCCCCGGCTCGGCGCTCTGAGAGGGGCCCTGCGGCTGTGTCACCTGCCCTCCTGGTGCTCCGGGGCTAGCGGGAGGCTGCGCTGCCCACCCTCCCGGCCCTCTGGGGCTGGAGGGCTCTAGCCTGGGGCTGAGGACTGGCAGCCATGGGGGCGGGGTGCAGAAGGGGTGGGGCCTCAGGCAGAAGAGGTGAGATTGGGGCTAGCCTCCCCCAGCCGGTGGTTCATTTGCCACCCATGCATTGTATATATTCACAGAACAAGTATAGCAGTGGCAGTTGAAGCTTAGGCACATAGTCACCCTAGGTCAGACTTGAAACCATTGCAATCTCAAGAGGTGAAAGGGTAGATCAGTCTCCATACTTAGCAACAAAGAGTCCCATGGCACCTTATAGACTAGCAGAAGTATTGGAGCATAAGCTTATTCTCCAATACTTTTGTTAGTCTATAAGGTGCCACAGGACTCTTTCTAGACTAACACAGCTACCCCTCTGATACTTGTCTCCATACTTAGTCATTCTTGGTCTCTTTGATGAAACTGACAGTGAATACTAACTGGTCTTTTTTGTGATGTGGCCACCGAGATCTGAACAGAAAGCGAACTCATTTCTCAGCAGGGCACCAAAAATCATCAGATTGTAACAACCTTGGGTTACTACTGACTAAGTAGTGAAAGGCCCATGTCAATTATCCAGTCCCACTTAGGAAAAATTCTTAATCTTTAACTCCACTCCATTTAAAATAAATTCTTTTTCAAGAGTTTTAAACATCACATTTTACTAAAGATACAGATAAGACATAACTTATTAAAGAGTAGCTAGTGCCTTGTGGAAAATGTTTATAACAATCTGCCTAGACAATTCTGGATCTATGTGATATTTTCATTATTTTGTTCCTTCACCCCCATTTTGTAATAAGTTACATGAAAACAGTATATTTTTTGTATCTCCTCTGCAATAGTATACACAGAATTATCAATATGTTTCAAGTCATAGCTATTATGCACTTTATATTTATATTCTGTGCACTGAATGCTCCTTTCTGCATTGGTGATCTTTCTCTTATTTAATAAAAATAGCTCATCTTAAAACAGTAAATGGAATAAAAAAATCAATGGTATTTTCTTATTTTTATTTTTACCTTTAATATTGAAAAGGTCAGACTCTTATTTATACCAAATGGGGTCTATCCTGGAGCTTGTTATTTAAATCAAAGTAAGCTAGATGTCTAAAGTACTAAATACAAATATCAATCCCATGGAAGAAGAAATTAAGAGGAGCTCTTCTAGACACTTACTCCAGTGCTTAACTTTACTATCCCACACAAGCCCATTAAAAATCACTGGGACTGTTCATGACAGCATTAATGAACTGGGTGGAATCTTTTTTGGGGGCTGCATTAAACCCCCATTGATACTGATATGTGCGAGCTCACCCTGTAATTAAGTGTAAGCATAAACCCCCACCTAAGACTAAGAGAACATCTGAACCAGTCCAGGAGCTGTTGGCTGAGTATTGTTTTGGGTATGTGGTAAGGCAGAAAACACAAAAGACTGAAAAAGACAAGAACAGAGAGAGAAGCATAAGGGCATAGGCGTGAGAAGTAGGGGTGCTGCAGCACCCCAGGTTTTATGCAGGGCTGCTGGCCCCACACCCCACTCCCCAGCTGCTGGCTCGGCACATAAATCCTCAGGGTGCTTCCCACACCTATGCCCTATTCCCAGCTCTCCACCCACACTCTGCTCCCCCACCCCTCACCTCACCTCGGGCTCAAGTCCTGGCCACCAGCCCCACTCCCCAGGCACTGGACCTGTGCCCAAGGCCCCACTTCCAGCCCCATGCCTGGCCCCACCCCCTGCTCCCAGGCTTCCATGCCCAGCCCCCCATCCTGGCCCTAAGCTCCCAGGGTCCTGGCTTCTAGCCCTATGCCTGGCCCTAAGCTCCCCAGGGTCCTGGCTTCCAGCCCTATACCTGGCCCTAAGCTCCCAGGGCTCCACTCTCAGGGCCCTTTGCTCTTGGCTCCAGGGCTGCCGGGCCCTGTTGGGGCCTCTGCTCCTGGCCCCACCCACAGCTGTGGCCTTGACCCCCTTACCCCATCCAGATCCCACCCTCCCAGAGACACAGCTCTACTCCCAGCCTTAGCAGGGCAGGGGCACAGATAGGGGTAAGTGGGCTGGATTTCAGCACCCCCCCCCCACTACTAAAAATGTTCCAGCACTATTGCAGAGGGGAGGAAAAAAAGCCAAGCAGTCATGTGACCATGCAAACATCACAAACCAGGATGAGGGGGCTCAGGCCTAGTAGTTGGAGCAAGAGTCAGGAACCACTGCCAGAAGTCACAGCCATCACCAGGAAACTAAAGCCAAGGGATCAGCATTGGAATTACAGAGCCAGTAGGGACAGCAAAGGTAGCTGTTGGGGTTAAGAGCAGGTTTGCTGACTTCCCCAGCCAATCAGGAAGTGGAATCAATCAAGTAGCCCTGGTGTGGTTCAGCTGTGCTCATAGGCTGCTTTGAGAGTGGGCAGCTACAGCTGCAAGTTCTCAGCCCAGCCTGACAGTGATCCTAGGAAAAGACAGAGCCAGGGCTTGGTTCGGTTGGTAAAAGAGGCTTGAAACGGTAAGCTAAGAAACTGTTCTCTTTGGTCTCAATTCCTCCTGCCTTCTGAGAAGGACTTTGTATGTTCCTTGTAAATAAATAGGAATTAAGGAAAATACCAGACTCTATCAGTCTCTACTTTCACCCTCAACTTTGACTGCTTGGTTCAAAAAGGGGCAACAGTAGTAAAATTAAGCACATGCATAAGTGTTTATGGGATTGGGGCCTTAATTTGTACTAGAGGCCTGATATTGGGAGTCTCCATCCCCTTCAATGGGGTTTGGATGAGTCTGGGAGGGGGCAGTAGAAGCAGAAGCGATGGGGGATTATATAGGCAGAGAGGGCCCTAGAACAGAGGTTCTCAACCTTTTTCTTTCTGGCCTTCCCGATGTTCTCAGATAGGCCTGAGCTGCCCCAATCATCTCAGTGATGTGCTATAAAACCTCAATGGCCTGCGTGTGTCATAGCAACTGATTTTCTGCATATAAAAGCCAGGGCTGGCATTAGGGGGTAGCAAACAGGGGAACTGCTTGGAACCACAGGGAGCCCCATGAAACTAAGCTGCTCTGGCTTCAGCATCAGCCCAGGTGGTGGGGCTCAGGGCCTCAGGCTTCAGCCTTATGCAGTGGGGCTTCGGCTTTCAGCCTTGGGCCAGAGTGAGTCTGATGCTGACCCTGCTTGACTGACCCCATGAAACCAGCTCACGGTCCCCCAGGGGATCCCAGACCCCTGGTTGAGAACCACTTCCCTAGAGGAGCAGGACAGTAGGATGTGACAGTAGCTGGTGTGGTGGGTAGAAGGGTCAACAACTGAGGAGGGGGACAGGAGTCAGGGTGAAAGGGGATTGGATAGGAGCAGAGTGGATGGACAGGACGGAGCTTGGATATGTGGGGGAATACGAGCGGAGGGAGAGAAGAGCAAGGAGCTGGTATGGAGGCGTGGATGGGGGATAGGGACAGGAGCTGGGTTGGGATGGGTGGGTAGGAGCAGATGGGGAAGGAGATGGGCTAAGGGCAGAAGTATCTATAACCACTATCTCACACTGCTATGCAGAACCTGAAATTGAGCTCATGAGTCCTGTCAGTAAAGAGCTGTGAAACCTTTTGGCAAAGTGTTCTAGTGACTGGTTCACACAGAGGATAACAGGCTTCTACTGTTACCATTAGCTCAAGTGGTAGAGGTATGTGCTGTGGATCTAAACATTGAACCCTGCTAATGACTCAAATTGTGGGTCTGTAGGGTTCCTCATCATGGCATTTCTGTTTTTTTAAATTAGGAAGTGACATAATGGTTACAAAGTCAAGCACTCAAAAGTTAGGAAATGCCAAGATTAAGGTTGCCTGTCACACTACTCGGCATATGTAATTATATTTACTTTAACACAGAGTTAAGGTTACCTGGTGATATCTTATGCCCTTCCAGAACATAAACTTCAGCAACACTCAAATTTCTGAAAACCAGGAAATGTAAAGTTAAGGTACATACCAATGCGATCTCAACTCTGCCCTGTGAAGGTGGCAATAGCTACTGGGAATTTTCTGGATGCACTGTGTTATGTGTAGCTGTACTGCACGGGGAAAGGATTAGTTGGAGCAGTTTGTTAGAGCTGTGTTTGTGATCTGAGGTGAGTCGGGGGGCACATAACCTGCTCCCAGAGGGGCAAGTCCCTCTCCCAGATCCCTGTCTGTGTGATCAAAGGAAAGAGGTGCATGTGTATGCTGAGAGATCCAGAATGCCTAATTTCAGCACTGCATTGTGTAGGTTGTTTCAGTAATAGGGCACAGGGGTCTTCCTGCCATGGGGATTGTCAGCAGTTAGGTGGGAGATGAGTATGGTCTGTGGGATTGATGAAGGATAAGAAATGTTAGATGGCATCATGTGCATAAGGATGAAGGGATTGTAAAATTTAGGATATATCCTTTCTGTGGAGTAGGCTAAGTATAAATTTGAGTGGAGGGCTGTCATAGGTAGCTCCTGTTCAGTACAGGGCAAATGCAGAGTGCAAGTGTAACCCACGTGCCTAATAGGGAGACATCTCTTAAAGAGACCCATTGAGGGGAGGTAGGAGTGAGTTGGGTCTGGGTCATTGTTACTAGGCAGCTTTAGTACTCCACATCCAGAAGCTTCTGGAATTGGGTGTGGTAGTTTTGGGTATGCTCCAATGGGTTGCCTTGTTTCAGGGGTCAGACCCCATGAGGGCAAGCAGTCAGGGTAGCTGGTTTGGTAAAGGCCCTGTGTCATATGTGAGTTGGGAGAAGCTGAGCCAAGGAGCAGAAAGCAGGTTGTTGTCCCTAACTTGGAAGCATTTTGCAGCAGGGTTTTCTTTAAATCTGTACATTTGTGACTGAGTGATTGGTTAATCAGTTAGCTGACTGGCTAGCAGTGATTTCAACAGAGGAAGAATCTGCATGGATTCCAACCGAAGATTCCTACAAGCAGTTGGAGGGAAGATGTTTTTTTGACTCAGCAGACTGTCTAGATTTGGTTATCAAAGACTCTAACTGAGACTTAGGTGAACTAAACCTAAGCTTTTGGGAACTCTCAGTTTCTTCAGGGACTAAACTGTTCAGATTTTGGTTTGTTTTCTTTCTTTATGTTTATGTATAACTGTGAAGACAATGTCTGAGGGTTATAAAACAGCCATGTTATGCTGTAAAAATAGATTTGTTTATTATAAGATTTTATAAAGTTATTTAATTCATTTCTTTAGTTCCTTTTGGGACTTGAATGTGGGAAGGTTGACGCTGTGCAATCCTTGCTGAAAATCTTTAGAGACTGAACTCTGGGTTTCTAGCTGCTTTTCTATGGGAGTTGGTTTTTTTTGTTGTTGTTGTTGTTGTTTTTTTTTTTAGGCACTGGAGAAGGCAATGAAGTGAACTCTAGCCCACCCAAAGGTTACACAAGTATGTGTGTTGGGTGTATTGGGGCATTGCTCAAAGAGGGCAGAGTTAAGGTTGTGTGGGCATTTACCGTAACACTATATTTCCTGGGTTTTAGAAGTCTGAGTTTTGCTGAACTCATCATTCTGAGAGGGCATGAGATATCATTGGGCAACCTTAACTCTGCATTAAGTTTTTGTTCGTTAATTTTTTTTAAGCAGAAAGAAGTGTTGTTGGTAGGAATTAGTGGTCATTTAGGCAGTGGTAGTTGTTATGTAGGTTTGCAATTGACATGCTATTGTGGCCAGGTAATGATAATTATACCTAGCTGCTACATAGTGCTTTTCATCAGTAGAGCTCAAAGCACTTTACCAAGAAGGGAAAACATAATTATCCTCATTGTACAGATGGGGAAATTGAGGCACAAAAATGACTTGGGAGGGGTTCTACACATCCATCTACAGCATAGGGGGCTTGGAGAGGTGTGAAGTGGCCAGTCATCTCAATGTGATATTTTCAGATGAATGAGAACACCTTGTTGCGATGAATACAGCCTGAACAATAGCTCTGAGACATAGGAACTTCTCCATTCATCTCAATGGGTGTCCTAGTACCCCACCCCTCCACCACACCTACCCCAATGCTAGTGCTTGAGAACCTGTGATATACATCAAGCATGCCTGTTCTCAACTCCTCACCCCAGCCTCAGCAGTGTATTCTTGGTGCACGCTCCCAGCATACCTGTTCTCAGCTCTCCACTCAGCTTTCCAGAGGGGCAGGGCTTCTCCAGATGCTGGTTCACATGGGGCTTCCAGATCTTGGCTCACCTGGGGGCAGGGAGAGGGGCTCAGACATACTAGAGGGATAGAGCATCCCCACATCCTTGCACTCAAATGGGAGGCAGAGAGAGATGCTTGGACACCCACAGAGGGACATCCTCCCACCCCCAGATCCCAGCACACACAGGATGGGAGAATGTGGGGTTGACTGGTGCCAGGACCCCTAATGCCCCGCACTCATCCTGCTACCTGCCTACATATCACCCCTTCCACTATTTCACCTCTTCCCTCCCATTTCCCTAATCCCCACATCCTCCCCCCAACCGGAGTCCCCATCCCCTATCACACATTCCTATTTATCCCTCTTCCTATAATCTCCCTCCGCTTGCTGCAGCCCCAAAGCCCTTTCCTCCTATTCCCCCACCTCCATTTCCCTCTCCTCTGCCAGCAAGCATTTATGTATGTCATTTAGTTTTCTTTTGGAAAATACTTTAGGAGTCTTCTGAATTTTCTGCTTATAGTAGGGTTACATTTCCTCAGCATAACCCCCCTTCTCCCTCGCTAAAACCCTTTGACAGAGGCTGATGGTAGTAACATGTCTACATTTCATTTTCAGATTTTTGCCCAAGGTTGGGTTTGAATTTGCAGTGCTTGAGTGGTGTGCCGGTTTAATTGGCATAATATGTCCCAGCCACACAGAGCCGGTGAATAGCAGATGGCTAGCCACCCTCTTGGGCACTCTATCTGCACGTGACCTGTGTAATCCTTTTGATGGGTGAGCATTAGGCATGACCCTGTCTGTAGAACCTAACTCTTTCTTGAATAGTATTTCCAGTATTGCTGCTCCAACAGGATAGTGGATGGCAAGCACTAGCTGGGTTAGATGTTGAGTGTCTGAGACCCTTTGGGGCCCAATCAGAGCCCTGGCTTGCAAAAAATGTTCATAGAATCTGTCATGCTTAAGGAAAGATGTTTTTGGGGAGACTGTACATCAGGCACCCCAAGCTCAAATGGCCCCAAAATTAGCTCATTAACCCTAACCCATGCCCCCATAAGGCACACCAAATTTCAGAGCAATCCAAGTAACCATGCAGATTTTAGAGCACTTAGAAGAGTCATCCATTAAACAAAAAGTGACTCTTAACTTTAGCTATAGTGGAGCTGGCACTCTGCTATAATACGTACTCAGAAATTGTCGTCAAAGAACATGGCTCTGGATATTTAGCCAAGAAAGGGACTTCCCTGCTAGCCTGTGGTATGTAATTTTTCTGACTGAGCTGGTTTGCTACTAGTGGCATGAGCTATTCATGTCTAGTACTGACTGTTGTAATTGAATCCTTGCCTGTTTTCAATTGCTTGTTAAGACTTCAGCTTGAACAGCAAGGCTTCTGCTTGAACCAGCGAGAGACAAATAGTGATCATCTTGCCTAGAGAAGTCTCTTAATGTTATGCTCTACTTGGCACCCATGGATTTCCACAAGATTTTCTATATTTTTTTTCACCCCTTCAACGGAAATATCTTTGCGGGAGACTGTACATTACTTAGTTTGGATCCCAGTGGACACTTGGATTAGTGTGTTGAACAGGTCATTTTCCCCCATTTCACTCCAAATTGAAGCCAAGATTAATTGTGGTATTCACCAGCTTCTAAAACAAGTTAGGTTATAGAAACTCTCTGTGAGCTCACTGAAGCAGCACTAATCTCACTGCTCTCAATGAGGGTCTCTTTCTTTGATCAACTCATTCTCTCTCAGCAGGCCAAAAAATAGCCACAGGATACCAGTGCTTAGTTTACAATCATGTTAATTTTGCTTCTAGTTTGTCTTTAGCCATTGGAGATTAATGAATAAAAGTGGTATTTAAATTTACAACCAGTTCTCTTCTAATAATTTGGCAGTATTATGGCTGGTAGTTTGCTACTTTGATTACCTGAGCCAGTCTTCTGAAAGACTCCTCTGCTCCATTTAAAGCAAGACTTTTCAATAGATGGGGTGCAACCCACAGGTGGGTTGTGAGGGGCTGCTTCCTGATAGCTACCCCGTGGGTTGAAGAAAAAAACCAATTCTTAAAATGTCATGGTCTCCCAGTCCCAGCAGAAGATCATGAGGAGTGGTAAGGAGCTGCTAGTTCTCTCCTTGCTACGCTCCCTCTGACCCACCTCTGTTGCACACTTACCCAATCCCAGAGAAATTGTTCATCCTCCTTCTACTCTACTCCCTCTTTCCATACACTGCTCAACTCTGGTGCTGCCCTGTAAAAGAGAAGTGTCTCTCTCAACACACTTCAGAGTAAGAGCAAACTAGGACTGATTATTAGAGAATTGGGAGTTTGATGAAAATCTCTTTGCCACCTCTCCTCCCTTTAGCATGGCTAGCTTTGGGTTTTTGGGTTTTGGGATGGATTATACAGCTCCTTCCACACACAAGGTATCTAAACAACAATCCTCCACCCAGACCCTACCAGTTCTTGAAAATCATTGCAACACATAGTTTATGTAGACAGAATCTTTAAAATCTTCTTGCCCAACAGCCCGGGAACCAGCTCTGTTCAATTGAGCACCTCCAGAATAGAATGGAAAACTGATAGAGCATAGGAAGGGGGCTTTGTAGTGGTTAGTTACTCAGTAAACGAGTTGTTTCGGGACATGCAGCGAGAATCTTTAGGTGTGAGGGTAGAAATTCACATTAATTTGATAATATTTGTGAAACTGAGTGGAACACCTATATGATCTTGATTATTACAATTCTCATAAGTATTCAGTGACCATTATATTTCTCCATATTAGAAACGGTAGGGGAAGTTTACTGGTGCATGAAATGTATTTCTATATTATGTCATTAGCGTTCATTATTTCTAGAGTGCTGTAAGAGGGGCAGGGGGCAGTGTGATGCTGTTGCAAAAAAAGCAAGCATGATTCTGGGATGCATTAACAGGTGTGTTGTGAGCAAGACACGAGAAGTCATTCTTCCGCTCTACTCTGTGCTGGTTAGGCCTCAACTGGAGTATTGTGTCCAGTTCTGGGCACCGCATTTCATAAAGATGTGGAGAAATTGGAGAGGATCCAGAGAAGAGCAACAAGAATGATTAAAGGTCTAGAGAACATGACCTATGAAGGAAGGCTGAAAGAATTGGGTTTGTTTAGTTTGGAAAAGAGAAGACTGAGAGGGGACATGACAGCAGTTTTCAGGTATCTAAAAGGGTGTCATAAGGAGGAGGGAGAAAACTTGTTCACCGTAGCCTCTAAGGAGAAACAAGAAGCAATAGGCTTAAAGTGCAGCAAGGGAGGTTTAGGTTGGACATTAGGGAAAAGTTCCTAACTGTCAGGGTGGTTAAACACTGGAATAAATTGCCTAGGGAGGTTGTGGAATCTCCATCTCTGGAGATATTGAAGAGCAGGTTAGATAAAGGTCTATCAGGGATGGTCTAGACAGTATTTGGTCCTGCTATAAGGGCAGGGGACTGGACTCGATGACTTCTTCAGGTCCCTTCCAGTCCTAGAATCTATGAATCTATAAATCTATGTTTGGTTTTTCTCTGCTATTTGTCTCTTGTCATATGCAAAGATTGTAGCCTCTTTGGACAGGGACTGTCTTTTCATTACATGTATGTATAGTGCCTAGCACAATGGACCCCTGATTACAGCCTCTAAGTCAGAGGTGGGCAAACGACAGTCTTGTCCTGCCCGGCCCCTGAGTCCCGGCCAGGGAGGCTAGCCCCCGGCCCCTCTCCTAATGTCCCCCCCTCCCCCGCAGCCTCAGCACGCCGCTCTGCCTGTGCTCTGGCCCGCTGCTCCTGCCGGGCAGCATGGCGATGTGGCTGGCTCCAGCATGGTAAAGGGGCGGGGAGCGGGGGGTCCCGGGAGGCAGTCAGGGGACATGTAGCAGGGGGCAGTTGGATGGGGCGGAGGTTTTTTTTGTGGGGGGGTCAGTCAGGGGATGGGGATTCGATAGGTGTGGGAGTCCCAGGGGGCCTGTAAGGGGGCAGGGTGTGGATAGGGGTTGTGGGATCCCTGGGGGGTGGTTAGGGGCGGGGGGTCCTGGGAGGGAGCGGTCAGGGGACAAGGAGCGGGGCGGGGGTTGGATGGATCGGAGGTTCTGAGGGGGGCAGTCAGGGGACAGGAAGTGGGAGGGGGCAGATAGGGGTTGGGGACCAGGCTGTTCGGGGATGCACAGACTTCCCTACCCGGCCCTCCATACAGTTTTGCAACCCCGATGTGGCCCTTGGGCCAAAAAGTTTGCCCACCCCTGCTCAAAGTGATAGTGCAGTATTAATAATTCATAGCGCTGACTCCAGCTGCAGTTTGATTACTGTTTTCTGTAAAAAGGGTTGATAATTTGCTAATGGCCAGGGAAAAGTAATGCATCAGACTCAAGTTAACACCGGTAGCAGAGAGGACAAACTAAAAGTTGTGTGGATATAGACGACTAGTTATGACTTTGAATCCCTCATGGCTGGTAGCCTTAGTGTTAGAGGATATTACATTAGAAGTGGACAACCTCCCAGCAAAATCAGGAGAGGGACTTGTTCTTATGTTTCATTTGGAACCAATGACAATGGAAAAAGTAAATTAGACAGGGCTGCCCAGAGGATTCAGGGGGCCTGGGGTCTGCGGCGGTAATTCGGCGGCCGGGGGGCCTTCTGCTCCGGGACCCGCCGCTGAAGTGCCCTGAAGACCCGCAGCGGGGGCCCCCCTCCGCTGAATTACCGCTGAAGACCCGGCACTTTGGCGGGGGTCCCACTTTGGCAGTAATTCAGCAGTGGGGGGGGTCCTTCTGCCCCGCGGCGGAAGGACCCTCCCCCACCTGCTGCCAAAGACCCGGAGCGGAAGAAGCTCCGGGGGCCCAGGCCCTGCGAGAGTTTTCCGGGGCCCCCAGAGCGAGTGAAGGACCCTGCTCCAGGGGCCCCAAAAAACTCTCGTGGGGGCCCCTGCGGGGCCCGGGGCCTGGGGCAAATTGCCCCATTTGCCCCCCCCCTCTGGGAGGCCCTGAAATTAGAAGACAAATGTAATCCAATACAAAAATCTTTTGTTAAAATCAAGTTAAGGTGGAAGGGATTTATCAGTGTTTTTAGTGTATATTACCTTTCAAAAATGTTAGAGCTAAAAAAAATAAATAAATAAGAACAACAAAAATAACTTAGAAAATGCGTACCACAAAACTGTCTGCAATTTTTAAACAAAACTGTGAGTTTTAATTTGCCATTCTCTGTGCACTCTTCACTGGATTTAACCCAGTTGTGTCCACGGAGCTTCTAGGATCTGAAGCAAGTCTCCACATCTGTGCAGTGGCCCAAAATGCATGTTATACACATAAGGTAGGGAAAGGAGAACATGCCAGGGGACGTGCAAAATTAGGGGATTTTTTGACAGCACTGTTTGCCCTGTTCAACATTTGATCTGTGCACTGTGTTTGATAACTGGTTGTGGTGTAGGTTAATTACTGTTGTTTAGGTGTTCTAGTGGCAGCTGGCTAGCCGGGCAATGCTCTAATATTGTTAGTTTTGTAATACAAATGATGTGATCACTAATCACATCTTATCATGTGTATTTTGAATAATAAGATAAATACAGGGTATATACAGTGGCAGATTACCCACTGGGCTAACGGGGCCCGTGCCCAGGGGCCCAAGCCAATTGGGAGGCCCTGGAAAAATGGGCGCCCCCACACCCTGACCCGCTCCATCCACTCATCCAGCGCTCCTGCCAGGGAATGGAGTCAGGGTGTGGGGGCTTGCCCTGCTCTGCCCACCCAGTACCCACCTGCTTCACCTGCCTGGCACTTCTGCCGGGGAGCAGGGGAAGCCCCCGCACTCCAATTCTGCTCCCCAGCAGGAGTGGGGGGGGGCACTTGCTCTGGGCCAGGACCCCAGAAAAGCTTCATCTGCCTCTGGGTATAGAGGTATTTGCTTCCCCCAGAAGGCCAAACCATGGGCACATGAGTTTCCATTTGGAAAGCCTATTCTCTCAAAGCCAGTAATTATTTTAGGAGTACTGTTTATGCCCATCACTTTTGCATAAATCACATGCCTCGTCACTTCAGAACCTCTGCCACCACTTTACCTACAGTTGACTTCCCAACATCAAACTGGTTAACAATGGATCTGTGGCAGTCTGGAATAGCCAGCTTCCAGATGTTTATAGCAACCCGCTTCTGGTCTGATATGGCTGCCCTCATATGTGTGTTGTGATGCTGGAGGGTCAGGGCAAACAGCTCGCAAAGCTCCAGAAATGTAGCTTTCTTCGTGCGAAAGTCCTGGACCCACTGCTGGTCATCCCAGGTCCACTTGATGATGTGATCCCACCAGTCTGCACTTGTGGCTCTATTCCAGAAGTGCCAGTCTATGCAGGGGGCATCTGTGGCTATTCTGAGAGTCATGAGCAGCAGCATCCAGTTGGGATCTTCCATGTCTATATCCTCCTCCTCCTCCTATTTCATCATTAGTTCTGTCAGGTTCCTTCTGTGGGTCAGAAAACACCACCAAAAGGTCCATCAGCATCTCATTTCACCTCTGCCTGTCTCCTGAAATAGGAGTAAAAGCCCAAGGAAGAGAAATTCTTCAAATGGTGACTCCTCCACGTTGCTGACTCTGGTTGCTGGGAGTGTGCAGACCAAAATGATGGCTCGACAAGATGTGCTGGCAGGCTACAAAAACTTCCTGTGATGTGGGGTGGTCTGACGGGGAAACAGTTACGTTTTCCCACACAACACCATGGACAAAGTGCTAAAGAGGCCACATTTCGGGAGGGCACTAAGTCGTTTTGGATATGATTGGTTGGACTCAGGTCTGCCTACTGCAGTGTGAACTCTGGGGTCCTGGTGTGAGACCTGGGCTCAAAAATTCTTAACCTGGGGTCTCCAATGAGTGTGGAGAGTCAAGCCCTGGGCTTTCAAACCCAGGGTCCGTGAACTGGGCTTACATTGCAGTGCAGACATACTCATAGTGAGGAACTCTCAAATCCCTGGCTTCCTGCTGTACCTTGGTTGTTTCTTGGGCTTTGAGGAAACCACGGGCGAGATCCTCAGTTGGTGTAAATTAACAAAGCTCCAGGGAAATCAATGGGAGTATGCCAGTTTTCATCAGCTCAGGATCTGGCCCACGATTTAAAGGAAAGCTTCAGGAGAATAAAAAATAGTTTCCAAGTATCTGATTGAATGTAAAACAGTAAATCACTAATGAGAACTTCTTATAAATGCTCCTTCTATAAAAAGTTAGATATGAAATTACTGAGCTGGAATCAGACTCATAGTCAGTGTGATTAGGAGGATGCAACCTGCAGGCAGTCAGAGACAGAGCCCTCATCCCACAATGAGCTCTCTGTGGGTGGACACCTGTGTAGGTGGAGTCCTATTGACCTAGAAGATTTCCTCAGCTCTTATTAGGTAAATTCCATATTTGTTCTGGGTTTTTAAAGTTTCTGTTGTTGTTTACTGCGTGCATTCACCAGCTACTTACACGTCTGGTCAATGCCGGAGGTGCAGTGGGACCAAAAAAGTGTAGGCCGGCTCTACAAACTCCAGCTGTTCCCTTTGTGTCTGCCTCCATTTTGTGCTCCCACTCCTGATAGACATAATCGGGATGCATTTGCTGTGTAATTATCATTAAACGATGTGACAAGGAACTTGGGAAGGGAGGAAACAGTTACAGAATAAGGTTATATGGTTACGTAGTTTTATGTGCATATCCTGACGCTGTTTTACATGTTTGTACATAAATATGTATACATGAACATAGCACTATTGCCTTGATGACTAGTAAGCAGAGGTCAAGGGGGCAGAGTGCACATTGTATGCAACTGGGAAAGCAGCTCCTCTGTGCTTTCAACCATGTAAAAGTTTCACAGTTCCTTCACTGTGTCTTCTTTCAGTTACAAGTAAGGGACCTAATAGCCAGTATGTTATATTCCTCCCTGTCCACCAGGGACTTGATCAGACCATTGGTTCCATTCCTCAGATCATCCTAGTAGCCCTTCTCTATACCTGTTCTAGTTTGAATTCATCCTTCTTAAACATAGGAGACCAGAACTGTGCACAATATTCCAGATGAGGTTTCACCAGTGCCTTGTGTAACGGTACTAACATCTCCTTATCTCTACTGGAAATACCTTGCCTGATGCATCCCAAGACCGCAGTGGTTCTCAACTTATTACACAATGTGTTACCTGGGCTGCAGGGGCTGGGTGACAGGGCAGCGGTAGCCTGGACCTTGCCTCTGGACTCCCACCATGTGGGGCTGGCTGGCTGCCCACCCCAGACCCCCACCGCACGGCTGCACCAGTCAGACCCTGGACCCCATGGGGCCGGCTGGCAGCCTCAGACCCCAGGCCCCGCTGGGCAGGCCAGCAGTCCCAACCCGGACCTCCGCTGCACTTGGCCAGCCGGCTGCCCGCCCCAGACCCCCTACCACACTGGGGTGACTGGCTGCCCCAACCTCCACTGCGGACCCCAGCACACAGGCCAGCCTTTACACACAGCTGAACTGGGCTGCAGCTGTGTGCTAATTGGGCCGTATGCAGCCCATGGGTTGAGAACCGCTGGTCTAGTTAGAGCAGCAAAGAGTCCTGTGGCACCTTATAGACTAACAGACGTATTGGAGCATGAGCTTTCATGGGTGAATACCTACTTCATCGGATTCAGTCTAGTTAGTATCCTGCCTCTAGCAGTAGCCTAGTGCCCCAAAGGAAGGCAGGACAAAAATGCATCTAGCCAGTGGGTATAAACTATACATAAGGGACACATTACTCCATGATTCCTGCATGTATCCTGAATCTCAGATGTTGTACTAGGGAGAAATTTTGCATCCTGTTGTTGGTTTTTTTTTGCTTGCACAGCTGTTAATTTTGTTATCTCAGATTTTTAGCTCTAGCCCTAGTATAGTCTGAATTACCTGTGCATTGAATTCCATGGGTTGTCTGTGCAGTGCAAAAAGCACTGTTCCCCTTTATTGGTGCTGCCTGTTAACTTCATTAAAAGTCCTCTTGTTCTTGTATTACTTAACATTGTAAAAAGGAAAGACAAATCAGTTTTCACTATGGCCTTCATAATTCTAAATTTCTCAATCAAATCCCTCTTTGCACTTCTCCATTCCAAGCTAAATAACTTTAACTTTTGCACTCTACTTCTAATCACAGAAGTACCATATTGAGCTAATGAATCTCCAACTGTTGCCTGCAAATGTGCTGCTTTGGGGAAAGCAGTGAGCAGCTTTTTTAAACCCACCAACCCACATTTCTTCTGCACTGGTCCCTATACAGCTGGTCATAGGAACAGCTCATGAATATAAAGCTACTTAAAGCATGTGAACAATCCCATCTCTGGTCAGCAAAGTCCCTTAAGCACATGCTTAAATTTATGCACATGCCTTAGTGTCTTCCTCAACACAGAGGGATTATTTATGTGCTTGAAGTTAGGCATGTATTTCAGTGTTTGGCTAAACTGAGACCTTAGGAAGCAGCTCAGAGGTTCAAACCTTTATGTCTTTGCAACACATAATTCAGCTGGGAGGACCTGTATACCATCTCCACAGAGCTCCAGTGGATCCCCCTGCACAAGGAATATGTAGGCTTCTGGTGAGTGACAACAGGTAAGGGGAGCAATCAGGAGAGAGGAGCTAAAATAACCCCCACAACCAAGGAAAAGTATAAAATTAAATAAAAAGAAGTCAAAAGAGAGAGGGGAAAAAAACAAGGAGGAGAAGGGAAAAAAGAATGTGAATGGAAAGGGGTTGGAGAGAGAGAGAATGGACAGAAAGATGTACAGTCATGACACCTGCTGGAGAATCGGGCAAATGTGAATCTATCTATCAATCTCTCACAATGGGTGAGGGACTCCAACAGAAAAGAAAGTAGGGAACTACTGAAATATAGGGCCTGATTCTTATGTACACTAAGGTCACTTTCCACTGTGCTAGCAATGCAAAAGGGGCATTAGAGGGTATATAAATACAATTTACTCTCACTTTAAGACTCCTTTGCACTGCCAGAATGGTGTAAAATGGCCTTAGTGTACCTGAGAATCGGGCCCACCGAATTCAGGTGCTATAACTCAGTGCATCCCTACTGTATGTGTGTCAGTCACTTTTAGATTTGTACCATTCTGTTCCATCCACATCCTGTTAAATAATGTATATTTGTTTTTTTCTTTTAGGGAACATGATTCCAATTTAATCTAAAACCTTCCACGTAATCTACTTGCTGTCTGTGATAATGTAATAAAAAGGGAGGTGTTTGCAGTGTAAATACCTGTACATTGCTTTCCAATGTACTGTATTATTGTTTTTCAAGTAATCTCTTTCTTGATGCAGTAGGAATTTGTCAGTAGATAAGGTTTCCATCTTTGAATCACTTTGTTTTCCTTAAGGAGCTCTTGTTTAATCGATGAGAACTAGATATGGTAGCACCTCTTGGGATGGTTCACTTCACTGTTCAAAGGCAAGTCTCTTGCAGCTCTGCACTTTGCTATTTTATACAGTAATATTTCATTCTTTGCAGATATTTAGGGAACAGTATTAATTAATTTGTGCATAGTTGTTTTTAATTATGTTCTCCTCTGACAAGCTTTGGGGATGTTTTATTATAGTGTGAGGCTGGGGACAGGTACAAGATTAAAAAGTCACACTTCAACACTTGCTTTTTGTACATACTTTTCTGTCTTTGCTACATAACTTGTGCAAACAACCAGCATTTACAGGGATTAAAGAGAGTTACATAGCTAAATCCATATGCACCCTAATGAAGAACAAATTCTGGCAGAAGAGCCACATGGACATAGGTATGAAAATAAAGGAGTATGTCAATTTAAGATAACTGAAAACTGCAACACACTGAAAATACATGATGCTGCAATTGTGCCTGAGGGGATAAAAACAGACATGTATCCCCATGTGTCCTATAGGTGAATGTATGGCACAGGGAAAAGGAATGTTGTTTATTTACAAATGGATGTGGCCCATGTCTGCACCAATATCCAATTTGACAAACCACAGCTTCCTTCTCTCGATGGATCATTGATTTGCTTTTTTTAATGTATGTAGTGGCACCTATGGACTATGGGAATGTGTGCTAATAACAGGGAATAATAACAAATACATCTTGTAGCTGTTTGTGTATCATTGGTTGCAATGATTCCCTGAATAAGACAAGTGGCTCTCTATTGGGATGATTTTTTACTGAAGAGAACCCCAAAGTACTTCAAAGGTATTTCAAAAACTGAAAACTCTTCCAAGTCTTGGGGATTGTCTATTAACACCTGATTTAGAGATCTGAACCATAATCTGGGTAATCATCACACATTATCCATCTTTGTTTTCCCCATGATTTTTATAATCACTTTGGGCCAAATCCTGAGCCCTGTGCAAAACTTATTAACAGGGGAGAGTGCAGGGATTCTCAGTGGGAGAATGGAAGCTTTTCTGCTCCCCACACTGCAGAGTACCCATTGTGGGGCTTTTCCATGGCTGTTAATGCACCCTAAAGGTTGCAGTAGTATCTGCAGTCTCTGTCGCTGCCTTCATGGGAGGTTTTGGCGTGTGGTCTAATTGCCGCACACCTGTTGCTTCCTGAAATTGCCTCTGATCGCAGTGGCATGGAGAGTTACTACAAAACACACTAGTAGACCGGTTCAGCCGCTCATTCAATGGGCACAAATGGTCCATTGCAGTGGATATTGCCCTGGACATCTTCTGGAGGTGGGGCTTTCCCCACTTGGACCTATTCGCGACATGGAGCAACAGGAAGTTTCAGCGCTTCTGCTCCTTCCTGAACCACAGCCCAGGTTCTGTCATGGGCGAATCACCTACTGTACATGTCCTCCTCAAAGTCTGCCTGGACAGGGCCTCATTGATCCTCATAGTGCCAGCGTGGACCTGCCAACACAGGTCCAACAGCGTGGTGAATCAATCAGTGAACAGGCCCTTAGCCCTTCCCCTGTTCCCGGACCTCATCACACAAGACCACGGCAGATTACGACATCCCACCCTGGAGTCCCTCCACCTCACGGCATGGAAGCTCCATGGTTAAACCAGTCTGAACTTCAATGCTCCAACTCAGTTCAGGAGGTCCTTCTCGGAAGCAGGAAGCCCTCTATTCGAGCCATTTACCTCGCCAAGTGGAAGTGGTTATCGATTTGGTCTGTGCAGAAGGGTACTCTTGCACAACGAGCCTAGATCCCGTTTATTTTGGACTATCTGCTCGACTTGAAATGGCAGGGGTTGGAGACCTCTTTGATCAGGATTCACTTGACTGCCATCTCTGCTTTTCACTCAGGGGTGGAGGGTAGGTCGGTCTTTGGAAACCCGATGGTAAGCTGCTTCCTCAAGGGGCTTGATGGACTGTATCCTCAGGTGAGGCAGTCTCTTCATCCTAGGGACCTCAATCTAGTCCTCTCCAGGCTTATGGGTACCCCCGTCCCCACTTTGAGCCCATGGTGACATGTTCCTTGCTCTAGCTATCTTGGAAGGTAGCTTTCCTCATGGCCATCACCTCAGCCAGAAGCCGAACTTGAGGCACTGACATCTGAGCCCCCTTACGCTGTCTTTTATAAAGACAAGGTGCAACTAGGCCCACGGCCTGTGTTTCTCCCTAAGGTAGTCTCTCAATTCCATAAATGAGGACATTTTCCTACCAGTGTTTTTTCCCAAGCTGCATGCCAATAACAGAGATCACATGCTTCATTCCTTGGATGTGAGACGCACCCTGGCTTTCTATATTGAGTGCAAAAAGCCATTTTGGAAGTCCCCACAGCTCTTCATTGCTGTTGCAGAGAGGATGAAAGGGCTTCCGATCTCCTCCCAATGCATATCATCTTGGATCATGTCGTGCATCAGGACTTGCTATGACTTGACCAAGATTCCAGCCCCGACATTGATGGCACACTCTACAACTGCCACTTTTGTAGCTCAAGTGCCCATTCAGGATATATGCAGGGCAGTCACATGGTCCTCTATCCATACCTTCACCTCGTATTATGCAATTTTGCAACTGTCCAGAGATGATGCAGCGTTTGGCAGGGTAGTGCTGCAATCTGCAACCAGATGAACTCTGACCCCTCCTCCAAGAGTACGGCTTGGGAGTCATCTAATTGGAATGGACATGAGCAAGCACTTGAAGAAATAAAAACGGTTACCTACCTCTCTCAACTGTTCTTCTAGATGTGTTGCTCATGTCCATTCCAATACCTACCCTCCTACCCTCAGTTGGAGTATTCCGGCAAGAAGGAACTGAACAGGTGGCAGGTCAGCAGGGACCTATATAAACCACCATAAAGGCGCCACTCCAGGGGGCTCCACACCGACCTGGCAGGTACCGCTAGAGGAAAAACCTTCCAACAATTGTGCATGTGACATGCGCACACCTAATTGGAATTGACATGAGCAACACATCTTGAAGAACAAGTTATGAGGGGTAGGTAACCATTTCTTTTCTGGTAAACAGAGGGGCATAATAAGTGCAGCTTGCGCAGCCACTGATTCAATCCCTTTGATACTGACTAGATGATCTTGAGAATTTTCAAAATATTACGAGTTTAATTTCAGCAAAGCAGAGTTCATTTGTGATAAAGAGATTTCTAGACGCCAACTCATTATGTCTATAGAAAAACCTAAAATTTCTAATCTTTGACAAAATATGAGAACAGACTTTTCTGAGTTTGCAGTAAATCCCAGAGCTGATAGTGAATGCTAAACACACTGAATATGAAAAGAAAGGATCTCCTTGGAACTTGCTGCCAATAATATGTTCTCTAAGTCAAAGAAAAATCTCATCCCTAAGCTACTTAATAATGAAAGAGTAGTCAGAGAAGCATAGCATTGAATGTTCTTGGAGCTCTAAAAGGGCTAAAATGATTTAAATTAATTTTCTAAATCTATCAAGTGATGATTATCTCTGAATACAGCCCTACTTTAGAAAACCAGAAACCAAACTAAGTATAAATATGAAGAATATTTAGGAAAGAGAAGGGTAAAACCTCTTATAGCAGCATTAGGGAAGGGAGGGAACAAATACAAACCACTATAAGCTGCTAAAGGCCTGGGAAGCATAAGGAAGTCAATAAATATATAAGAGGACCTGTAGAACCAGGAATTAAAGATAGGTCTAAACTGAAAACCACAAAAATGAATGCCCTGCTGAAGTTTGGCGTAGGGTGGTATGAGCCCACATCGAGATTGGAATTGCAGTTAACCTGAATTTATTTCCTCCACGTTCCACTACAGCTAAAGCTCTCCGGTCTATTGGGGAGCAAGAAGGATGAAAAGTGGGTGAGGTTGATGGGAAAGGCATGTTGTTTTGAAATGCTGAAGGTTTTTAAGCTGTGGGATTTTAGGATGATCTTCCTATTTAGAACCTACTTCCTGTGTATTTTTTTATAATGTTAGTAGATGAGTCTAGACAAGTGGTTCTCAAA
The DNA here is from genome assembly GCF_020497125.1 of Mauremys mutica. Lineage (NCBI taxonomy): Eukaryota > Metazoa > Chordata > Testudines > Geoemydidae > Mauremys > Mauremys mutica. Next base: position 189,920,756 of record NC_059074.1, on the reverse strand, counting down.
CTGATTTGATCGTGTCCTCCTTCTGTGTGTCTGTAGTAGTTTATTCCCCCACCCCCACTACACAAGTACATATACTGAAAAAAAATCAACACTCAACTCTTACTATTAACAACAGTAAGGCATTGATTCAAACAGAGCCAAGGATCCATTGTAGTAAGAGCAAAAGCAAAACTGTGGTTGTGGTCAGTGCTTACACTTAAATGTGCACATCACATCGTAGCAAATGGATTAATGTATAGAGGGCAACAACTTTGTATAATGCTATGCAAGCTTAACAGAAATCCGTCAAAATGCACAATGCCATCTAGGATCAAATGCACAGCGCCATATGAGGAGCTGATATGTCTGGAGGAATCAGCTTTGTTATTTATTGTTGTGAGTAAAATGTGCGCAATACGTTTTTTTCCCCTAAAACGTCCCAACCCCACTTTCCCCTGGCATGCCCCCGCCCCCACATCTGAGAACCTATGGTCTAGAGCATTGGAAGAGACGTTAAAAAAAAATCTAACTATATATTAAATCAAATCAAGGTAAAGTAAATAAATAATGAACTCTGAAGTTTGGTTTTTGTGACTGTTGGATTTAGCCAGTCATATCTGTATGTTAGAACCCACTCCTAAAAGAGGCTGAGTGCTTATTTGTGTTATATCCTTGGGGGCCGGTTTAGGAAGAAATCACTTGAGGCCAGACAGCTAACAAAACTACCATTTATTTACAGACACAGAGCTCACCTAACTGGCCGAAGCTGTCTGGGCTATCCCCTAATAATCTAACTCAGTTGCCATAGGAACAAAAACCATGACAACCAAATATACAACACATTCCTCCCCCCCCCCCAATTAGAACATTCCCTAAATAAAACACACACTAGACTAGAGAAGGAGGGTAGACTGCCTCCATTCCCGGCTAAACCCTGGGGATTATTTTGCCCCATAACCGTGGGTTCGCCCTAATTAAAGATCCAGCCAATGAGAGGCCTTCTGTCTCTAGGTGGATTACGGCGAACTTCTGGTGTTGTTGCACCCGAAAGTACCATGGGCTCAGGATCCGCAGCACGAACGAGTGAGAAGTGGTATCAGCTCGTGCTGGGCAAAGGGGTATCTCAGCCGTCGGCAGTAATGGAGGAGAACAGTCAGGAACAGGTGATTCGGTGTCTTACCAGAAAAGGTGAAGTCAGACCACTCTACTGCAGATGTGTCCTGAGGACTGGCATGACCTGGCAATAGCTGATCTACATGTCGCCACCAGGTAAGATTCTCTGCAGTCTGGACTGTGTAGGAAACAGGTCCTGTGTGAGTGATGATCGTGGCAGGGACCCATTTAGCTCCAGAAGTATAATTCCGAGCCAAAACTGGCTGTCCTGAGCTAAAGGTTTGGTCTTTTGCTCTGGGTGCCCGTCTGATGACTTGATATTGCTGCTGACGTTGCACAATTTGTCGGGGTTCAGAAGGTTTCAGCAGATCCAAGCAAGTGCGCAGCTGTCGTCCCATCATTAGAAAGGCTGGGGATGCCTTGGTCGTAGCATGAGGTGTATTTCTGTAGGAAAGTAAGAAGGTATCCAGACGCTTTTGAATGGAGTGTTGTCCCTTGCTGATTTCAAAGCGTGTTTCATTGTCTGCACAAATCTTTCAGCTAATCCATTGGTGGATGGATGATATGGTGCTGAAGCGATGTGGTGTATCACATTTGCCTTCATAAAATTTTGAAACTCTTGAGAGACGAACTGCGGTCCGTTGTCGCTCACAAGTTGTTCTGGCAGACCGAAACGACTAAAGAGTCCCCGTAGTTTTTGGATAGTACTCTCTGCAGTAGTGGACTGCATTATAGAGACTTCTGGCCATTTAGAATGGGCATCTACTGCCACCAAGTACATGCTTCCTTCAAGGGGGCCAGCGAAGTCAACGTGAATACGTTGCCACGGATTTTCAGGCCAGTCCCATGGGTGTAGGGGTGCCCACTGGAGTGCATTCCTCACACCCTGACATGACCTACAAGCTTTTGCCTTCTCTTCAATAGCACTGTCCAATCCAGGCCACCAAAAATAGCTTCATGCAATTTCCTTCATGCGCACTATTCCACAGTGACTGGAATGTAGCTGTTCTAACATCTGTGATCTCAGTGGTGGTGGAATAATGACACGTCTCACCCACAACAAACAACCAAATTGGACTGATAACTCCGTCTTCCTGGACATGTAGGTAACAAGGTCGGGTGAGACCGAAGAGGTTTGTCGAGATTTTCCATGCATCACAAGGTCCATAACTTGGGACAATACTGGGTCAACGCGAGTTGCCTTCTTTATCTGAGTAGCAGTGATGGGTGTATTCTCTACCTGTTCAAAGTAGAAGATTTCCTTTTGGGCACTATCTTGATGTTTGACCGGCAAAGGCAACCTTGAGAGGCCATCTGCATTGCCGTGCAGAGTGGATTTCCCATATTTGATTTCATATGTGTGTGCTGAAAGTAACAATGCCCAACGTTGCATACGACATAGCAGCTAATGGGGGAATGCCTGTGTAGGGTCCAAAAATTGACGTCAGAGGTCGATGGTCTGTGAGAAGAGGAAACTTCCGCCCAAACAGGTATTGATGAAACTTCCGAATTCCAAAAACAATTCCTAATGCCTCACGTTCTATTTGGGCGTAGTTAGTTTCTGCTTTGCTTAGAGTGCGTGAAGCAAAAGCAATAGGTCTCTCTTCTCCCAAAGGCATAATGTGTGACACGACTGCTCCCACTCCATAAGGGGAGGCATTGCAGGCCAATTGTAGGGGTCAGGATGGATCAAAGTGCGTTAGAACTTCAGAATTTAGCAATGCATCCTTAGCTTTGTTACATGCAACATCACAGGCTTCAGTCCACTTCCAGGCCTTGTTCTGCCCAAGGAGCTTGTGAAGTGGTTTTAGCAGTGTGGCTAACTGAGATGAACTTTCCATAATAGTTGAGTAGTCCTAGAAACGAGCACAGCTGGCTTACATTTTGAGGTGGGGGAGCCTCCACAATAGCCTTAACTTTTGCAGGGGCCTTATGAAGACCCGCAGCATCAATGATGTGTCCCAAATACTCAACAGAGGGCTGGAAGAATTCGCACTTGTCTTTGCGAACTCGTAGGCCATACTCTTCCAGTCTTTGTAGGGTAGCCTCTAAATTCTTTAAGTGATCCTCTTCATTTCTTCCAGTGACCAGGATATCATCCAGATAGCACTGAACTCCTGACAAGCCACACAAGATCTGGTCCATAGCTCTCTGGAACAGAGTGGGAGCAGACGTTATTCCGAAGGGTAGGTGACAGTATTGATAAAGCCCCTTATGAGTCACAATAGTCAACAGCTCTTGGGACTTTTCATTGACGTGCATCTGTAAATATGTTTGACTCAGATCAATCTTACTGAACTTTTGTCCCCCAGCCAAGCCTGTGAACAGGTCATTGATGCGGGGAAGCGGATATTGCTCTGCACATAACACTGGGTTGACAGTGACTTTAAAATCACCGCAAATTCGGAGGGAGCCATCTTTCTTCACTATTGGAACAATAGGAATGGCCCATCGGCTATGGGTAACTGGTATTAGGACTCCATTGGTGACCAGGCACTCCAGGTCTGCTTCAGCTTTTGACCTGATGGCATATGGCACAGTTTGGGCTTTCAGATATTTTGGTGGACTGTCAGGTTTAATGTTCAATGTCACAGTGATTCCCTTCATACTTCCAAGATCCTCTCCAAAAACAGCAGCATGTTTCCTTAGTATAGGGGTTAGACTGGTTTCTTCTTTAGTCATCCGGTGCATTTCTGCCCAGTTCAGCTGAATCTTCCCAAGCCAAGACCTACCCATTAAGGCTGGGTAGTTACCTCTCACCACAAACAGTGGCAATTTAGCAGCCTGTCCATTGAGTTCCACCTTAACATCAATAGTGCCCAACATGGGCACAGCTTCTCCCGTATACGTCTTCAGAACAGTTTTTGTTGCCTTAAGCGGAAGATGCTGTAGCTTTTCTTTATACACAGTCTCGGAGACCAGCGAGGCGGCTGCACCGGTGTCCAGTTCCATGAGTATAGGTTTGCCATCCAACAACGGGGTTACCCAGTATTTATGCGAGCCCACTGCCAAAGACAAAACATCCAGTGGCACTTCCTCTTGCGATGAGGTGTCACCTTGATCATCCAGGGTCTGCTCTAGGGTATGCAAGGTTCCTCTTTTTGTTGGCCAGACCACAGGCCTCTTTCTTTTGTTTATAGGCACACTCAATGTGTCCCTTTTGGCCACAGTGTCGACACACCAGGTCCTTACACCAGTATTCTGATGCCTGGTGACCTGGCTTACCACAGTGGTAACATTCCTGACCCTGCACAGTTTTGTGGGTAGGTTCTTGTGACACTTTTTGCACCCTAGGGGATGCACCGATGTATCGCGCCTCCCTTGTAGCCAGTTCCATGGAGACAGCAATATCAACAGCCTTCTGTAATGTAAGCTGAGCCTCTGTCAGTAGGCACTTCTGTATAGCTTCACTGTACAGGCCACACACTAACCTGTCACGCAGGGCATCATGTAACATCTCCTTAAATTCAGTGTTCTGCTAGCTTTTTTAAAATTGCTACAAATTGTACAACTGTTTCATCTTCTTTTTGGTCTCTCTTGTGGAACCTGTATCTTTCAGCAATTACCAGTGGTTTGGGGGAAAAATGGGACCCCAGGATTTCCACAATGTCACTGTAAGATTTAGTCTCAGGCTTAACAGGGTGTAGTAAGCTGCGTAGCAGGGAGTAGGTTTTAGCTCCTACAACACTTAAGAATATTGGCACCACCTTCTCTTCTGTAATGTCATTTGCAATAACAAAAAGCTCAAAACACTCAGTATACACATGCCATTGCACTATATTCTCATCAAAAGGTTCCAGTGGCCTGGTCACAGTAGCCATGATTTTTAGTTTCACTTTCACAGTCAGTGCAAACAAGCAGTTTTGTTTGTTTGTTTGTTCTTTACCTTGACTTCTACTTCCTTCTGTTACTGGAACAGCACCGGAATCCCATCTATCGTCGCCACTTGTTATATCCTTGGGGGCAGACGGTTTAGGAAGAAATCACTTGAGGCCAGACAGCTAACAAAACTACCATTTATTTACAGACACAGAGCTCACCTAACTGGCCGAAGCTGGCTGGGCTATCCCCTAATAATCTAACTCAGTTGCCATAGGAACAAAAACCATGACAACCAAATACACAACAATTTGCTTTAATTGAGATTTCCAGAGGAGGGCACTCAGCATTTCTCAGGTTATGCTTAGGGCCATATAGGATCTGACCCTTAGATGATGGATGGAGAACCTTTAGGAAAGGTGACCTCCTTTAACTGCAGAACCTTAATTTGCTCACAGAATAGGAAATACTTCTCTATTTAAGCAGACAGAGATTCCTTACAATGACAACACAGAAAATACCTTTGGGAAAGGGTCTTGAATTAATTTTCTGTCACCAGGTTTCACCTGATATTTGTGCTGATACAGCACTTGGAAGAAGCAGCTCTGTTGGATGTGGGCTATTATGACACTCTGTTTGGATAAATGTTAGACAGGATAGAGAACTTGGTTATTTTTTTGTTACGTCTCTTCCTTGCTTAGAAATAATGGGCCAGATCCTCAGCTTGTGTATATCAGCATAGTTCCATTGACAGTTTACATCAGCATATGATCTAGACCAAGATACCTAGTACAGTGAAGGGTAGAATTTTTTAATTGTCAGGCCAGTGCTAATAATGGAAAAATTATCAAGGCCAGTGCTAGTAGTGAATGACATGCTAATGAAAACATGCATGAAATATGTCTACACTACGAAATTAGGTCAAACTTATAGAAGTTGGTTTTTCAGAAATTGTTTTTAAACAGTTGATTGTGTGTGTCCCCACACAAAATGCTCTAAGTGCATTAAGTTGGTGGACTGCGTCCACAGTACTGAGGCTAGTGTCAGCTTATGGAGAGTTGCACTGTGGGTAGCTATCTCACAGTTCTGCAGTCTCCATCGCCCATTGGAATTCTGGGTTCAGATCCCAATGCCCGATGGGGCAAAAACAGTGTCATGGGTGATTCTGGGTACATGTCATCACCCGCCCCCCCCGCCCTTCCTCCCTCCGTGAAAGAAACAGCAGACAATCGTTTCACGCCTTTTTTCCTGGGTTACCTGCGCAGACGCCATACCACGGCAAACATGGAGACGGTGCATTATGACTGGTAGCCATTGTCGTCGTACTCCTGGGTGCTTTTTTACCAGACCTCGGTGAGGTCAGTCAGGGGCACCTGGGCAGACATGGGAGTGACTTAGCCAGGTCATTCCCATCTTCTGCCGAGCACCCAGGAGGTGACAATGGCTAGCAGTCCTACTACACCGTCTTCTGGCGAGCAGCCAGGAGATGATGATGGCTAGCAGTCGAACTGCAGTCGAACTGCCAGCCTAAAGATGTAAAAGATAGATGGAGTGGATCAAAACAAGAAATAGACCCGATTTGTTTTGTATTGTAATGGCAGCGCAGTGATGAGAGTGATGAGGACATAGACATGGACATAGACTTCTCACAAAGTACGGGCCCCAGCAATGTGCACATCATGGTGTTAATGGGGCAGGTTCATGCTGTGGAATGCCGATTCTGGGCCCGAGAAACAAGCGCAGACTGGTGGGACTGTGTAGTGTTACGTGTCTGGGACGATTCCCAGTGGCTGCGAAACTTTCGCATGCATAAGGGCACTTTCATGGAACTTTGTGACTTGCTTTCCCTTGCCCTGAAGTGCCAGAATACTAAGATGAGAGCAGCCCTCGCAGATGAGAAATGAGTTGTGATGGCCCTGTGGACGTTTGCAATGGCAGACAGCTACCGGTCAGTCGGGAATCAATTTGGAGTGGGCAAATCTACTGTGGGGGCTGCTGTGATCCAAGTAGCCAACACAAAGAGCTGCCGATATCAAGGGTAGTGACTATGGGAAATGTGCAGGTCATAGTGCAGTGGTCTCCAATGCGGTGCCCACGGGCGCCATGGCATCTTAATGCGCCCGCGTCCTGGCCCCTGGGAGAGCACCCGCCGAAATGCCGCCGAATTTCAGCAGCATTTCGGCAGGGATGCATCTCACTGATGCCGCTTGCCGTCGATAAGTGACATCATTGAGAGCATCGCTCCCGAATTTCGGCGGGGATGCCTCTCGATGATGTCACTTGTCAATGTCGAGAGGCGTCGCCGCTGAAATGCTGCCGAAATTCGGCGGCATTTCGGCGGGTACTCCACCGCCGCAGTGGTCCTTCGGCTGGCGCCCGCCAGCCAAAAAGGTTGGGGACCACTGTCATAGTGGATGGCTTTGCTGCAATGGGATTCCCTAACTGTGGTGGGGCGGTAGACGGAACCCATATCCCTATCTTGGCACCGGAGCAACAAGCCAGCGAGTACATAAACCGAAAGGGGTACTTTTCGATGGTGCTGCAAGCACTGGTGGATCACAAGGGAAGTTTCACCAACATCAACATGGGATGGCCGGGAAAGGTACATGATACTCGCACCTTCAGGAAATGTTTCAAAAGCTGCAGGAAGGGATTTTCTTCCCAGACCAGAAAATAACCATTGGGGATGTTGAAATGCCTATAGTTATCCTTGGGGACCAAGCCTACCCCTTAATGCCATGGCTCATGAAGCCATACACAGGCAGCCTGGACAGTAATCAGGAGCTGTTCAACTTTAGGCTGAGCAAGTGCAGAATGGTGCAAGAATGTGCATTTGGATGTTTAAAAGTGCGCTGGTGCAGTTTACTGACTTAGATAGACCTCGGTGAAACCAATATTCCCATTGTTGTTTCTGCTTGCTGTGCGCTCCACAAGATCTGTGAGAGTAAGGGGGAGACGTTTATGGCAGGGTGGGAGGTTGAGGCAAATTGCCTGGCTGCTGATTATCCACAGCCAGACACCAGGGCAGTTAGCAGAGTACAGGAGGGCACGGTGCGCATCAGAGAAGCTTTGAAAACCAGTTTCATGACTGGCCAGGCTACGGTGTGAAAGTTCTGTTTGTTTCTCCTTGATGAACCCCTCCCCCACTTGGTTCACTCTACTTCCCTGTAAGCTAGCCACCCTCCCCTTCCCCCTTTCGATCACCGATCACCGATTGCAGAGGCAACAAAAAAAAGTCATTGTTGCTTCACAGTCATGCATTATTTATTAATTCATTACACAAATAGGGGGATAACTGCCAAGGTAGCCTGGGAGGGGTGGGGGAGGACAAGGCCACACTTGCACACACTGCACTTTAAAACTTTAAAACTTACTTATTGAAGGCCAGCCTTCTGTTGCTTGGGCAATCCTCTGCGTTGGAGTGGCTGGGTGGCCGGAGGCCCCCCCCACCGCGTTCTTGGGCGTCTGGGTGAGGAGGTTATGGAACTTGGGGAGGAGGGCTGTTTGGTTACACAGGGGCTGTAGCGGTGGTCTGTGCTCCTGCTGCCTTTCCTGCAGTTCAGCCATACACTGGAGCATATGAGTTTGATCTTCCAGCAGCCTGAGCATTGACTTTTGCCTTCTGTCAGCAAGCTGACACCACCTATCATCTTCAGCCCGCCACCTCTCCTCGCGTTCATATTGTGCTTTTCTGGACTCTGACATTGTCTGCCTCCACGCATTCTGCTGTGCTCTGTCAGTGTGGGAGGACAGCAGGATCTCAGAGAACATTTCATCCCGAGTGTGGTTTTTTTTTTCACCTTCTAATCTTCGCTAGCCTCTGCGAAGGAGAAACATTTGCAGCTGGTGGAGGAAAAGGGAGAGTGGTAGTTAAAAAGACACATTTTAGAGAACAATGGGTACAGTCTTTCATGTTAAACCTTGCTGTTCACATTACACAGCACATGTGCTTTCATTACAAGGTCACATTTTGCCTCTTGGATTGAGGGCCTGCCGGTTTGGTGTGAGCGATCATCCCTTCCCCCACTGCATGGCTAACAGGGGGGAACATTTCTGTTCAGCCACAGCCAAGCAGGAATGGGCACCTCTGAATGTTCCCTTAATAAAAGCACCCTATTTCAACCAGGTGACCATGAATGATATCACTCTCCTGAGGATAACACAGCAGGATAAAGAATGGATGTTGTTTGAATACCAGCAAACATCGGGACCATACTCTGCCATGCTTTGTTATGCAATGATTCCTGACTACATGCTACTGGCCTGGCGTGGTAGTGTCCTACCATGGTGGACGGAATAAGGCCACCCTCCCCAGAAACCTTTTGCAAAGGCTTTGGGAGTACATCCAGGAGAGCTTTATGGAGATGTCCCTGGAGGATTTCCGCTCCTTCCCCATACACGTTAAGACTTTTCCAGTAGCTGTACTGGCTGCAAACGCTAGGGCAAATTAATCATTAAACACACTTGCTTTTAAACCATGTGTAATATTTACAAAGGTACACTCACCAGAGGACCCTTCTCCGCCTTCAGGGTCCGGGAGCCCGCCTTGGGTAGGTTTGAGGGTTACTGGCTCCAGGTCCAGGGTGAAAAACATATCTTGGCTGTTGGGGAAACTGGTTTCTCCGCTTCCTTGCTGTGAGCTATCTTGAATCTCTTCATCATCTTCCTCGTCCCCAAAACCCGCTTCCCTGTTGCGTGATTCTCCATTGACGGAGTCAAAGCACAGGGTTGGGGTAGTGGTGGCTGCACTCCCTAGCCTGGCATGCAGCTCATCATAGAAGCGGCATGTTCAGGACTCTGATCCAGAGCGGCCGTTTGCCTCTCTGTTTTTTTGGTAGGCTTGCCTTAGCTCCTTAATTTTCACGCGGCACTGCTTTGCGTCCCTATTATGGCCTCTGTCCTTCATGCCCTTTGAGACTTTTTCTAATATTTTGGCATTTCGTTTACTGGAATGGAGCTCAGCTAGCACGGATTCGTCTCCCCATATGGCAAGCAGATCCTGTACCTCCCGTTCGGTCCATGCTGGAGCTCTTTTGCGATCCTGGGACTCCATCATGGTCATCTTTGCTGATGAGATCTGCACTCACCTGCACCTTTCCACGCTGGCCAAACAGGAAATGAGATTCAAAAGTTTGCGGGCCTTTTCCTAGCTACCTAGCCAGTGCATCTGAGTTGAGAGCGCTGTCCAGAGCAGTCACAATGGAGCACTCTGGGATAGCTCCCGGAGGCCAATACCGTTGAATTGCGTCCACACTACCCCAAATTCAACCTGGCAAGGCCGATTTCAGCGCTAATCCCCTCGTCAGAGATGGAGTAAAGAAATCGATTTAAAGAGCCCTTTAAGTCGAAAAAAAGGGCCTCGTTGTGTGGATGGGTCCAGACTTAAATTGAGGTAATGCTGCTAAATTTGACCTAAAATCGTAGTGTACACCAGGCCTTAGTTTGCTCAAGAAAGAAATGGGTTGATAAATCTTTGGCTCCGTTAAGGGAAAAGTGAGACTATAACGTAAATATAGTCTCTTACAATTTCTCTGGGAGTGCACGGGTAATTAGACACACAATGATTTTTTGATCTAAGACAATTTGACTTTAATGGGATGTGTGTGGCTAAATAGCCATGCAACTCTTTGAAAATGTAGTAACTGGGTTGAAACAGGTCATAGTGACCCTGGTGAATGCCGCAATGCACCTCAAAAACAATATTGTAGGTGGAATTGCTGGCCCAGGAAACCCACTTATTGACCTGAAATTAAAAAGCCAGAAAGCGACAGTGAAGTTATTTTTCACTCTATCAAGTATTGCAAAAGGAGACTTCATTTCTTTAGGATAAAAAGTATAGAATTAGATTTTGCGATACACCTTTTGGGAGCCTCAAGGCAACTTTGGACCCTCCCAATTCTGGTCTGCCATGGGGGCTGAAGCAGCCCCCATCAGGATGTTTGTAGCAATGCACACCTCCTACCGCCCTCCTGGCTCTGCACCCAGCATGCTGCCCATGGCAGGCCTAATGAATGGGCCTGTGCTTGGGGAGTTCTCCCCTGGCTGGCTGCATGCAGTTGCGGTGTGTGATATGGACTCTTAAGGATCTAGATAAAAAATAATAAATAATGGGCCAACTCCTGCAATCCTTCCTTAGTTATTCAGGCAAAAGTCTCATTGACTTTGCCTGAGGTAGGACTGAGTAAGGGTAGAGTAAAAACTTCAGGATCAGTGAACAGGATCAGTAATGATGAATTACTGCTGTGTATGGAGGCCAAGTAGATGTGAAACTGAAGTAAAAACTGTAGGGATGTTAGCCCTAGTAACTGACCAAAGTCTAGTTTCAGTTATTCAATTCTGCTGGCCTACAATTCCCTTTATTTCAATTGGCCAAAGGATTCTGCACTTTCTATCATAAAATGGTTGTGTAGTGTTGCTACACGTTGTTAAACAGCTGCTGTGTTTTTCTCTAGAAGTGGTTGAATTTTCTCTAGAAGTAATATACAATAATACTTAGTTCTGAGAGAGTGCTTTTTATCCATAGATCTTAATGTGGTTTACAAAGGAAGGTAAGTATAATTAACCTCATTTTACAGGTGGGGAAACTGGAACAGAGAGATGAATTGACTTGCCTCAGGATACACAACAGTGGTAGAGCTGGGATTGTGAACAGAACCCAAGGTCTCCTGACTAGGGTTCAGGATGGTAGGTGTGAGGTTCTGAACAAACTACTTTGTAATCACTTTGTAAATCTCTTTGGAATTCTTCTGGATGAAAGTCACTAAGTTGTTATAATTTGTGTTCATTTATTTAGGACAATTTTTGGATCTTAATTAAAATAAATACATAATAAATAAATTAAATATTAGCTGCCATGAGTCTTATCTGGAAAGCTAAGTTGCAGTCCTGTGAGCCTTGTATGGAGGGTTTGTTTAAATGAAATTGGTTCAATCCTGGGGAACAATGGGAGTTATACTAGCCCCTGCTAGCATGGGCCTAGAAGAGATGATGGATGCACCGTAGGAGCAGGAAGGAATGGCAAAGGTACCCTAGATACTGTGGTCTCCCCTGGAGAAACAGTTATGGACCTGGGCAAGTCCATATCCAATTAAGCCTCAAGCAATATTACAAGGCTTCTCACAAACATTCTGTTTTTTGGAGAGGGGTTGAATGGACTTGAACTTTGCAGAGATTTTTGTGTTCAAAATTGGCTTCAGATTCAGTATATATTCAATTGTGATTGTAGTAAGAGGAGGCCCTGAGATATAAACCTTGGTATCAGAGGCCTGGTTTGAGGCCTAAGGCCTGAACTAAGGTAATGGTCAAGACTTAACTTTGCTTTATGTTAGCAAAGCTGTGAGCCAGAGGCAGGCCCTGCTCACAGAAGCTGGCAAGGAAAAGGCTGATGCTGCAATAAGAGACATACCTAAAAGGTACTGAACACCAGATATCAAAACATTTGCATACTTGTACACTCCACACAGATAACAAGGAACAGGCTGGCCCATCCCAATGACAGGGCCAAAAGGGTAATATAATGGATAGAGTTGTATTGTTCGAACCAACATGTACAAGGTGAGAGGCGGCACCTTACTACGTAGAGGGGGTTGTACCTTGCTACATAGAAGGGTTGCACCTCAATACGTCAGGAGTTGATGTGTAACTTGTTTGTACCTGTGTATAAGAATGTATCCCTGGGGCGGTGTCTTTGTCCAGCCTAGGGGGCAGTGGAAAGTCCCGTCGCTGACTGAGCTGAGTCCATTGCCAGGGAGCACATATGTACTGGCTAGCTGCACCTTAGCAGCACCTTGGACTTCGTTTGCTAGGGAGCTGGAGACTGTTTTTCTCTTCAACAATAAACCCGGCCGACGTGCCTTCTTACCTTACTAGACTCTGTGGTCATTGGGGGTTCTCTCGGGGTCTGCTGTGTCAGCTATCTGCGCAGAGCTGGGGCAGCACACAGAGGGAACACACGCACGCAGCCGATTGATATCAACATTGAACAGAGCAGAGCACCACACCGGTAGCATCCGACAACAGTGATTATAAACTAGGTTCAATATCATGAAAATTTCAAAGGTGTAAAACAGCTTTTAAGTGTCTTCATATTTGGACCCGAAGCAGCCCACAGCTTTCACTCTTAGTCAGCAACAGTACAAATGCTACAAGCTTTGATGGAGATGCTGGAGTAGCTCCTTCAGATGTTTCATTACCCCTTGTATAGGTGAAGAGGGGGGCTACATTTATTTGACCCAATAACTCCATTGTAGACAACCAGCTGTGTAACTAAGAACAGAATTTACATAGATATACCAGAAAAACAATGAGGAGTCCGGTGCCACCTTTAAAGACTAACAGATTTATTTGGGCATCAGCTTTTGTGGGTAAAAAACCCACTTCTTCAGATACATGGAGTGAACATTACAGATGCAGGCATAAATATACTGACACATGAAGAGAAGGAGGTTAATTTACAAGTGGAGAACCAGTGTTGACAAAGTCAGTTCAGTCAGGGTGGATGTGGTCCACTCCCAATAATTGAAGAGGAGGTGTCAATACCAAGAGAGGGAAAATTGCTTTTGTAGTGAGCCAGCCACTCCCAGGCCCTATTCAAGCCCAAATTAGTGGTGTTAAATTAGCAAATGAATTGTAGCTCTGCAGTTTCTCTTTAAAGTCTGGTTTTGAAGTTTTTTGTTGAAGGATGGCTACTTGTAAATCTTGCATCCGACGAAGTGGGTATTCACCCACGAAAGCTCATGCTCCAATATGTTTGTTAGTCTATAAGGTACCACAAAACTCTTGGCCCCTTTTATAGATCCAGACTAACACAGCTATCCCTCTGATACTTGTAAATTGTATCAATCTGTTATTGAATGTCCAGGAAGATTGAAGTGTTCTCCTACTGGCTTTTGTAGGTTACCATTCCTGATGTCTGATTTGTGTCCATTTATTCTTTTACGTAGAGACTATCTGATTTGGCCAATGTACATGGCCGAGGGGCATTGCTGGCACATTATGGCATATATCACATTAGTAGATGTGCAGGTGAATGAGCCCCTGATGGTGTGGCTGATGTGGTTAGGTCCTCTGATGTTGTTTTTGTGGATACAGACTAACACGACTACCCCTCTGATACTTGGCACCATGCAAGGCACTGAATTTAGCCATATGAACTGGAAATCCATCAACTTCATGAAAAAACTCGCTCAGATACAGACAGACATCATCTTCCTCTCCAAGTGCAAACAGATGGTCATCATACTAAATGGACTGAAGGTAAAAAAATCCATTGCAATCGACATACTACACTGCCTATGGTGAGAGATTGTGCCACACACTCTCAAAGAAACGGAGGAACCACCTGATCTGCATCCTGTACAGCAAACAGGAGAAGATAAAAAATGAGCTCTCAAAACTGGAGACTCTTATACAAAACCCAACCTTCCACACAAACTTCCACATGGCTGGACTTTACAAAAACCTGACAAGTCATTTACAATGCACACTTTACTTCTCTACAGAGGAAAAAGGACAGTAAACTAAACTTCTACATGCCACGGGGGCAACAACTGTGGTACCCTTAACTCAACCACCAATATTGTTAATCTATCCAACCACACACTTATCCTGGCAGAAGAGTCAGTCCTATCTTGGGGACTCTCTTTCTGCCCCACCATCCCCACGAATATGATATAGTTCTGCAGTGATCTGGAAGCCTACTTTTGCCATCTCCGACTCAAGGAATATTTTCAACACACCACTGAACAGTGCACTGACCCATAGGAACCCTCCTACCAACACTACAAGAAGAAGAATTCTGTGTGGACGCCTCCTGATGGTCAAAATGACAGACTGGACTTCTACATAGAGTGCTTCCACAGACGTGCACAGGCTGAAATTGTGAACAAACAGCATCACTTGCCCCATAACCTCAGCTGCACAGAACACAACGCCATCCACAGCCTCAGAAACAACTCTGACATTATAATCAAAGGGGCTGACAAAGGAGGTGCTGTGTCATCATGAACAGGTCGGATTATGAACAGGAGGCTGCTAAACAAGTCTCCAACATCACATTTTATAGGCCACTATCCTCCGATCCCACTGAGGAGTACCAAAAGAAACTACACATCTGCTCAAGAAACTCCCTTCTACAGCACATGAACAAATATACACAGACACACCCCTAGAGCCCCAATCAGGGGTATTCTATCTGCTCTCCAAGATCCATAAACCTGGAAACCCTGGATGCACTATCATCTCAGGCACTGGCACTCTTACAGCAGGATTATCTGGCTATTTGGACTCTCTCCTCAGACCCTTCGCAACCACCACTGCTAGCTATCTTCAAGATATCACCGACTTCCTGAGGAAACTACAATGCATTGGTGATCTTCCTGAAAACACCATCCTGGCCACCACGGATGTAGAAGCTCTTTACACCAATATTCCACATGAGGATGGACTACAAGCTGTCAGGAACGATATCCCTGATGAGGCCACGGCACACCTGGTGGCTGAGCTTTGTGACTTTGTCCTAACCCACAACCATTTCAGATTTGGGGACAACTTATACCGTCAAGTCAAGGCACTGTCATGGGTACCCGCATGGCCCCACAGTATGCCAACATTTTTATGGCTGACTTAGAACAACGCTTCCTCAGCTCTAATCCCCTAGCACCCCTCCTCTACTTGCGCTACATTGAGGACATCTTCATCATATGGACCCACAGGAAGCAGGCCCTTGAAGAATTCCACCTGGATTTCAACAATTTCCACCCCACCATCAACCTCAGCCTGGATCAGTCCTCACAAGAGATCCACTTCCTGGACACTACAGTGCAGATAAGTGATGGTCACATAAACACCACCCTATACTGGAAACCTATTGACCGCTACACTTACCTACATGCCTCCAACTTCCATCCATGCCCCAACCTGAAGCAAATACTCATCAGCAACTACACACCATGCCACAGAAACACTAACCCAAGAACCAATTCCTGTAACAAACCCCGTTGCCTACTTTGTCCCCATATGTACTGTAGCGACACCATCAGAGGACCTAACTACATCAGCCACACCATCAGGGGATCATTAAGAACATAAGAATGGCTGTACTGGGTCAGACCAAAGGTCTATCCAGCCTAGTATCCTGTCTACCAACAGTGGCCAATGCCAGGTGCCCCAGAGAGAGTGAACCTAACAGGTAATGATCAGGTGATCTCTCTCCTGCCATTCATCACCACCCTCTGACAAACAGAGGCTAGGGACACAATTCCTTACCCATCCTGGCTAATAGCCATTAATGGACTTAACCTCCATGAATTTATCCAGTTCTCTTTTATACCCTGTTATAGTCCTAGCCCTCACAACCTCCTCAGGCAAGGAGTTCCACAAGTTGACTGTGCACTATGTGAAGAACTTCCTTTTATTTGCTTTAAATCTGCTTCCCATTCACCTGCACATCAACTAATGTGATATATGTCATCATGTGCCAGAAATGCCCCTCTGCCATGTGCATTGGCCAAACCGGACAGTCTCTACATAAAAGAATAAATGGACACAAATCAGACATCAAGAATGGTAACCTACAAAAGCCAGTAGGAGAACACTTCAATCTCCATGGACATTCAATAACAGATTTACAAGTAGCCATCCTTCAACAAAAAAATTTCAAAAACAGACTTCAAAGAGAAACTGCAGAGCTACAATTCATTTGCAAATTTAATGCCATCAATTTGGGCTTGAATAGGGACTGGGAGTGGCTGACTCACTACAAAAGCAATTTTCTCTCTCTTGGTATTGACACCTCCTGATCAATTATTGGGAGTGGACCACATCCACCCTGACTGAATTGACTTTGTCAACACTAGTTCTCCACTTGTAAGGTGGACTAACAGGGCTACCCCTCTGATACATAGATATACCAGAGCAGCATTGGTCCATTATCTATTAATCAGAGGATGCTCTATCTCCCAACACGTCTTTTGTCTCTCCATTGATTTGAGAGAATGTTTTTACAGTCCTTGCTACCTGCCACAAGTAATTTTAGACAATCTCCTCTTTATGTGCATCTTAACTGGCAAAATTCTCCATATGGTTTTCAGAAACCTGGAGATTAAACCCTAATCTGCTGGGGAATAGAATGTTTGCTAAGCAAACAACATTGGTTTTTTTTAAGGAAAATATACCTACTGCTCTCTCTCTCTCCTGGTATTATATGAAAAACATTTAAAGTTGTCAAAAGGGGGCATCCTTGCTTTTTCAGACAAATGAAAAATAGGCCATAAAATAAATTCTTACATTTAGAGTTACATTCACTTTGATAACCATTAGAAATTGCCTGAGTGGACAGAGTCTTTAGCCAATGCAAACAGAACAGATGGAATATCAAATATCAAAATTGGTTCACAGACTAATCTAATTTTTCCTTTTATGGACTTTATCTATCTGACCTGATGTAAGGTTTATCCAGAGTGCAACAATTAATGAAGCAGCAAAGAGTCCTGTGGCACCTTATAGACTAACAGCCGTATTGGAGCATGAGCTTTCGTGGCTGAATATCCACTTTGTCGGATGCATCCAACGAAGTGAGTATTCAGCCACGAAAGCTCATGCTCCAATACGTCTGTTAGTCTATAAGGTGCCACAGGACTCTTTTGCTGCTTTTACAGATCCAGACTAACACGGCTACCCCTCTGATACTCAATTAATGAAAAAGTTTATTGGTTTGGTTACAAATTTGCATTCATCCATACCAGTTTGATGGCTTCATTGTAATGTGTGCAGGTTTGCCTGGTGATCCCAGCCTTTTGGTGCTTAGAGAGAAGAGGCAGGAGAAAGACCGAGGAAGAACATTTTGGGGACCATTATCAGCTGTATGAATTGTCATCACTTCCTGTTGCCACTGTATGGTAGCTATACATAAGAAGTCTGAGTCTGTTCTAAGAACACATTTATACTGGTGTAATCTCAATGACTTCACTGTGGCCATGCCTTATTTACAGGAGTCAGAACACAAGTAGGATCAAGGTATTCGTACTAGTTTTTGTTCTAGCTAGAGAAGAAAATACTGACTAGATATTGCCCATATGAGTAGATCAGGTAATCATATACATGTAAAATGATTCATATGTATAGCCATTAGTATTGTGGGTGGAACATGAGTATATGAGCTGTATTTCTCCTTTAAAATCTTATCTGAGATAATATAGTTCTGTCTTACATGTATATCTTCATTTTTCTCTCCCTTACCTAGGGGTTCACCTCATTCAGCTAAAATGTGTTAAAACTATGACTTTCCCTGTCTACATTCAGATTTTAAGATGTTACCATTGTGTTTTAAAAAAAGATCCACTTTTATTCCAACTCAGATTCTGTTATTTTACACATTTGATTAAGTGCAGTGGAACATGAGAGTTGGTAAGAAAAGCAACAGAAGTTGTAAAGTGTAACTTTTCATTGGGTTACTCTATACTCACTTTGCACAGCTGTAAATAGTCACCCAAGTTGCAAGGCTGTAGAGAATCAGGCCCAAGGGATTAAAACTTGAAAAGGGAGTTGAGTCAAAATGAGAAGGAAAAACAAAACAAAGGATTATAAAAAATGAAAACCTGAAAAATATAACAGGGAAAGCCATTAAGTATAATCTATCCAGACCAGTAGCTAGAATAGAATTGAAATAAAATGCAGATAAATGAAAAGGAATTACAATTAAGATAACCAATTTTTTTAAATGAGTAGATGAAAAATATACTGTGGCGTATGTATGTATGTTTACTGTAGAAAATGAAGAGGTGACAGAGATAGGGCTCTTCCATGGCTCAGTGCATGAGCATACACATGCTAGGATGTTGCCCTAAAGACCTCTTTTTTTCCACCTAATGTGATCATTTTCAGGATTATTGACTGCTGCATTAAAAAAAAAATTCTCCTCCATTTCATGGCTATTTTGTACTTCCTTTCACCAGATGGTGCTCCTTCAGGTTGACTGCAGCAGGATATAAATACAAAGATTGCCAGTTTGTTTTGGGTCAGATGATGCCCAGGTGTGTGGTTCAAGTGCAGATTTACTTCAGTACGAATCAGTGGGTGTCTCAAGACAAACAATAATTCATTGCACTGAGGTTTTTAAAAATATGAATCTGTCTTCAGTAGCAATTGAACAAAATAACACCCAAAAATTTCATATTGAGAATACATTTGCTGGCATATACTATTAAGATATTTAACAATATAAAGACCATAAGCTGTTTTTTGTTTTATTTATTTATTTTGCATTGTGGAATGGACATATTTTGAGGCAGATATATATGGTTGCTGCACAGAACTGGATCAGATTAAATGCTTCAGCTGATTCAATCAGAAAGCACCTTTTTTGCACAGCTACTTTTGTGAGTCTCCGGTCCTTTTTGCTAGCACCCTAACCTAGACATCACTTCCACAGTTTGCACATTTGGCTGGTTTAGGGCTCAGTTCTGCTAGGTGCTGAGCCCTGAGCCAATAAAGCACTTACGTGTGTACTTACGTTTAAGCAAATAAGTAGACTTCAGTGGAACAACTTGTGTGCTTAAAGGTAAGCATGTATTTAAATGCTAGGTCTAAATGACTACACAAGGAGCAAGGCAGTGGGGAATGAGGCCTCAGGTGTAAATTTGGCGGAAAGATCTTTAGTCTGTTCTTGAAATTAACCTAGGTTTCTCCACTTATGGCAAACAGCAGTTTCACAAGTCTACGTTCTTTCTCTCTAAACCGTCACTTCCCTGTCTGTGTTATACTCTTGTATGCAGTGTAGCTGAAGCCAAGTCAGTCCCAGGATATTAGAGAGACACACACTTTCCTGTGGCGCCATGAACTGTTGGTGATTTTCGCTGCTGTTTTATCACTTTTCTTATCACTGAAGTTCATGGTGTGATTCTGTTCTAGAAGTGATAGTGAGTTTGAAACAGTACAGCTGTCTCTCTGTAATTGTTTTATTGAGCTGTAGCTGGCATTACTGAGATGCCTCGGATTGCTTGAATTTACCATTGGCTATGGAGTTCCTGGATATACTGCTAACTCATCACTGTGTCGCAGCACAAACAATCATGGCTTTCCACTTACTTCCAGTTTAGATTTTGTGATGATTGGTCTTATCCACAGCTCAATGATGTCAAAGAAAATACTCTCATTGATGTCCCTGGGCTTTGGATCAGGTCCTAAATGAAGATCCCTTTGTCTACATATTTAAGTATCTAACAACCTCATCAGCATGCACAAACCTAGGTGTTCTGGGTTCACAAATACTTAGATGCCCCAAAACGATTAGTGTCCAGGAAGTGGATCTCTTCAGTGCAAATAAGCAATGGTCACATAAACACCACCCTATACTGGAAACCTCCTGACCACTATACTTACTTACATGCCTCCAGCTTTCATCCAGACCACATCACATGATCCATTGTCTACAGCCAAGCCCGAAGATACAACTGCATTTGCTCCAATCCCTCAGACGGAGACGAACACCTACAGGAGCACTATCATGCGTTCTTAAAACGACAGCACCCACCTGGGGAAGTGAAGAAACAGACTGACAGAGCCAGAAGGGTACCCAGAAGTCACCTACTACAGGACAGGCCTAACGAAGAAAGTAACAGAACACCACTAGCCATCACCTACAGCCCTCAACTAAAACCTCTCCAGTGCATCATCAAGGATCTACAACCTATCCTGAAGGACAATCCTCACTCTCACAGACCTTGGAAGACAGGCCAGTCCTCGCTTACAGATAGCCCCCAACCTGAAGCAAATACTCACCAGCAACTACACAGCAGAAACACTAACCTAGGAGCCAATCCCCACAACAAACTCTGTTGCCAACTCTGTTCACATATCTATTCAAGGGACACCATCATAGGACCTAACCACATGAGCCAAACCATCAGGGGCTCATTCACCTGCACATCTACCAATGTGATATATGCCATCATGTGTCACCAATGCCCCTCTGCCATGTACATTGGCCAAACTGGACAGTCTCTAAGCAAAAGAATAAATGGACACGAATCAGATATGAAGAATTGTAATATTCAAAAACCAGTAGGAGAGCACATCAATCTCCCTGGACACTCAATAACAGACTTAAAAGTGGCCATGCGTCAACAAAAAAATCTTCAAAAACAGACTTCAATGAGAAACTACAGAACCAGAATTAATTTGCAAACTTGACACCATCAAATTAGGCATAAATAAAGACTGGGAGTGGCTGGGTCACTACAAAAAGTAATGTTCCTTCTGTTGATATTCACCCCTTCTTGTCAACTGTTGGGAATGGCATTTAATCTGATCCAATCCTGGGCAGCAACTACACATATCTGTCTCAAAATATGTCCATTTCACATCCACCCTGATTGATGTGGCCGCATTAGCACTGACCCCACATTTGGTAAGGCAAATCCTATCTTTTCATGTGCTGTATATTTATACCTGCCTACTGTATTTTTCACTCCATGGATCTGATAAGTGGGTTATAGCCCACGAAAGTTCATGCCCAAATAAATTTTTTAGTCTCTAAAGTGCCACAAGGACTCCTCATTGGTTTTGCTGATACAGACTAACATGGCTACCCCTCTGAAACCAAAAACTATATGTAAGTTTAGAAGCAGGCCTGAGGTCATTTGAAAACTTGTCACTTAAGAACTTAAATGATCAACTGCAGCCACAGGATGATTTGGAGCTAAGGATTGTATAAAGTTAACTGCTTCTGAGAGGGGAAATTTCAGAAGTATTTTAAGGCCTGATATGGAGAGATGTCAAGTGCCTCCTGAAAACTGCTGAGCACTCTCAACCCACACACATTTGGGGGCATAAGTATTTGTTTGCTTAGGAAGCTTGGATTTGCGTATGCAGATTAGGGTGACCAGATGTCCTGATTTTTATAGGGACAGTTCTGATATTTTGGGCTGCTTCTGATACAGGTGCCTATTACCATGCCCCCACTGCCATCTCAATTTTTCACACTTGCTATCTGGTCACTCTACTGCAGACCAGATAGTTAGGCATCTAACTACCAATTACTATGCACTTTTGCAGTGGTCTCCCTGACAATTTTCATGAACATAAGGAAAATGCTTGCCATAGACTCTCAGAATTAATTATTTATCATCGCCAAATCTAAACAGGAAATACGTGAAAACCATGGTTGTCTGTGCAGCAGCACTGCATCAAATAAGCAGTACATCCAGGAAGTCTACAGTCAACGGTAAATTCACGCAATCCAAGCCGTCTTGGCAATGCCAGCTACGGCGCCACAAAATATTGTAGCTGCAGAGAGCTTGTTTCAAGCTCACTATAGAGCAGAATTATGAGCTTCCATGATACAAAAATTGATACAAGAGTAACTGAAACCTCCATTGGTTCCCTACACTACTGAAAAGTCTGTTACAACAAGGGAGTAACCCATACAGATAGAAGCGACCCTTTAAAAAGAATTAACCCAGATTTGTGAAACTGCAGTGAGATAAGGAGCCATAAATGATCCGATGCTGTACTATTGTACCAAAGTGAGGTGCTGCGTGCCTCCTGTGAAGGGCTGAGCATCCCCAACTCCCATTTACCTTGATGGAAGTGGAGGGAGCTCAGTGCCTCAGAGCACTGGCCCCTTTACTTACACTTTGTAGCCAGTCTTCAGGGCAAGGATTGTCTCTCTTCTATGTTTGTACAGTACACAGCACAATGGAGCCTTAATCCTGACTGAGATCCTTGGGTGCTATTGTAACCCACACACCTCGTGGGTGTCGTGTTCTGTCCCATCTAGTGGCACCGAGACCACTTAGAGAGAGAGGTAAAAATGAGTCTGCTCTACAGCCTTAGCTAACAGCCAGTTGTTTTTTAGCTCAGGCTATAGAGGCTCATGCACTAAGCTCCAGAGGTCCCAGGTTCGATCCCGCCTGCCGCTGACGGTGTTATACTATCACCATACTAATGATGACTATAATACGTATGTGCCATGTGCTTGTAGAGAACAGCAGAACTGTGAAGAACACTCAGCATATAACTCTTCATTAACAATTTCCTGCTTTAATTTCAGCCAGCCATGAACTTTGCCATGCTAATTTTGGCTCTTCAACAATACTTACGAGGTCTCAAAAAATGATTCAATGGGCCTGGTTTTCATGTATATTAACAGACGTGCAAGCAGTGAAAAGGGTGACTGCTAGAGTGATGTAAAGATGCCTTAGAGTTAAAGAGAATCTGGCCCAGGAGTTTTGCTATTCTATTCCAAGACAGTGTAGAACTTTATTGCCAGGCTACACTTCAATTTAGCAGTAAATATCCCTGAGGTCGATTGGTCTCTATTTAAAACACATGATCTTGTGGGCAACAAAATCTCAGACTATCAAGAACATTCAGAGAAAGACAGAAGCAAGCAGAGTATATCAATATTGAAGTCTATGGAGTTACCCTAGAAGTGAATGTGAATTTAGCTTACTATTTTGTCCATAATGAAACTGAGGACAGGTAGTATTTCAAGTCAGAGATGGGCCTGAATCGAAAACTCTGATTTGACACCTATGAACTTTTGGGACATTCAGAGATGAGTCAAAATTTCCTATCTAGCCCCAGATCAAAATCCTGAATTGAAACATTGCAAAATGATGAGAAATTTTGGATGTAGATCTGAACTTCTTGGCTTAGGCTCATCTCTATTTTCAAGTAACATTATGTGGAATATTTAATCTGGAGTAACTAATGTGTAAAAAAAAATAAAAATTAGAAAATAGCAAATGAAGCAGTGAAGACTTTTTTTGTGGAGAGAGCAGGTGGGTGGCAAGGAAGGTAGAAGCAGAGTGGAAGGATAAATAATGTGCTACTCTCCTGTAGGAGACTGTCCTTTTATTCCTGAGTCTTACAGCGTCAAAAAGATGTCTTACTGATTTGACTTTCTGTGCTGAAGAACACGCAACAGTTACTTAGTAAGTGCTTTTATAGGGATTCTCACCCACACCTTATAATAAACTGAGCTCCAAGATAAGATATCTTTTGTGCTTTTACAGAGCTTAGATGATAACTGTGAAAAATTATCTGGTGAAGGTTAGCAAACTGTACCCTTGGCCATTTTCTCATGACCCTAGCATGATAAAGTTTATTATCTTGGATCATGGTGCATTGTCAAATAACAGGTTTGCTTGTCTGGCCAACAAGAAGTAATTGAGGATGACCTGAACAAAATAGGTCAGCCTTGAAAGAATACATGTTTCTCTTATTTTTCTTTATTCCTGGGTCCTTCTGTATGTGTGATTCTGTTTAAAAGCAATGGGAAACACATCGTAATACAAGGACAGTCCTGTTGTAATTCCACTGAAATACACAAAATCACAGTTTTAGTATGTACAGTCCAGTGCAATTTTTACAGTTTTTTAACTCTACATTTTTATTCCTGGATCTTCATGAATTTAAACAAGCAATTTCACAGCCTCCTGTAAATTGGAATTAGGAAATCTGCAACAGCTGCAACTGTTTAATACTGGAAATTATGCTGACCTTAGGTTAGGTGTCCTCAAGCCATGTATTTTTTTAGGTACAAGGCCAAAGTACGGAGCAGGAAAATTACCACTCTTTCCAGGAGCCATCAGCTCCTGCCCACTTCCCTGCAACAGTGATTCCACCAGCCACTCCCAGATCATGTTCTGAGATATGTAAGTAACTGCTAAACCAGTAGACTCCTCTCTGGTTTAAACTAACCACATTCTTTGTTTTAGGATCTCAGGCAGCAATATCTGTGCAGACATATCTCTACAGCTGAGTCCCCTGATGTTGATCAATACCCATTGACTCCTTGATTAACTCAGTAGTTCTCCAGTACTTAAATAATGTAATCCTCAGGAAGAGTTTTATCTTACCACTTTAAAGTTCTATTTCTCTATCAAAATAGTCCCAACGAAAATATTGTAGCAAGACAAAAACTGTAAGACAAGATATATTGCACCCATTACATTTCAAAACAATGTTTTACTAGAAAGAGGAAGCAGAATAAAAAAGCTATTTTGGCTACATACAAAGACTTACTAAGGCTCCTATAGAGAAAAGGAGACTAATAATGGTGCCAGAAAGCATAAAAGATAAGTGTGTTATCTGGAAAAAGCTGTGAGTATGTTACTGACTGGCTAGGGGCTAGTACAGTCTTTAAAATACTAAGTGGTAAATTAAGACAAGGCCCTTGGATTCTGGGTCCTGCGGACAAAGGGGCTTGGCTCACTGGTGAATTGAAGGCAGACCAGCAGGTGGTGATATAGCACATGGCTGACTGCAACTATACTCTGTTCATTTTAGGCTGCCCTCAGGAATTGGGTGACAGGTTTGGTCTGGATCATTTGAAGGGAAAATCAGGAACATGAGGATGACACAAGTTCATGTGGGATCTGAGAGCAGCGGCGGCTCAAGGCACCAGCGCTCCAAGCGCGTGCCTGGGGCAACAAGTCGTGGGGGGTGTCCTGCCGGTCCCTGCAAGGGTGGCAGTCAGGCAGCCTTCGGCGGCTTGCCTGCGGGAGGTTCCTGGATTCGGCGGGACTGGGGACCTCCCGCAGGCAAGCCGCCAAAGGCTGCCTGACTGCCATGCTTGGGGCAGCAAAAAAGCTAGAGCCACCCCTGTCTGGGAGGAAGAGAGTCTGATGGAGTGAGGAAAGGAAAGATGGGAGGAAAACTCTCTTTAAATGGAGTGAAGGAAAAGAGACAAAAAGGTGTTTTGGTGGAGCCAGTTTTATTCAGTCTTTAACCATCCCTGAACAATCTCAAACATCATGAATAATAAGAGACTAAAAGTTCTGAGGACCTGATAGTCATAAAGTGAAACCTGAGATCCAGGCACATCCATGCAGTCATAAATTGGGTACCTACTTTTGTATGTGCAAATGTCACAACTGTATGCACAAATCAGGCATTTATGTGCACAAATAGGTTTAAATTAATTTCACATGCAAATGACCAATTTACATATACTACTGCAGTAAATGCACTCAAAAATTACACATGAGCCTTGCCTTATGGCACTAATTCCCAAACTGTAGTCTGTAGATGCCAATGGTCTGCAGAAGAGACCATGGAGAGCTGACTGGTTATATGCAGCGGCCTCCTTTTTTTTGTTTCCCTAGATGCTAGCTTTGTATCCAAGACAGCTACGAATACATTAAGGACTTTTCTACTGTTACTTCTCTCCCAGAGCAATTGCCAGAGGGATGTTATGCCGTTGTGATTGGGATGGGAGCTGGTCTGCGCCATGTGAATGGGAGGGAAGGTGATCCTCAAGACACTCTCTCTATTAAGAAGTGGCCCACGTTGTGACTATGTCTACACTTATGGCAGCGTGTAGAGTACTGACACTGCATTCCCCACTAGCACAGGTGTAAATAGCAGGGTAAGCGGTGAGGCATGACTTAGGTGAGTAAAGTAAAGACAGAACCTTATGGTATGTACCCTACACAGTTCTCTATATGCCCAAGCAGTGCCTCCCTCGTCTACCCTGCCATTGTTAGCAGTGTAGTGTCCTGCTGTGCCCCCCAGCCACTGCAGAGAGAGGCTCTGGCAGGGGGAAGCAGCTGGGAAAGGCTCCAGCAACAGGGCTGCCTCCCCTCTGCCAGAGCCTTTCACTGCTGTGTGTAGATACACATTGCAGCGTGGATGCATCCTGCTTTACGTGTACCCTACAGCCACCGCCACTGTAAACAAGCATGCAGTGAGCCTGTCAGCACCCTTGCTTTATGCAAATTAGGTTTTGAATACTTCTTTAATAATATCTGGTGGACATACAGTTACTGATGTCTGAAGAGGGGACTTTGGGAGCAGTGGGGCCAGGGTCTGGGTGTCTTTGGAATTCCTACAGCAAGTCACAGCACAGGAGTAGCTACTGAGCAAAGTTTTATTCCAGCCCCCCAAAGGGGTTAACACCCAACATCTGCACCTGGTTCTACAGGGAACTACAACAGTCCCATGAGACCAAAGCAGCCTGAGCTCAGAGTCTCCCACCCTCAGTGCCCTTTGGCCTGGTAGGTAGAGGCCCATACCCAGAGCAGAGTCTGATCCCCCTTAAAGCACTTTCTTAGTGAGGCCTTGTTCTAAGCCCTGCCCTCCACACACTCCCTTTGGAACAGGGTGGGCATTCCCCCCCTTCCCCCCCGCATGGGACTCAGCCCCTGACGGAGACAATTTTGTGATAACGTATGGACAGCCAAAGGAAAGCTAGCTGTCAAGAACCCTGCATTTTAAAAAAGTATGTTTTATCAAGCTGTACCAGAAGGTTTGATTTCTACAGTTGTACCCTTGCTAGAAGAGCTGGATTCCTTGTGGTCAGAAATGCATTTAGAAACCATGTTTTAGATGCATGTAATTCTTGCTGACTGAAAAATAAAGCCTTACATTAATCAAGTCTATCCGCAGAGTAGGTGCGGGGCAGTCAGTGCTTGAAATATATACGTTGGAGAGCTATACTGCAGACACATTGCAGCAGCGATCAATCAAGAGAAAAAATTAGTTCAAAGACAGGTTTCACTGTAATCCTGGAAAACAATGAGCATTCGTGTGCAAACAGGTGCCTCAAAATCATGTATTTCTAAATGCTGGGAGGAGGGGCAGGAGACAATATGATCAGCACTTGGAGTTTATGAGTAGGATACTTGCCAAAAAAAAAAAAATTTGAAGGATTGCGTAAATGAAAAGACTGTAAGCTAAAATGTATTTTTCAAGTTAGACGTAGTGTAACTGTGGTGGCACAGCTAAGATGAGATTGGAGTTCAATATGCATAAAACAGGAGTAAAGGAGTGAAATGAGCTGGAAAAATGAGGAATGCTGGAATAAGTGTAGGAACGAAATGCTTCTCCTTCACATGAAGTGCCTGAACTCTTTGGTACTGGCTTTGTGTAAATATGTTAAGGGCAAATGAAGCAATTATATTATTAGCAGAATTATGAATCAAGAATCCAAAATAAGGGAAGGGTTTAAATATATGGGAGGAGTGAAAATATTTTTACACTAGCATTGAACTTTTGCAAAATGTACATCAGAGTGTTTGGAAAAATATTTCTTATTTGCTGGAGAAAATGTGTGATGGGGATAGTTTAACTAAGCACATGTTCCGTGTTAGTTGTAAATGAGCATCAGAGTTAACTTTGATTTTTATTAGCCTTTTTGTGTTCTGATGGTTTCTCCTTATTGGAAGACCTTGGGCTATGTTCAGCCCTGGGTAAAACCAGCTAGTAGCACTTTTTCCTTTTGACCCTCCTGCTACTAGATGTAATCTGGTGGCCATGAAGCAGTGCTCTTATTAACACAGGATCTGGCTCCCCTCTGCAACCTTTCCTGCACATCCCTTTTTACCATGTACTTAAACATGCAATTCTTCACACCTGCACTTGGCAGGATCAAAGTCTATATGTGTATTTTATTAGCATGCTGCTGAGATAAAGAACTGGAGTTGTTGCTCCATGAACTGCTCTAGTTACCAAATAGCTTGAGGTACTCAGCCTCTCCATGATTTTCTATATGTGAATTATAGACTCATAGACTTTAAGTTCAGAAGGGACCATTATGATCATCTAGTCTGACCTGCATAATGCAGGCCACAGAATCTCACCCACCCACTCCTGTAACAAACCTCTAACCTATGTCTGAGTTATTGAAGTCCTCAAATCGTGGTTTAAAGACCTCAAGGTGCAGAGAATCCTCCAGCAAGTGACCCATGCCCCACGCTGCAGAGGAAGGCAAAAAACCTCCAGGGCCTCTGCCAATCTGCCCTGGAGGAAAATTCCTTCCCAACCCCAAATATGGTGATCAGCTAAACCCTGAGCATGTGGGCAAGACTCACCAGCCAGCACCCAGGAAAGAATTCCCTGTAATAACTCAGATCCCACCCCATCTAACATCCCATCACAGACCATTGGGCATATTTACCACTAATAATCAAAGATCAATTAATTGCCAAAATTAGGCTATCCCATCATACCATCCCTTCCATAAACTTTTCAAGCTTAGTCTTGAAGCCAGATATGTCTTTTGCCCCCACTACTCCCCTTGGAAGGCTGTTCCAGAACTTCACTCCTCTAATGGTTAGAAACCTTCGTCTAATTTCAAGTCTAAACTTCCTAATGTCCAGTTTATATTCATTTGTTCTTGTGTCCACATTGGTACTGAGCTTAAATAATTCTTCTCCCTCCCTGATATTTATCCCTCTGATATATTTATAGAGAGCAATCATATCTCCCCTCAGCCTTCTTTTGGTTAGGCTAAACAAGCCAAGCTCTTCGAGTCTCTTTTCATAAGACAGGTTTTCCATTCCTTGGATCATTCTAGTAGCCATTCTCTTTACCTGTTCCAGTTTGAATTCATCCTGCTTAAACATGGGAGACCAGAATTGCACACAGTATTCCAGATTAGGTCTCACCAGTGTCTTGTATAACGGTATTAACACCTCCTTATCTTTACTGGAAATACCTCTCCTGATGCATCCCAAGACTCCATTAGCTTTTTTAACCGCCATATCACATTGGCGGCTCATAGTCATCCTGTGATCAACCAATACTCCGAGATCCTTCTCCTCCTCTGTTACTTCCAACTGATGTGTCCTGAATTTATAACAAAAATTCTTGTTATTAATCCCTAAACGCATGAGCTTGTGCTTTTCACTATTAAATTTCATCCTATTACTATTACTCCAGTTTACAAGGTCATCCAGATCTTCCTGTAGGATATCCCGGTCCTTCTCTGTGTTAGCAATACCTCCCAGCTTCGTGTCATCTGCAAACTTTATTAGCACATTCCCACTTTCTGTGCCAAGGTCAGTAATAAAAAGATTAAACAAGATTGGTCCCCAAACCGATCCCTTAGGAACTCCACTAGTAACCGCCTTCCAGCCTGACCTTTCAATATGACCCATTGTAGTCTCCCCTTTAACCAGTTCCTTATCCACCTTTCAATTTTCATATTGATCCCCATCTTTTCCAATTTAGCTAATAATTCCCCATGTGGAACTGTGTCAAATGCCTTACTGAAATCAAGGTAAATTAGATCCACTGCATTTCCTTTGTCTAAACAATCTGTTACCTTTTCAAAGAAGGAGATGAGGTTGGTTTGGCACGATCTACCTTTTGTAAAACCACGTTTGTATTTTGTCCCAATTCTTATCTGTCGAAGGCTTGACTTTCCAGGTTGCTACTGTCCATTGAAACGAATGATCTTAAACTCAAAGGAAACTCTCAGGAATGACTAGAGATAAATATCCGGTAGGGTTAATAAACCTTTGGGTTTATTATTGGATACCCACACTCCTTTAGGATGGTCTAGAGGGCAAGGACTCGTGAAGAGATTGCGATTGTCTGTGATCAAAGTTGTACTTAGAAACTTTGTCGATTATACACGTCAGACACATAGGAGATGAATTTTTTTTGATGGAATGGTTTTCTGTTGGAAAATGCAGTTAATCAAAATAAAAATTGTCATAGGTATGTGCCGATTTCAAAGACATTTTTGATGGGAGAAAGTCAAAATAAATCCTTTTTGACTTTCTTGTTTCATTTTGATAAGGTAAAAATATTTAATTTAAACTTTAACATTTTGATTCATTATATTTTGACTTTAATATTATAGTAAAATGTTAATGGTAACATTGCATGTTTATATTTAATATAATACAATATATGTAATATTTTATATTATATTGTTTCAACATTCTAAAAACAAAGCATTTGACATTATTGAAACAAAACAATCTGACATTATTGAAAGGAAACATTTCAGTAGTTTCAAATTAATTTTTTTTCAGAACTTCATTTTTCAGGAAATTTTGGCTTTTCATTCCAATTTGGAGCAAAAACAACTTGTGAAAGGTTGGACGATCCTGCAGAATGGACATTCCAGTTTCCAACATGTGCTCTAAGGCATATGTTATTCTTGCAGAGTGAAAAATGAAACCTGACATTGATCAAATCTGTCAGCAGAGAAGGTGATGATGAGTCTTTACAAGTCAGATAAGGAGGAGGAGGGACTCAAGTGACTAGCTGGCCAATAGGAGGCAATGTGATGTCTCTAGTGAACAGGAAAAGTGATTTGGAGAAGACAGAGAGAAGGCACTGTATGAGCAGGTGACTGGAAGCAGTGGCCTGGAAGCTCAGTTGCAGAGATGAGGCCAGGCTACAGGGCCTGATAGGTAGTAGCTGGTTAAGGCTGGGGGCAGTGACCACAAGCTGGTGCAATACTCAGAAAGAGGAAAGGAACTCTGTGGAATGAGATTAACAGTTCTATGGTGGGGTGGAATAGGCCCACCACGAGATGGTTTTATGTAGAGCTAGGCTGAGGGAAGGCAGCCCAGCTGCTGCAATTAGGGTATGTTAGGCCAAACAGTCAAAACCTATGGAGAAGTCAGGAGGCAACAGCTGAGGGAAAAGGGTCAGCATCTTGGGTACCAGAACTGAGGGACAATGGTAAGTTGATGCAGGGATATCATATTGGGATACTGCCTGGCCAGAGGGGTTTATTTAAAAGCTACTGCACCTGATCTTGCTCCCATTAAAGTCAATGGAAAATTTCTATTGTCTTCAATGGGAGTCAGACTGGGCCCCTAGGATTTTGGCTTAAATTCACAGTTTGTGACAGCTGATACAACTGCACTGACATCAAAAGAGTGGCAGGAATTTATGCCACTGGTGAATTTGGCCCTTTGCACCTATTTGCACCTTTTCTTTACTGCCAGTCATAATAAAGCCCCTTTTCTTATGTTTGTGTGTTTGCTGCAAACCCACCAATGGCTGGAGTCTCTAAGGCCTAGAGGCAGGAGTGTCATCTATGTTTGCCTCTGAGCCTGAGGCACACACATCATGCTGTATGTGAAAGAGGTGGGGGGAAAGGGTGTATCATCCCACTCATGGTGACCTCCGAAGAGGGTGTGTGTTACCACCCATCCAGGACCTGTTTCCGGAGCATGGCTGTGAGAATATCTAAAGCTGTGTCATAAAGCTGCAAACCTGCATGTGCAGCATTGCCACTTGTGCAATCTAACAGCAGCAGAATCTGGTCTGTTTCTAAGACCACAACAAAACATAAATGGTTTGTATGCCCATTTGTTTGGGAAACTAAATGACAGTAGCCGTTTTCAACAGCATGCCTATATGAATGGAATTTTATTAAGTATCAGATACCTATGGCTCACTGGTGAGAGAGATCTTTCCACCCAAACATACCCATTGTGTATTCCAGCTTGAAAGCTGTTAACAATTTAGAGGTAAATTATCTCAATTTCGGTGTGTGTTTCCCATTAGCATTTATCCCTGTGCAAGAAGATGAGAATGTGGACAACATTTTCTGATAAATAAAGTAAAAGAATGACAGCACCAGGAAGACCATAGCAAGCCTGCACTTAGAGCAGACTGCTGTTCTAGTGAAGTCAATGGGATTTCTGCCTTTACTTCAGTGGGGCAAGAATTTGCTCCATAATACAGAGTATATAAAACAGCTCAGTACATCTCTCATACTAGAGCAACAGATGAAGAAAAAGTCTAGATGATGGCTACCGATTTGGCCATTTGAGGGCTAAGGCAAAAAGATAGGGGAGTAAATGAAGGGACCTATAAAAGAGCTGGCAGTCTCCTAGAAAGTCATATAGCTCACTACCACACTGAATTGTTACAGTATTGCAACAGCGTCACATGACTAAGTTACAAAAGACCATTGAGAAAAGGTGCTCGTGTGCACTCAGATGCCCAGTTTCCTATGGTAGTGGTTTGCTTTTCAGTTGAAGTTAAATCTCACAGGCTCTGTTGCAGCCCTTAGGCTTCAAGTGGGAATGGCTTCCAGAAGAGTGTACCTTGTGGCATGAGTTAGACAAATTAACATAGTTTTTAAAGATATTTTTGTGGTTAAATTTAAGATAAAGACTCAACATCTTAGAAAATATGCTAGGTGTATGTTAGATCTTCTCACTCCTGCGGTGTTTTTGTGGTAATAATATAATATAGCACTTTTCATCCATAGACCCAAAAGGTCTTTACAAAGGAGTTCAGATGGGGAAACTGAGGCCTGGAGCAGTGACATGACTTGACCAAGGTCACTGGCAGAGCAGGGAATTGAACCTAGCTCTCAGGCTAGTGCTTTAGCCAATTGGCCACATTGCCTTGGAGCAGTAATAGTAACAGGAGTAATTGTACTAGGAGTAATCATACTGAAATAAAATGTATTTCTATGACAAGGCTATTTTGCTTATTTTGACATTTTTTCCCCACCTCCATGGGATGATGTCTTTTTACATGCTGGAGATGCCAGTCAACAAAGCATATTCTTATAGCACAATGCCTGACAAGCAAATCATTATACACCTAGTGGCCTCCCTGCCAAATCAACCACATAAGGTCTTTGGAGACCCTCCTTTTCCTCGCTGGGAAGTTTCTTCACAGGTATCACTGGAAAGAGGAAATGTGCTTGGGACTCCCAAGTTAAAATTCTGAGTGTGTGTGGCCTAAGGATGAATAATATTTTTTGCATCAAATAGGCAGACAGTGATTGTTCTTTTCTTCATTTTTCACATGAAAAATATGTAGGAAAATTATAAAATACAATATAATATATATCACAGCAGCCCATCTTGTGGGATGAATATGTCATCCCATGTACTGTAGCTAAACATAAATGAACCGTTATTAATGATTGCCATAATGTTTTCTAGCAGTTAGCTGGCTATGATTCTAGAGGAAAAAAATTTCCACTGTGTTTTGAAGGGTTAGGTTATTTAAACTTACCATCAACTAGAATCAAATCAAAGTGAGCTAATTTTTCTTAAACACTAATCATTTTAAGGCTATTGAACTAAATATAGAGGCAGTTCATTAAATCATTTAAACAGCCTGCAATAATGCTCACAAAGTCATTATAGAGCTATTCCCTAGCCAGAGAAGTAGTGTTGCCTTAAGCACAGTTTAATCAAATTAGATGGTGGGCTATGTCATGGGGTTTCTCCTATTGATATTCATTAAAAATACATGATTTATCACTAATCTCTGTAAGGTATATCCTGCTTTTCCAAATGAATTTTGTAAATGTCAGGGGGGAGGAAAACAGAATAGTTTATTGTTATAAGAATTTAAATGTGCTGTGATCACATTTACATTCCATATACTGTGTAATTTAGCAACAGATAATAGTTTTAATGTCTTTTAAATTTTTTTGTCCTTAGTTAAAGTGTTAACAAAAATAGAAATCCTTTAGGCATAGCAACTTTAGATTTTAGTACTGCACAAGCATATGAATTAGCTTTAGAATTAATTATAGTCCATCATACAGCTTGCTCTTACCGTTCATCACAAAGTTTCGTGCATCCATAGCTGAACATTCTTACATTATGGGGGATTTTGGCTATAGTGTTTCTTTTGTTTCCCTATTAATTTTTCTTGACCATTTCCTTAATGCAGCCGGTGCAAGATGGCTGAAAACACTAACGAAAGGACCATACAGATCAATACCACTGCTAGGTTCTTTAGTGATAATGAGTCTTAATTTCTATAGTGCTTTTCCACCCCAAAGTATATTACAAACTGGATAGAATGAGCCCATCACCTAATACCTAGTTGAAAGAAAGCAACCGTTTAATGCTGCAGTTTAGGCTAGGAAGAGATACAGGCATGATGACATAGAGAATTTGGAGAGGGTGAAATATAAATACCCCAGTTGGAATTTAGCTAGGCTTAGTATGGCTAATCTTTTGAAAAGTGCATGTAAACTTCAATTTATATAATCTAGGTATTTATTAATTATTATTATTTATTGTTATCACTGCAAGCAGTCCCGGACCTCAATTTAACATCTTGCTAGAAAGGTGATGGCGGTATCATCATCATTTCTGTATACACCACGTTGGGGCATTTTTTTCTATAGAAGACTGCCACTTACTTAGTAATCACTACTACAAGTACCTGAAGCACTCATCTAGGGACCTGAGCCAAAACCCTTCAGAGTCAAAGGAGATGCTCCCATTCACTTCTGTGGGCTTTGGATCAAGCCCTAAATGTTCCTTGGAGGCCTCCCATCAAAGTACTGATCTGATTTAACCTGGTTTATTTATGGGATTTGGTGGGATTAGGACACAACGTGGCAAGGAACTAGTTTTATTTGCTTGAGTTAAAATTAAAGACGTTACAGAGCAGCTGAACTGTTGCAATTGACTTGACCACAAGTAAGACGTAATTATAAACTTTCCCATATTTACTAACCTGTTCATATAAAAGCTGTGATTTTAGAGAAACCCTTGGATTGAAACTTTCAGACATGGATTTATTAGCTTTGTTAAAACATCCACCTTGTTGTATTTATACTATACCGGCCAAATGCTCCTCTGAGTTGCACCAATGCATATCTGGATACCTTTGCTTCTTTAGAGTTACTCCTTATTTACAATGGTGTACCTGAAAGTAGAAAGGATCTAATGTATTGATCTAATGTATTTAGGAAATATTTGAAAACATTTTAAAAAGGCAAATTACCTACTGTTCTGGATATCTTGTATGCATGATACTTCAGCCTAATTAGACTACAATCAAATGAGTTTTAGACTGGCATTGTTACCAACTTTTATGATTTCATTACAAATTATGCTATATTTAGTGTCCAGCTCCTGGTGTCATGGGATTATGTGATAACCTCAGTTTTCATTTAAAAAACAGTACATTTCTTGCCCTCATAATTGAGGAGAAAATCTTGAAAACATGCCACAAATATACCCTAAGTGTAAAATTCTGACCCCATTGAAGTCAATGGGAGTTCTGCCATTGACTTCACCAGGGTCAAATTTTTGCCCCACAGTTCAAAAATGAGGAACTAAATAAAAATCTAAAATTTATTTTTTAAAAAATCAGGATTTTTTAAAAATCTCATGATTTTTGCAAGGATGACTCATGATTGCTGAAGGCTTGGGGGTTGGCAATTCTGGAATTGGGTCAGCAGCAAAGAATTCAGGAGATTGGCTCTCATGATTTTGACAAGCTAAGGCACCATGTAGGATGTAGGGAGAAGTTATGACTGCGTGGAGTCACACTGACTTCAGTGGTGGAGGTTGGTGCCGGCACATAAATCAGTACATGAACTACATGTTGTCCCAATCCAGCAAATACACAGCTGCTTAGCTTTACACACGTGAGTATCCAACTGAAGTCAAACCTCATTAACTGGTGGGTCAAAAATGACTTTCCATTTCTTTATTGTTTCAGTGTGTTACTTGTGTACATGACGGTGAGCATGTATTTTAAATGCTTGAAGGATTGGGGCCTTTGTTACCAAATCAAAATAACAGATATAAAATCCTTGTGTTTCCTTCTTATTTCCTCCCCAACCCTCCATAGACTAGCATAAAAAAGCACCAAACCTTTCTGAAAGACACCATCTGGCACTACCAGATTCATTTTGTAGCTATCCAAACGTTTTCAAAGATAAATTCAAGTTAACAATAGGGGGACTGGCTACTAGCCATAGAATCCTCAACTCCAAAGCCTATAAAATAAGTGCGACATGAACAGGACTGTGCTTAATTATTGGCATTAACTAGCATTGCTTTTCAAAATAATAAATGGGGATCCTTACAAAAGTCTCTTCTTAAGTAGCTACATGTATAATACACCTAGGATATTGTTTTAAAATGCATTTAATCTTCAGTAATTTGATGAGAGAAAGAGTTGTATTGGTCATTTCTCTTGTGTAAGAACTGTGTTGTACCTAAGGGCAAGGAACATTTATTTTCATGATTAATACCTGTGAGTTTCATAGCCTAATAAGAAAATTCTGGATGTATTTGAAATGAAATTGCCATTTTTGCCCCTTCACTCAAGTCACGTAAACACTTTGATTACTTGCCTTCCTTGTTTGCACTCAGCACATCTTATATTACCCACTGACACTCTGCCAACATTATTCTTCTATATTTGTGGCTGTAACATAGCAGCATGTGAATTTCTAAATGACTAATTTTAGGTGGATAACTGTGTGTGTTTGTGTAACTTATCATACTTCCTGAAGATGAATGTCACACAAATTGTGGAAATAAAAATTAATGAAATATTTCCCCTACTTCTCCCTAATGCTCTTATAACCTGACAAAGAATTTTACTGACAGGTTTTGTTCTACTAGAGCTAAGAATCTGTCAATCTTTTCATTACAATCCTCTTATTTGTAGGAGTTTATGACTTGAGATGTAAATAAAAACCAAAAACATGAGGAGCTGAAACCAGGCATATAGTATCTCAGCTTGAAAGCAGCTATTTTCAAGGCATGCAAAGCCCCCTGCCCACTCCCAAAAAAGGAACTCAGAAGTATATGCAGCATAACCAAAGCTCATGAGCTATCACTTCTGTGTCCTTTGTCCACTTATGGTGCTGTACAAATAATAAAACAGATGTTTGATTATTTCCATACCTTTTTGCACCCTGATAATTCAAAAATGACTTCTTTTTTTAAATGAAATTTGCTGAGTCATTAGTCTATCCACTTAATGTAAGATGTCAAGCTTGGAAAGTGGGGGAAAGGAAAACAAAACTGATTATCAATTCAAAAAGAGGGTTAGTGGATATGTACAAAGAACAGAAAGATGATCCCTGTCACAAAGTATAATAAGGATTTTTCATACAGGGCTTTAATACACAAGCAGAGCTGCCCTGGTGGCTGCCATTTTGTGATCCAGAATCTAAGCATTCCTTTTTTTAAACATTAAGGGCTGTTGGCGTCTCTGCTGGCAAAATCCATTTACCGCAAGCCCTTATGATCATGAAGATACTATTAAAAATGTGAACTCATTGTAAATTGACACAGCGATGGCAGCAAAGAAGCTTGAAGCTCTGAGAAACAAATGGGCTGTTAACTCTGAAGCCTATCCAGAATATAAATGTCAAGATTAACTGTTTCACTGAAGATCACAGTATGCATGAAAAGAGGGTAATCATTTTCTGAAGATTATGTTCAGGAAGCAAGGAGCTGGGAGTAGCTAAGCATCCCAGTGGCTGGACTGGAGATGTTTGGCTCCTCAGAAAGATGATGCAACTAACTTCAGTATAAGTCTGTTTAGTTTAAAGGCTGCAAACTTGTCTAGACCAGGGAAAAGTACACTGGTGTAATTAATGGAGACACACTATACTGGGGTAAAATGCAGCTTGCCCTGTTGTAACTAACTCTGGGAGCTTACTGGGGTAAGCCACACTAGGGCAAATCACATCTTTTGTGGGCATTTGCACTGTTAAAGCTATATCAGCATAGCTACAACAGTGCAAAAAAAAATCCCAGTAAAGACAGGATCTCTGTTTGTTTTGAGACTGTGTTGTTGTTGCTAGTTTAAAGGCTCTCCTTTCTCCTGTGTAGAAGAGGAAGCATTTTAAAGACTGTGGCTGTTTCCAACCCACTTTACTCTTGCTCTGTCCCAAAGAAGGAGGAAGGAAGAGAGAAGCAGAAATTTTGTTTTACCACAAAAGAGGAAGTGGTCTCAGGAAGGTGTTTGGGGCTTGCTGCCTCAAGTTCAGGGTCTGAGACTGACATGCAGAACAGGTTACAATTTCCCTCTCTCCTCAGCGCTTAAGAACTGCTGGGAGACTACCTTATGACTCATTGTGTGAGCAGCAGAGAAGTTGTGTATGTGTACGGAATCAGCCCTTATGTCACCTGCTTACAAAATGACTGCCCTTATCAGAAAGTTTCTAATAATTTCTTCAAATTAAACAAAGCATGTATTCTTTTTGACTTGAGATGATAGATATTGATTGAATTTAATTTTACTTGATGTGTTGTGCAACAGCTCAATTTGAAAAAAAAATGAGTCCAATAATAAGAGTTAATCTTTCCTTTTAAATTCTAATAGTTCTGCACCAATCTTGGACCAAGGGCAAGCATGAATCTCGTGGTTTCTGTGGCTTTTTTCCATTCTAACTTCCGTGTTTACTGCAGATTTCACACTTGGATACTTTATTTTTAATGAGAACATCATATCTGATCAGTATAAGACATGTTTGGCTCTGTTCTAACACTATTCTATATTCAGATGAGCACTGTGGTTTATACTTAGCCATTGTTTTCAACATCACACTGTGCTATTATGACCTAATGTCCTTTGTATAGAATCCCATCATGTGCATTAATTTCATCTTGATAGTTCCACTAAATTTTTATGTTGGAAGACATCTGGGCTTTTTTTCTGTTGACTTCCCATCTAGGGTTACTTTTGCAAGCTGTTGAAAGGATGGGTCCTATTGTGGTTCCTGCCTGAAAGTGTCAAATTTAGTTCTGGAAATGAGTAATTTTCAATATATATGTCAAACCTCTAGGGCAGGTCCCGAGACATTATGGACTTCAGTGCCAGGAAAACATTGACAAGAACCAGTCTACATCTTTAGACAAAGGAGGACAGAGTCATCACCACATTTGCCTAAGTAAGAAAAACATGTGAATGAAGAGCAAATGGACAAAACTCAACCCAAGGGATGATGGATGTAAGGGGGAAACATTGTGAAATGCTGGCTGAAGACTTAACTTACTCTTTAACTGAGGGCATCTCACCCACTGATTATGAGAGTGGCATATAGCCATCGTGTCCTACTGTACTCTTAGACACTCAACCAGTGATAGTAGTGAGAAATGTTTTCTTGTCTTTGTTTTTTCAGCTTTATTTAATAGTTTTAGCAATTTTAAATGCCAATTTGATGTTGCCATGTCACTGGCTGTGGTATGGTGATGATATGATATGACTGAAATTCTGTTCCTGAATAAATTGCACAAACTCACTGCGACTGAAGTGGGATCTGTTGTTTCAAGTTACATGGTTTGGGACACCAAGCCTGCTGCAATACTTCATTGCTTTTTCTATGATGATCGCTGTGGTAGGGTCTAACAATTTGTCTAGTTCCCAGAATTCTGAAAAGTAGACTATAATAATAATGCAGTTTGTGTGGTTTGAATGGAAAGATCCATTCCTACTTTGCTCCAAGGTCTATTGGGAATACTGTGTATTTCCATTGTCTTTTTTGGCTGCTTGGTCTACACACAGATATCTCAATTGCTTACCAGGTTTCTGATATCTTGGTCAAATCTGGTCAGTATACAGAGTCTCTGGCTTTCCAGATACAGGCTTCTATTCAGAATGACTCTGATGTATTCTTGAGAGAATTTCTGTTAATGATCTGGGTGTTATGATTTGACTGCTTTTATATATGATGGTGTCTGGGACACTTGGTTTGTCTCTGTTTGTCCGAGGGTGGTGATAGATGACAGGAGAGAGATCACTTGTTCATTACCTGTTAGGTTCACTCCCTCAGGGGCACCTGGCATTGGCCACTGTCGGCAAACAGGATACTGGGCTAGATGGACCTTTGGTCTGACCCAGCAGGGCCATTCTTATGTTCTTATGTTATGTTAATAGTGCAAGTATTCTTAAGAAGTGGGTGTGGCTTCTCCTCTGGTGGATGGCCATCCTGACAGAAAAATGGATGTGAACACTTGTAAATTTCTGACTTGTCTAGTTTGTTCTCAGATTCTTAAAACTGGCACATAACTGGCTTGGTTGATGCTCTCTCTGTCTTTCTGTGTTTTCCATATTTCTATCAGGTTGAGGGTCTGATTCTTGTTCAGTTGCCATATTTTCATGCTACAAGTCTGCTCTGGATAAGAAGTCAGTTATGTATATCTCAGTCTCTTTCTTGTAGTGTATGTCTAAGTTACAACTGCAGTTTCAGTAGCATGGGCTGAAGGCAGTTTGGGGCCACTAGCAAACAGTGGCTTTTAAAAATGTTGTGCAACAGTTAATGGTCACTTTCTACTTGAATGGCTTCCCATCCTTGAACATATTGGTTAAATTTTTCACATGCAAACACAGCTACAAGACATTCCTTTTAAACTTGAGCATATCTTTGTTCTGTTGGTAATAGGGACCTTGACACGAAGCTACCAGCTCTCTCTTTTGTAGGAAAGATTCTCCCAGTCCCATCTCTTATTTATTTTTAGATGTACTTCCTTGGCTCTTTCTAGCAGGCAGATGAGGTTGTGGTTGTGATCTGCCAAAGCTTCTGCCATGCTGTCACTGTGTCTGTGCACCAGAATGTCATCATCTATGATGCTGTTCCCTTCAAGTCCTGCTAGTATGTTTAGCTGGCAGTATTGATATATTTCAACCACAGGTTTGAGTCCAAACAGCATTCTCAACCATCAGTATCTACCTGCTGGTGTCCAGAATGTGGTGAAGTAGCTGCTTTCCTTATCCAAGAGCACTTGCCAATATCTGTCTTTGGCATCAAGTACTGAGAATATTTTTGCTTTTGCCAAGTCAGGTAATATTTCTTCAGTTGTAGGCGCTTGATAGTGAGCTCTCTTTTTAGTGCTTTCTTTAATTGCTTGGGTCCTCAAAAATGTGCAGCTTGCCTGGCTTCTCACTAGCTACCATGCTGCTTATCCAGCTTGTGGGCTCTGTGACATTAGCAATGATGCCTTCTTTTTCCATTTGCTTTATTGCTCCCATTATTTTTTCTCATAATGCAATGGGTACTCTGTGAGGCAGGTGTTGTACTGGCTGGATTGTTTTATCTATTTCCAGATGCAACATGCCTACAAGATATCCCAGTCCTTCAAAATGTCTTGGTAATCTTTTTATCAGCTTTGCTGCCGGGATGCCACTGTGCATTGTCTGCTCTGCTTTTGTTTTCCTTATGTGTCTACTATATGGTGCTCATCACTATAGTATCTGAATGCTTCATAAACATTCATGAATTTATCTTTGCAACACCCCAGTGAGGTGAGGGGGTGCTATTATCCCTATTTTACAGATGGGGAGGTGAGGCACAGAGAAATTAAGGTCAAAAGTAGCCACTCATTTTGGATATTCAATCTGAGGTGCTTAGGACCTGATTTTTCAGAGTATTTAGTACTTTATATGTGCAAAGCACATTGACTTCAGTTGCAGTTGTGAGTGTTCAAGCAGTTCTGCAAATCAGACTCTTGGGTCTCAAGTCACGCACCCAGAAAAATGAGGAACACACAATTTGTGACCACCTCTGTAATGCTGTGACTTTAATTGACTTGTCTAGCATCACATGGGAACTCTGTGGCATACGTGAGGATAGAAACCAGTTCTTCAGGGTAGCATTCAACTGCCTTAACCAGGAGACCATCCTTTCTCTTTCTGCCAGCCCCTTCCTCGTTCCCTACATACCTTCCTACTTCTGCAACAAATAAGGCAGGGATCGTATAGTCAACAGTCTGTTTTACTACACAACACTGATTCATCCCCAGAGCAGATCCATCCTGGCCACTGAATGAGACAGGAGTCCTGTGGAAAAAATAGTATATGATAATGTAATTAAAGATTGTCATAATGTATACACACAAGGGAGCCAAATTGCAATTGCACAGGCAACCTTAATTCTGGCATTTCCTAACTTTTGAGTACTTGACTTTGTATACTCAATAATGTTCTTTTAATGTAGCTTTTGTATGTGTAATTTCCTAGGTTTTAAAAAAAAGAAACTAAAAACCACAAACATTTTATTATGTTGCATTATATTGACACCCACATGGTTCATCAGCAAGTTTGGAACCTTTAGATCCACCACACCAGGGGTTCCCGAACTTGGTTCATGTATTGTTCAGGGTAAGCCCCTGGTGGGCCGCGAGACACTTTGTTTACCTGAGTGTCTACAATTACGGCTGCTCCCAGTGGTCGTGGTTCGCTGTTCCCAGCCAACGGGAGCTACCAGCCCTACCTATTTTGACCCTTATGCGGGACATTTTCTGTTATAACATTTTTTTCCCCAGTACCCAGAGGTTGAATTTTGTTTGTTGTCTCTGTTTTGTAATATTTGCATCTCCTTATGCATTAGATGTGGTGTACTTTTACTTGTATTTTCATGCTTTTTTTGTGTTACTTGGTGAATTATCTCTGTATCTGTGCCACTTATTCTCTGCAGTTGATGTGAGCTTTTTCTCTGGTTTTGCCATCTATAGCACTTGGTAGTTAGTGTGGGCTCCCTGAGCATTCTCCTTCGAGTTCCTGCATCTTTCATCCCAGTTACTAGCCTAGCCTGAATTAGTTCATCTGTTAAGATTTGATATTAGTCAGTCACTTTGCACCATTTGGCAATATATACTATTTCTCCAGATTCAGATTACACTTATTGAAAACAGACCTTTCGTATATGGCATTTTTTGTGGGTTGAAAATGCTTGTGGAGCACTTCTGTGATTTTACACGAGTCCTCCTGGTCTGCTGCTGACCTAGCCAGATGCTGCTGGAGCGCACGGCAGCCCTTGCCAATTACAGCTAATAGCGTGGCTGCTCTTATTTTGCTTTCCGTTTTATTCATTCCTGTTGCAATGTTGTTGTTTTCCCACTGTGTTCTAAGGAACATCCAAGTGCTAAACACACCCCCTTTTGTGCCCATCTGCTTGGGGATAGGGATCAGAGATCATGCTGCCATGATTGTTGTGTCCCCTGTCTTCCTCCCCGCACTCTTTGTTTCTCATTTCACACACCTTCAGGAGCTGACTCACTTCTGTGTGTGAGTGTAACCTACTGGTGAGTGTGTGTTCCGAGTTGCCCTCAAAGCTGATCATGGAGCTTGGCTCTTTTGCTCAGGATGTAGCAGCTCATGCTTTGAGCTCTGGAGACCCTGCTTCAGACTTTGGTGTGCTGGCCAAGAGAGCAGCCATCACGTGAGCTTAAAGAGAAAAGGTCAAAGGACAGTGAAACATTCAGGTTTTAGTCCTTCCTCCATATTTACAGCCCTCTCTCATCAAGCACTTCCTGAGAATGAGCTCTCTTAATTTCTAAATATGACCTTATACATAATAATACTGTTGTAACGCCCTCATTGGGAAGCTCTCTATCGTAACACAGCTGCTTGCCTTAAGAAGGGGTAAGGGATTGACTCTTCTCCTCCCTGACCCCATATGAGCTGTTGATAATGGGCCATTCAATTGCAGTGGTGAGACCAGAAGGCAACAAAGTGAGCTGGAATTTGTTTCCAGGGAGGGGACTTCACTGCCCACATAAAAGGCCCAGGGAGGTCTCTGATCACATATCCTGTGTGCTGGTATCTGGGAATGCAAGGGGGTTTCTATCCAGGTACATAGTAGGCGGTTGAGACCCTTTGCTGGTAGCTTTGTTGAGGACGAGATATAGTAGCCCTTTAAGACTGAGGAGAGAAGTCCCTGGGGCCATAATCCCCTATGCCAGGGGTTATACTGCAAAAACAGAGCCCAGGAGCACAAGAGACAACCCCTCAGCCCATTAAATAATCCCAGGGTGGCAGTTCGTAGTTTGAGAGAGAGGCCAAGCTTCTGACTCTGTCTAAAGCCCAGGACTGGAGCCCTGACATGTGGGTAGCACAAGATTCCTCTCTCATTCAGAAGGTTTCCCTGGAAATACAGTTCAAGGGGCTATTGGGATTTGTAGGCCTTCACAGCAAGGT
Organism: Mauremys mutica; assembly: GCF_020497125.1. Taxonomy (NCBI): domain Eukaryota; kingdom Metazoa; phylum Chordata; order Testudines; family Geoemydidae; genus Mauremys; species Mauremys mutica. Next base: position 189,876,431 of record NC_059074.1, on the reverse strand, counting down.
ATGTTGGGAAGAAGGGCAGGATATAAGCATCCTCTTCTCATGTAATGGGGGGATTATGAAGGAAGTGGGAGCTGTTGGTAGCCTCATCCACAGCCAGGGCTTTTACCTAGTTTTTGACAGCCTGACTTCTGTTGAAAATCTGGTTCCCTCCTGGGAATACTGAGGAAGAAGAATCCGTGGGGGAGGGCCCATCTTTTAAAAAACAACAACAACAACAAAAACAACAAACCTCCTTACATGTGGCCTCCTGACTGTGACCACTGGTGTGCAGGGACCCTTCCAGCTGATGGCAAACAAAACTGGTAAGATGGGCCTACCATCTATCCTATTATGTTCAAGGTTTGAATGACGCTGCTTCTCTTTTTATCTGAGCACAAGTCCCCTCCTCCTTCACTGCTGTGTGCCATATCAGCAAGACAAAAAGGAAGAAGTGAATTATCCTCCGCTCTAAAACTTGTTGGGGGGTGGGAGGGTGGGGAGAGAGGCGAGATTTCCAGATGGAGGTTAACATACTTTGACTACTGTTTGCCAGAGCCCATTCATTACACCTGCTTCTGCATTAAAAAAGCAACAATATTTCATTTTCTATTACCTTTCACAAATAGAAAATTAATTGCATACACTTGCAGAAAGTGCAGATATAACTCGTTATGTATTGTTAAGGCTGTCTGTGATAAATTTATCAAGCTCAGACAAAAACTACACTGAAATCACAATGGATCCATCTTAATTAAAGTTCTTTAAGTGACAGCTACACCTGTCCTGAAATGAGAGGTAAAAATAGATATGTTTTCTGCAGTAATAGAGATCCCTGAGTATAGACAATGCTGGAAAATAGACTATACATTGATGAAAGTCTTATTACTAATTACTACCTTTGAAAAATAAAATTAAATGTCCTATTTGAAAGGAAAATTATAAGGAATAGTGTGTATTAGGGTGACTCTGCATGAAGGTATTCGAATTTTATTTCCACAAGATAATGCTTACCTCATTACTGACAAGTGAGGTAATGGGTTCACTTTTATCGCATGTAAATATATCCAGCTCTTTAGTACAGTTGTGACATAGTCCATTTATACAACTCTCCACCTATAAAACTGGCTTATAATTGTTATCATCCACCCTTGTTGTAGTCACTGCTACTGCTTTTCTTGGCTGGTGCCATGCTATGCTGCTAGATTTGCCCTTTGGAGGCAGCACGGTGTGACAGCGAATAGAAAGAAGGTGAGGACAAAATATAAAGGAGAAGGAGGTAAGCAGGGACCAAAGAAAAGGGCAACTGGAAGAGGATCAAGAAGGTCTGCTCCAACAACTTCTTCAATGCCTTGAGTGAGCTTTGTAAGAAATATAAGGCAATCCAGAAAGATTAGGAGGGAAAAAATGGGCAATACAAATACAGCACTTTTGAGTAAAGTCCAGGTAAATGAGAGATGCAGCCTGGAGGTTCCTTAGCCACTGAGATGGATTTTCTGAAGGTTTGGAGTCTATCCTGAATTTTGCGGCTGGTGTGCTAGATTTTGGCACAGAGAGGTGGTGGACTGGATCACCAAGGAGACATTGAGACTGTATGTCATGCCCTCCCCACAGTTGAAGTGAGCATGCTGAGGAAGGAAAGGTGTGTGACTGGAGCATGTTGTGGAATGGTGCAGTGGTCTTTGGGGCTGTGTCATTAAGACTGAGCTTCCCAGACAGAGAAGTCTCTGAGCGGGGTGCTGTGAAGCTCTTGTTGCTATGCTCAGCAGAACAGCCAGTTCCAACCAGAGACAGAATAAAGCAGAGCTCTTGCAAGCACCTTAAGCTCTGCGTGATCACTACACCACCGCTGCCAGGGAGCCATTGCAGTGGAGTGTACGTTAGAGCAGTCTCTGGAGGAAGCCGGACGTGCGTGTGTTTAAGGTCTGAAGTTGTTGAAATTATAGGATGTGTTCTCCCTGTTCTCATAGACTCATAGACTTCAAGCTCAGAAGGGACCATTATGATCTTCTAGTCTGACCTCCTGCACAACGCAGGCCACAGAATCTCACCCACCCACTCCTGTAACAAACCCTTGACCTATGTCTGAGCTATTGAAGTCCTCAGTTTGTGGTTTAAAGACTTCAAGGTGCAGAGAATCCTCCAGCAAGTAACCCGTGTCCCATGCTGCAGAGGAAGGCAAAAAAACCCCAGGGCCTCTGCCAATCTGCCGTGGAGGAAAATTCCTTCCTTACCCCAAATATGGCGATCAGCTAAACCCTGAGCATGTGGGCAAAACTCACCAGCCAGATACCCAGGAAAGAATTGTGGGCTTTTAAACAAGAATCACAAAATCTTTCAGAGTTTCCCTACCCCAGAACTATCTGTTACACACAGTTTGACCTTTACCCTTTGCTGTTAGATTTTCCTGTGTACTTTCCTACCCCCACTGCTTCCCTGGATTCCTAGAGAGTGGGGATCAGACCTACATCTTGTTGCTGTCAGTGCAAATCCAAACTGATCATTCTCACCTCATGTCTCTCAGCTTTTGCCAGACTGTGTAGGAGTTCACATTAATACTGCTGCACTGTGAAAAGAAGCAGCAGGATAGGAACAGGAATCAAGAGATCTGGGTCCTGTTTCCTGCTTTACCCCACAGTTGCGTTGTGATGTTGGACACATTGTCATAGATCACTTCTCTGAAAGCTGAGCATATTGTTTCAAGGCTTAATTCATTAATGTTTGTAAAGTGTTTTGAGATCCTAAGATGGAAGTGGCATTAAAATAACAAAGTATTAGTACTATTTATGATTGCCATACTTTCTTCTGAACAGAGGTTTTATTAGTTGGGAGAGTACTTTTAGGGTTAAACATGAACAACCCCAAGAGTAAAATTCTAAATACCATTTAAACCCAATTTCCACCCTGATTTCTTGGTAGTTTCTCCACGAAACAAAATGAATTTTTGGTAGAAAGGCATTCTGGAAAAGTCCACATCATAATTTTCTGTTTCCCCTACTTGGCCCCAGAGCTCTGAGCTTCCAGAGGTCCTTCTCCTTAATAATGTAGATATGAAACAGTCCTTCAGTCTGAGGTCTGAGCATGTGCAGACCATTGACTGGTGAAGAATAATTTACATTATGCAAATGACAATGCACGTTAACTAATTCCAGTCATAAATGTCATTAACAGCAAAAATAGTAACATTTTTCACTATCTAAACCCATATAGTTTAATTTTTAGAATGTAAATTGCGTGTTTCACCTGAATTTGCTTTTGTTTTATTCTTTTGCTTTTTTAAGTAGATTGCTAAAAGTAGCAAAACCTGCTCAATACTGTCTAATTATGAAATAATGTAAAAATGACATAACTTAATGGAAAGATCCATACTAATGATTCCTGAATACGTGTCTGACAGTGCTTCTCTCCTTCTTCCCCTCCTGCCCCCTCCTTGTCTTCACTGTGGGTATGTCTTAAAAAAAAAAGTGTGTTTTTAACCAGGGCTAGCAGCTCGAGTTCAATTCCAGTGCTTTTAGATGTTTGGTAGCATGATATGTGCCCCATGAGTTCAGAGACATGTATTGTAGACACTCCAGACTCTAGATGGTACAGGCCTTAGCCTTTGGTGGGTTTCCATTAATCACTCACACACATCTAATAAATGAAGGAGACTTCTTGATTAGAATTGGCAGAAAAGAAAGGGTGCAAATATCCTAGCTACAAGTCTTGGTAGTTAGCAATTAGAGAGAAAGATACTGAAAATTTCCGAATTTCACCCAAGCAGCAGTCCAATGATAGGACACAACAGAAGGACACCCCAGATTTCCATGGGTTCAGTAACTGCAAGATCTCGCTAAATCAGTTGTGTCAAACTCATTCAGTGGAGAAGACAAACTTCCATTTTTACTTATGATCTGTGAGGCAGAGTATAAACTAAGGACTCTATTCTCCCCTCAGTCCACAAAGGAACTGCCACTGATGTCAATGGAAGGGGCTCACAAAGATCAATGGTGAGTTATGGCCTTTAGGAAGCAACTAAGTGTTTAGTTATTTACTGGCCTTGCTGTTGCATTCAGTAGGAAAATATGCTGCCTTTTAGGACCACTGCATTTCCCCTCCCCTTTGTTTCATTTCCTTCCCCATCCACCTTTCCCTGCTTCTTTCCCCCTTCTCTGTGTTTCTTTTTTTCCCTTCTATTTATTTCCCTATAGGAAATCCCAAATTCCACCCCCCCGGAGGGAGCCACTGCTTTCCCACTCCCTCTGCTCAAATGATCAGCAAGGAAATAGTTAATGTTGACATTTAAAGTATCCATATTAGGCTTATGTGTAAATATTCTGAAGTAACTGGAAGAGTTTACACCTCTCAGTCCTTCCTTGGGGCTGTCTCTCAGATAGACATCACTGCATTGGTTTACACTCTGCTCATGTTTATAAACTTTTCTTCACATTCATGAGAACTGGAAACATATATTTTTTTTAAATAATTGAGAAGCTACAGAATCTAAATACACCATGTAGGCCCTCAAATATGTCACACAGGCTGAATTTGTCCCACTGGCTATGAGTTTGACACTTATGATGAAAATAAACTTAGATCCTTGGTCTCTCAGGCCTAGTCTTGCTCCACCTCCAGCTGTCTGGACATCACCTGGTCATCGTGTTAGGGTCATTTCCACATTGTGGTTGGTAACGCAGCTTGTCTTGTGTACAGGCTTCAGTAAGATAGGATTTTACTTCTGCTGCTAGCTCTCCAACTCCAGATCAGACTCCGGAGCTCTTGTCTGGGGTGACCAGATGTCCTGATTTTATAGGGACAGTGCCGATATTTGGGTCTTTTTCTTATATATGCTCCTATTAACCCCTCAGCCCCTGTCCCAATTTTTCACACTTGCTTTCTGGTCATCCTACTCTTGTCATCTGCTTCCCCAAGCTCTTTAAGGGCTGCTCCTCCTAGCTCCAGCTGTCCTGGCTCTATTTGAGGCCATCTGTTGGGGCCTGCTGCCTGACTCCCTCTCATGGCCAGCTTCCAAGCTACTGCCTTCAGCATACTGCTCAAGAAACAAGCTATGTGCACCTCTCCCTGTTTTTGATTCTCTGTGCTTCTGGGAGGACACTTCCCCTTCTAGTCTCTGCTCATCTAAAATGTCCAAAATGTCATGTGGCCCAACCCTTTTCCCTCCAGGTCATTCAGGAGGTCGAGAACAGTAACCAGTAATGAGTCAGCAGTTTCATTACATATATTTGTAGTTATATTGTGTTAGAAAATATACTGTGGCAGGGTCTCTCATGCTTATGTTCTTTGCACTCCTGACATCTGTTCCTAATTTTTAAATTAAATAAAAAAAAAAAGTCTGTGCACATTATTAACATGTATGTAGCTTGTGGTGACGGGAACATTTTTATGTCAGATGCTATGGGTTTAATTTTCAAATCTGGTTTTCTAAACGAGATGCCTCAAATCTTGCATTTCAGGCATAAATGAGCACTTGGGAAATCAAGTATGTGCTAGGTGCCTATATGCAAATCTGAGTGCTCAGATGCCCAACTTTAGGTTCCCAAGTTTGAAAAGTGTGTTTCCCATATATACTCTTTAGATGGCAGAAAAGAATGACCTGGTTGTGTACCGTGGATTCCTTGTGCTTTTGTCTCTTACGTTTGTAGATGAAAAATGGATATTTTCTGGTAAAAGGCACTCAAATACTATGGTGTCAAGGCCACATAAGAAAAGATATATGGACAAAATAGCCATAAGTGTGCTCATATGGGTGCCAGTTCAACAACATACTTAAACATGTACATAACTTTAAGCAATGGATTGACATAATTCAAGCCCTATCAATTACTCTAATTCATCGAGGGAATAGAAAAATACCATGTGACTTATGTGACCAATGAGAGCTAACCATCCATTTCAAATATTGAGCAATTCCTAGTCACTGTTTGCACATTATTTTGAAAATGGAAAGCATAATGTAAGTGCTATGTAGTAGCAGTACATAAATTATCAAATACCTAGAGTAAACTGTTCATGATCAGTACATGGAGGAAGAAAAATATCTAACAAAAATTAATTAAGTAAAGTTGAATAATGAATACATTCAAGGACATTGCAATTGCTCATTGGCATTCTACAAGCAGAAAAAGGCTAAATTCATTGAACAAATTATTTTTTCTAATTATTTGCTCATCTCTGAGGCCTGATCTGCAGAGTTTTTATACTGGTTTAATATTTTTGGTTAGTGGTGTGATTTTTCTACCAAAATTGTTAAATAGAGATAATCCCTAGTGTGGATGCAGCTATACCTAGATGGAGGCACCCTATACCAGTATAGCTTATTTTCCTTTCCTATAGGATAGCTAAACTGATATCCATACAACTGCACCCACCACTTTAACTACACAGGTTTAATTAAAGCAATACAATGTTTGTGCATCGATCTGGCCTAATAGAGAGAAATAGATATGTGGTAGACATAGAGGCATGTCAATAGAGAGAGAGAGATTTCTGTATTGTACAATTTTATTGTTGTTTAAAATTAACAAACAAAAACTCAGTTCCACTCTAATATTAAAACTAAAATGTCTCCTTTTTTTGCTCAGTACTCAAAACAAAATTGATTTCTGGGGCATGCTGTTTTTCAACATGCTGTCTGAAAGTCCTCACATGATTCCTTTCCCTTCTGAGGGACAGGCAGCCTTCATCTTTACAGACAGCTCTGCTTACTCTGTCTTCACAACAAAAGTAGGACTGCACAGGAATTTCTTTTTGATGTCCCATTACATTCTAAATCTACATATTACAAGATGCACAGGAGGAAGAGACAGTCACCAGGCTCTACCACAGCGGATATTTTTTGGCTGGAGGTTGCTGGCAGCCTGTTCCCTCCTTCTGAAGGTAGCAGGATTGTTCAAGAAAGTGCTGGTTGTGGAGGTTGCCAGTCCAGCAAGCTCTCCTCCTTTCTAGACTCAGGAAAAAATGCAGGGAGATACTTTTGATGACCCAGGTCTCCTTTAGGAGATAGCCAAATCCTTCTGTTTAACAAGCCTTCCTAATCCAGCTAGCCAGATTTGCTTTCTTCTGTTGCATAAAATGGACCCTTTTCACTCTGAACCTTGTTTTGAACTGAATTCAGCATAAACTCAAAACAACATTATTTGATGGGATTAATAATTTAAAAAGGGATCTATTTTCTGTTACAACATTAAAGTTCCAAATAACTCCCAGCCACCTCTTCAGCTGGGATCCCCTGGTTGATTTAAAGGTCCTGGGGCTCCCAGCCACAGCCAGTGCCCCAGGGCCAGTGGTGAGCTGGAGCAGGTTCTCACAGGTTCTCAAGAACCGGTTGCTAAAATTAGACCTCCGTGGAGAACCGGTTGTTAAAGGGCCAGGGGGTGGGCAAAGAACTCCGGTCCACAGGCCGGACCATCCTGTTGCTCCCAGGATTCCCAGCTGGGGAGGCTGAGGCTCCCCCGGCCCTTCCCCCGCTTCCCCCCAGCTGCAGCATGGCCAGCCGCCGGCACCAGCTGGGCAGCTCAGTTGAGCTCAGGAGTTGCTTTGAGCTGCCAGCAAGGTAAGAGGGGAGGGGGCTGCAAGCTCTAGGGTTGCTGGGGGGGGGCAAGTGGGGCAATTTGCCCCAGGCCCTGCAGGGGCCTCCGGCCCCACAAGTATGTCTTTGCCTGCCCCGGCCCCTCCCCCGCTCCCCCCCTTAAATCAGAACTTTTTATAGGGAACCGGTTGTTAAAATTTTGGCAGCTCATCACTGCCCAGGGCCTTTAAATCTTGAGAGGCCACGCCTCTTCTGGATGAGGCCACACCCCCTCAGGACTCCGGCAGCACCGGTAAGTCCTGTAAATTACTTTCACCCCTGGTAGAGTGGCCCGTTAACACTTCTGAAATCACAGGACAAAAAGAGGGTTTAGTGTATTACAGATAGTTGTAATAAGCCATAAATCAAGTGCCTCTGTTCGGTCCATGATGTAAGTAGCAGAGCAATGAATTTAAGCTCCCAGGCTCATCTTTGGAAAGTGTTGTGCAGGTTTCCTTTGAAGATGAGGACTGATACATCAGATAGGGAGTGATCGCTTTGTGAAACATGGTCACCCACAGGTGATAAGGTGTTTTTGTCTTTTATTATTTTCTTGTGTGAGTTCATTCGAGAGAGTAGAGATTGCCTGGTTTTACCCATGTAATTGTTCTCTGGGCATTTAGTGCACTGGATGAGGTACACCACACAGTGTGATAGGCATGCTGTGGGGGGTGTTTATTATTGTAGCAGTGGAGATATGTCTGAGATTTTGCAGGCAGGGTCTGGTGCTGTGTCCATTTGTTATGCATAGTGGCATAGATACCGACTCTATGGGTGCTCCAGGGCTAAGCAACCACCGGCAGCCAGCTCCCCACAGAGCCTCCAACCTATCAGTGGCCCTGCCAATCAACTCCTCCCTCTCCCTCCCAGTGCCTCCCACCTGCCACAATCAGCTGTTCTGCAGAGTGCAGGAGGCGCTATGGGGAGGGGGTGGACCTGGGTGGGAAGAGGTAGCGGGAAGAGGCAGGGTGGAGGCTGGTGGCAGGGTGAAGGGGTGGAAGTAGGGGTGGAGCCTGAGGCAAAATGGGGGTTGGGCACCCCTGGGGCAAGGAGGAAGCTGGTACCTGTGCACTGTGGTACCCTACTGGCAGGGCCGTCCTTAGGCATACCTGAAAATTTGGGGCACCCCTGGGTCTTAGTGTCCAATCATCTGCCTCTTCCTATTCCTGTTCTGACCCTTCCTGCAGGCTCCCACAGCCAGTGATGAGCTGCCAAAATCTTAACAACCGGTTCCCTATAAAAAGTTCTGATTTAAGGGGGGGGAAGCAGGGGAGGGCCTGGGGGAGACATCCTTGTGGGGCCAGGGGCTCCTGCAGGGCCTAGGCCAATTGACCCACTTTCCCCCTCTTCTTCCCTCCCCTCCAGCCAGACCTGGAGCTTGCAGCAGGCCCCCCCCACCTTGATGGGCCTCTCAAAAAGCGGCAGCAGGACGACTTCGGAGCTCAGCTGAGCTGCCCAGCTGATGCCGGCGGCTGGCCACGCTGCAGCTGGGGGAAGCGGGGGAAGGGCCGGGGGAGCCTCAGCCTCCCCAGCTGGGAATCCTGGGAGCAACAGGATGGTCTGGCCCACGGACCAGAGTTCTTTGCCCACCCCCTGGCCCTTTAACAACCGGTTCTCCACGGAGGTCTAATTTTAGCAACCGGTTCTTGGGAACCTGTGGGAACTGGCTCCAGCTCACCACTGCCCACAGCTAGCTGCTGCAGCCTGGTGACTCTTACTCCAGAGGGGATCTTGTAACTTAAAGCCTCCAGCCTGCCAGACCTATTAGCACAACATTGAAACTATTAAAGAGCCATTCAAGTGGTAATGAAGCCATTTAACAGGCACTTGCCAACCCCCAGGTATCTACTGTCAGTTTCTGAATGTACTGACAAAAACAGTTGTGCATGACTGTAATATTTACTCAGAACATGTTAGTCTACAGGACCTTAGTTTAAAATTTGCTTTAAAAATATTTCATTACTGTCTTGCTGAAGATGATAAAATCACCTCTTAAAAAATCCTTGAGGAGGGCCCTTACAGAGACCACCCCCCTTTCCTGCCAGATAGCTTGACAACTGAGTTTCCCTTTCTTTACTTCTGACTATTTGATGAACTAATTTTAAGAGAACCCTCTAGCAAAGTCAGTACCTTAGTAAGATATAAAATCCTTTGTTATGCCTAAAATCTTTGGAAACATATTTTTTAAAGTTGGTGAAATTTCATAAACATGTCTATTGTTATGGAGATCACACACAGTAAATTAGTGTTCCCTTTTTCTAAAAGCAATGAACATTGTTATGAACACACTGAACCTCTGTGACTGATTAATTTAAAATAATGTCTTTGTTTCAGTGAGTTAAATATATAGTAATCTGGAATGATTAATATATGAAGGCTTAAGAGTACATTTAAAATATAAAATCAGCTTAGAAATACTGATTAAGAAAATGTAAAACAGAGAAGAGCTGCATCATGTATTCCATAATATTTAATGTTGTATTCAGCAAGACAGCTGACTTGCCCTTACTACAAAGTTTTTGTAAATAAATCTCTGACAAACTTCAGGGTATATCAAAAAACCCGTGACTGACATTTTTTATTCCCAAGTTTAGTGCTTTTAATTAGGTACCTTCTGCATGTCCAGTCTTCATCTTCTGGCATGCAGTGGAAAACATGTTCCATTTTCTTTAGAAAGAAATTGCAGAAGAGTGGTTTTTTTTCAAATGTCATTTGCTTCATTTGGATTCAGGGATTTGGCTGGAAGGGGGTGAGCAGGGTGGGGAAGGGAAGAGAGGAAGGAGACAGTGGGGAGAGGGCGGAGCCTGGGCAGAGTGGGGCGGAGCAGGAGTGGAGTATGAGCGTGGCCACAGGTAGGCTGGGGAGCTAGCCTCCCCAAGCGGCAGCTTCACCTACTGCCCATGACAGCAGGTAAGAGCGGGTCAGCTTCCGCACACCCAGTGTGCCACTGCAGTCTCCTTAGGCAGGGGCTGTATTCACAGAGCCGAATGCATCAGCACCATGCATTCTGCATGAGGGAGAGGGTACGGGGATCCCTGCGGCGAACTGTGACTCTCTCCCTCAGGATCTTTCTGTCAGAGCCTGTCAACCTCCTTCCAGAATGGCTGCTGTGTGTCAGTCTCTTCTGGCCCCTCCCCTGCTGCCATCCACAAAGCTCAAAGAAAACCCAGAGGAAGAATTGTCTTGAAAGAGTAAACCCTTTCAAAGCTTACACATACATGGGAACTTTGTGAAGGCTGAAATCATGAGTCCACAACCCATTTTTGAGAACCACTAAAGATAATGTTGATCATTAGGGATTATTATTATTTGTTTGTTAAGCACTCATAGTGTACCCAATTCTTATTTATTTATTGTGTTCCAGTAGCACCCACAATTTGCTAGGCACTGCTCACACACACAGGAAGACACAGCCTCTGTCCCAAAAGCTTAGTATCTAAGGTTCCAACCCTCCAGACACGTGAGCATGTGCTCAACTTTACACATTGAATTTAATGGGGCTTGTCTCGTGCATAAAGCTAAGTATATACTTAAATGTTTGTGGGATCGGGGCCTAAGAACATAAGCAACAGAACAAGGGGTGGAGGAAAAGGATCCACTCAAAATAAGTACAAGTTTTATATAGTTTATACTTTTAAAAATATCTGCTATAACTGTGGTATTTCAACAATGATTTTGGGTGCATCAGTTTTGGGGTGCCCAACTAGAGCTATCTTAAAGTAGCTGGATTTCCAAAAGGTAGGCACTCAGCACATTTCTCAAGCTGGTCACCCCAAAACTGAGATGCCCTGACTCACTAATCACTGTTGAAAGACTTGTCCTTTAATTTTAAAAATTAAATTAACACATATCAGCTGAACCCAGCATGCCAACATTCTCTCCATTATTAATTGGCCAGTTTCTAGCAGGCATCACAGAAAAACTGTGTCTGGAGGAAGAATATGAAGGAGCATAGAATAGTGACTTACAGATCAGTTTCAGGAGGGCATTCCATGCACATGGGGTAGTGAAAAAGAAGAAGGCGTGGGACGTTTGTGTGATGCTGATAAATGTGAGGACGAGGCTGGCACCAATGGCAGAGCTAAGGAGGCTGGGGTGATATGATAAGAGACAAGTGTGGATAAGTAGGAAGGGGTGGGGTTGTGATGGGCCTTGAAACTGAGGACAAGAAGCTTGTAATTGATGTGGTGAAATGGGGAAGCAGCTGGAGGGATTTAAAAGAGTGGGGTGAAATGATCAGGGCAAAGGCAGGGCCAGAGAGAAATCCCTAATGACCTCCAAATACATGTATAAACCGACCATCTTCTAAAAAGAGTCTGAAACCATCCATTCCAACTGAGGCCTGTGTGACTCCCCAAAAGTCATTCTTTTCATTGGCACTCTTGCCTGCTGGCTGCATTTCTGACACTAATGCTTTCATGGGCAGACAAGAAACTTGTCCAATATGACAACAGCAAGGAGACCTACCAAAAGCCAAAGCAATAAATAACAGCTTGTTTGCAGAGTGAACTTTTCCTATGCCTTTTGGAGTGTAGAAGCCCACTAGAACAGCTGTCTTACATGGGCCAAGGGACTGAAAGGCAGGGCTTGAAGCCAAATATTCAGGTATTCTAATTCAAGCTGTACTGCTGCCTTGCTCTATTGCCTTGGGCAAATCACAGGCAGTCAGTTTTTCAGATGCATCTACTAAGTTTAGCCACCTCCATTTTTGGGGTGTCCAGCTTGAGCCATCTAACAGCAACATTTTCAAAAGAGTTCAGCAGCACCAAGTAGCTCCAATTTAGACACCTAAGTAAGTGTCTGGATTTGCAAAAACACTCAGCACCCTGCAGTCTCCATGGTTCTATTGGTTACTGGCAATGCTGAAAATCTGGCCACTTCATTTAGGTGCTGAGACGGGAGCTGAGCTGTTTGGAAAATACAGCTCCCAATTGTGGATACGCCGTACTTTGGGAAAATGTCTCCCTGGGCCTAATTTTCATGGATGCTGGGGGTCTGCAGCTTGCTAGAAATCTTGAACACCCCTGAAAATCAAAATCAAAGCATCTCAAGTTGGAAACCTGAAAACCGAGGCACACAGAATTAGTGAATGTATCTGAAAACATTGCCCTTTTATGTCTGTCTGTTTTTCCAGGGATGTTGTGGAAATTAATTAATGTTAAATTTTCAGAAGCACCCAGCTGACTTAGACTCCTAGGTCCCATTTTCAAAAGTGAATTGAAGAGAGTTAAGTGCCTAAATACCTTTAAAAATCTTGGCTGAAGGCACTTAGGAACCTAAATCTTATTGAGTCAGTGGAATTTAGGCTTCTAATTTATTCCCAGATTACTTTTGAAAATGGGAATTAGGCTCCTAAGTGATGTAGATGCTTTTGAAAATGTTACCCAATGTTTGTTCAGTACTTTGAAAATGTACAGAGCAAAATATAGTCTTATGTACTATTGTGAATTTGCAAAAACAAGCACTGGAAATGAGAGGGGATTTTTTTTTTTTTTAGATTATCTTCCTTAATTCAGGACTTGAGCAGCAGCTTTTAACTGAAACCCAACAGAATGCACCAGCAGTAGGAAAAGAGCATTGAAGCAAGATAGGTGAATAGCCTGTGACCTCTCTGGACTCAGGATGGAGTTTGCAGGAGCCATCTTGAGAGGAAAGAGAGCAGTTCCATAGTAGCCACACCAAACTCTGGCTGCAACAAACCCCTGACCTGGGGAAAACTAGTCCTGCTATCAGGAAGAGAGCAGCAGTCACACTGGGTCCCAGCCTGAGAGGAACGTGTCAGCTAGCAAATGCAGACCTGCGAGATGACCTTTCACCATCATTTCTATCGCTAATGCTAAGAGGAGCTGACCAGGAGATCTGCACCTGTCTAGTTTCAGAGAAGAAAAGCTGCAGCCATCCTCTAGCCCAGAGCAGCAACACATGCCTGTTCCTGAAGGCTCCACCAGCCAAATTACTGTGTTCCAGAAGGGCCAGTGTCCTGGTAGGTGACCAGACTCATTGACTCATCCACCTGACCTGGAGGCCTAATCTGGATAAGTGTAAGCAGTCCCAGAGGCACACCTCTGCAACTCCTTTCTGAGCTAGAACAGGGTATTAGATAGACTCTTGGACAACATGTATGCAGACTGTGGGCTTCAGACGCCACTGTCTTTGGTCTTGTGTTGTCACCAACACTTTTACAAGTTTAGTGTAAAACGCTACCACATGGGAATGGCTGTACACTCATTCTGCACAGGCGTAAATGATTAGGTGAGATGCGAGTCAGTGATGAATTGAGCCTTATGTACTCCATGGGCCAGATTCTTGGCTGTTGTAAATCAGCCTAGTTCCTTTTATGGCAATGGAGCACCTGAGTCTCCGGCTTCGTATTTCTGCTACTACACTTCTGTTATGAAGACCCATTGCAGGCAGCAGCTTTGGCTCCCTGAGCTCTGTTGTAGGCCGTTCTTGTCACATGACTAGGGGTCTATGATCTCTGTTTTTTCTGCTAATTTATCTCCTGGAGCTTTCTACAAATAACAGCAAAAGATCTCCAGGTCCCTCTGCTTCTGTTGATGGTGGAGGTAGAGGGGGGCAAGGGTGTCTAACAAATACATAATTTTCTTCTCACTTCATTGTTCCCTCTCCATCTGAAATGGCAGGTGTGCTGAGCAGGAATGGTGTGTGAATCGATTTGGAGGCAATCAGTGACACAGCAGCTGGCCAGAGCCGAACACCAAGTCATCGATCGGCTCCAAATCAATTTGCACACTGCTCCTGCTCACGTTACCTGCCATTTCAGACAAAGAGGGAACAGTGAAGTGAGAAGAAAATTGCACAAAAGTACACTGGGACCTTTCTAAATAATCTGAGAGGTCACTTACTAGCCACCCTTCCCTTCTTGTACGTGTGTCTATACTATAGATGAAAGTATGTGATGGGGCTATATTGCTATGCCTTGTTCCATGGCTTAGATGCTATTGAAAGGGAACATAAGACACTGGGAGAAACACTGATGACTGGCAGATAGCCTGGATAAGACGCACTGGGCTGGATTCTCTGTTGCCTTGCACCTTCTGTATTAGCTAGTTACACTAGTGCAAAATGGGTATAAGGCTCTGCCATTCTCAGCTGCTCAGGTGTAAACAACGACCCGAGGTGACAGACAGTGGAGAATCGGGCCCTTTAGTTTGTGAACACACTTATCAGTGAACTGGTTTTTGTATGTTTTAATAATACAGATATTGTGCATGCCTGGAAGGCCTTCCATCTGCAGATGTCAATGTGCTTTATAAGCATCCATGAATTAAGACTCCCAGCACTCATGTCAGGTAGAAGGGAGTTATTACCCCCAGTAACAAGATGTGTGTCAAGCATAATTGCTTTGTCACTTTGGTTTGATGATGCTTTCCCTTTCCCCTTCCTTTGTACGTATCTTCCCATCTAATTTGGACTATAGACTCTTTTGAGCACGAACTTTGGTCCCAATTCATTCCCCGACCCAGTGCAGGGACCAAAGGCGGCAGCTTGTGCTCCCTTATCCTGAGGCTACCATTGGCCAGTCTGGCCCAGGCACAGGTCAGAATTGCCATGAAGGATACCCTAACCTGTGCCCCAGTTGTCAGGGCTCTATGGGCCTTGCAGCAGCTAATGAATACCTGAGGCATAGGAACACCCAGGGCACATACTGAACGTCCCCTTTCCCAGAGGCTCTTGCACTGAGGCAGAGCTGCATCATGCACTGTGGGTATTTCTGGGGGGGAGTTTAGCCAGTGCAAAATGATCATAGGGTAGCCATGAATTGGGCACCCTATCTTCATCCATGCCTGCACAGCACCAAAGTGTCAATGCACAGCAATGTCCATAAACTGCCATGGACAACAATATGAATAATTATTTTACTGATCAGGAAAGTGAGGCACTGCATGATTGAGTAAATTGCCCAAAGTCATATTGCAAGTCAATGCCATATCTTGACTCAACACTTAATCACATTTAATCACTGGATCATGCTGCCTCTCTTCTTAATAAAATAAAACAATGTAGATAGCATACAGCTAAATACATTTGAAAGATGCAGTGGAAGCTAGGATAGGGGCTCTTTATTTGTTCTGCTGCAGTTCAGGACATGGTGAGTGCATAAACAGAGCAGAGAGCTGCATTCCTTGCATTGCTTTGGGGGTTAGCAACTGAACTAGGCAAAATGAAAAACACTGAACACAGGTCCTGCCAGGTTCAGTAGAAGAAGAACTAGTTTTCAACTACTTTATTATTCACTAATTATTAATGCAAGGATTGACTACATGCTTATCTGTTTACAGTGGGTTAGATTGCAGATAGTCCTAAAGCAGAAGGAAGGAAGGAATGAAGGGTTCTCCACCTCACCCTTTGCACAGGACTCTTACATCACTTAGATTGTGAACTCTTTGAGGCAGGGATCTTATGTTCTTATGAACGGCCATACTGGGCCAGACCAAAGGTCCATCAAGCCCAGTATCCTGTCCTCTGACAGTGGCCAATGGAAGGTGCCCCAAAGGGAATGAACAGACAGGTTATCATAGAATCCATTGGGGGGAGGGATAGCTCAGTGGTTTGAGCATTGGCCTGCTAAACCCAGGGTTGTGAGTTCAATCCTTGAGGGGCCATTTAGGGACTGGGGTTTAAAAAAAAAAGTCTGGGGATTTGTCATGCTTTGAGCAGCAGGTTGGACTGGATGATCTCCTGAGGTCCCTTCCAGCCTTGATAGTCTATGATTGTATATTCCAAATCTGCAGTTTGGCTGACTATCAAGTGATCCATGCCCTGTCACCCAATCCCAGCTTCTGGCAAACAGAGGCTAGGGACACAATTCCTGGCTACTAGCCATTGATGGACCTATTTTCCATGAATCTGTCTAGCTCCCTTTTGAACACCATTATAGTATTTGCCTTCACAACACCCACTGGCAAGGAGTTCCAGAGGTTAACAGTGCATTGTGTGAAAAAATACTTTCTTGTGTTTGTTTTAAACTTGCTGCCTATTAATTTCATTTGGTAACCCCTAATTCTTGTGTTATGAAAAGAAGTAAATAACACTTCCTTATTCACTTTCTCCACTCCACTCATGATTTTATAGACCTCTATCATATCCCTCCTTAGTCGCCTCTTTTCCAAGCTGAAAATTCCCAGTTTTATTCATCTCTCCTCATACGGAAGCTGTTCTATACCCCTAATCATTTTTGTTGCCCTTTTCTGAACCTTTTCCAATTCCAATATATCTTTTTTGAGAGGGGAAAACCATATCTGCATGCAGTATTCAAGGTGTGGGTGTACCAGGGATTTATATAGAGGCAATATGCTATTTTCTGTCTTATTATCTATCCCTTTCTTGATGATTCCCAACATTCTGTTTGCTTTTTTGACTGCCACTGCACATTGAGTGGATGTATTCAGAGAACTATCCACAATGACTCCAAGATCTCTTTCTTGAGGGGTAACAGCTAATTTAGACCCCATCATTGTATATGTATAGTTAGGATTATGCTTTCTGATGTGCATTACTTTGCATTTATCAACATTAAATTTCATCTGCCATTTTGTCACCCAGTCACCCAGTTTTGTGAGATCCTTTTGTAGCTCTTCACAGTCTGCCTGGGACTTAACTATCTTGAGTAGTTTTGTATCATCTGCAAATTTTGCCACCTCACTGTTTACCCGTTTTTCCAGATTGTTTATGAATATGCTAAATAGGACTGGGCCCAGTACAGATCCCAGTTTGCCTGGTACTGAAGTGAGGCTTACTGGCCTGTAGTTGCCAGGGTCACATCTGGAGCCCTTTTTTAAATTTGGTGTCACATTAGCTATCCTCCAGTCATTTGGTACAGAAGATGATTTAAATGCTAGGTTACAGATGACAGTTAGTAGTACTGCAATTTCACATTTGAGTTCCTTCAGAAGTCTTGGGTGAATGCCATCAGGGCCTGGAGACTTATTACTGTTTAGTTTATCAATTTGTTCCAAAACCTCCTCCTAATGACACCTCATTGGGATATTTCCTCAGATCGGTCACCCAAAAAGAATGGCTCAGGTTTGGGAATCTCCCTCACATCCTCAGCAGTGAAGACTGATGCAAAGAATTAATTTAGTTTCTCCGCAATGGCCTTATTGTCTTTGAGTGCTCTTTAGCATCTCGATCATCCAGTGGCCCCACTGCTTGTTTAGCAGGCCTTCTTTTTCTGATGTATTTAAAAAAAATTGTTATTACTTTTGGAGTCTTTGGCTAGCTGTTCTTCAAATTCTTTTTTGGTCTTTCTAATTATATTTTTACACTTCATTTGCCAGAGTTTATGCTCTTTTCTATTTTCCTCATTAGGATTTATCTTCCACTTTTTAAAGGATGCCTTTTTGCCTCTCACTGCTTCTTTTACTTTGTTGTTTAACCACAGTGGCTCTTTTTTGGTTCTCTTACTGTTTTTTAATTTGGGGTATACATTTAAGTTGAGTCTCTATTATGGTGTCTTTAAAAAGTTTCCATGCAGCTTGCAAAGACCATCTTTGTTTTGAGCACCTAGCACAATGGGGACCTAGTCCATGCCTAGGGCTCCTAATTCATAATAATTAGTAACAGCTCTGGGGCTCAAGAGAGCACAGGGTCTTCATGTCAGATGCTCCTGCTGAGAGAAAGTGGACAAATGGAACCATGCAAATAGTTAGCTGGTTTAACCTTAGAGTGGGATCTTGCAAATTATTATATCCCCTGTCGATGCAATAGGGACGTGTGTCTGTGAGACACAGTGCCTCTGGTGTTCTCCCCGAGGTGGTGCACTTTCACCTCATACTGTGGGCTCTGCATGCAAGCACACAGTAGCCAAGTAGTTGCAATTTAGTCTACATATTTTTTGTGTACCTTATCAACCTTTACATGTGCTGGAGGCTTTGCACTTGTACACTGGGCATGCACTAAAAGGTGCCCATGTCTGGGATTCTAAAATACATTTCAGTCCATCTTTAAAGGGACATAACAGGTCATTTCAAATTTGTGGCTATCAAAAATAATTGCAGAAGTCAAAACGTCATCATTTCTCTGGGATTATTAAAAACACATAGGCCATGGTGGCGAGGGTGGAAAAAGAGCTGGCTGATGGCTGATGGAGTGCTGATCTGACACGTGCTGATGCTTTTCATCCATCCCCATTAATCTCAGACCTGTGGATCTTGCCTACCCAGACTCGATTTTAGCTGTTACTATGAAAGTAACCTCCCCTTTTGAGGAGTATATAGGAGGGGAACTTGATTGCTCAGAGGATTGCTGATGGGCTATTGAGCTTTCAGAACCAACCTTAGCATTTTGCGTGGGCCTGCACAATAATTTTTCCAGCATAAGAGATTCCTGCTCACTGTAATCACATCATTATGTATAGGGCTGGCCTGGAGAACCTGGAGAGGGTTAGTGAGATGATTCTTTGGGTTGTAAAAAATGTAATTGACTCACTGTAGACATGAAAATGTGTATGTGTGTGTGTATCT
Source organism: Mauremys mutica (assembly GCF_020497125.1). Lineage (NCBI taxonomy): Eukaryota > Metazoa > Chordata > Testudines > Geoemydidae > Mauremys > Mauremys mutica. Next base: position 189,857,402 of record NC_059074.1, on the reverse strand, counting down.
CTTTAAATGCACTTCTCAGCATGCACACAGCCTAGAGTTGCCAACTTTCTAATAGCAGAGAACCCCACCCCCTGTCCTACCCCTTCTCCAAGGCCCTATCCCTCACTCACTCCATCCTTTCTCGCTCCCTCGCTCACTGTCCCCCACCCTTGCTCACTCGCTCATTTTCACTGGGCTGGGGCAGGGGCTTGGGGTAAGGGAGGGGGTGAAGGCTCCAGCTTAGGGTGAGGGCTCTGGGGTGGAGCTGGGGACGAGGGGTTTCAGGTGCAGGACGGGGCTCCAGTTTGAGGCTGAGGGGGGTTGGAGTGGGGCTCTAGGCTGGTGCAGGAGATTAGGGTGTGGGAGGGAGTACGGGCTCTGGGGGTATGGGCTCCGGGGTGGGGGCAGAAATGAGAGACTCAGGGTGCAGGAGGAAGCTCCAGGCATGGGCATGGGGCTGGGCCATGGGACGGGGGTGGGCTGTGGGCTCTGGGAAGGAGTTTGGGTTTGGGAGGGATTCTGAGCTCGGGCAGGGGTTGGGGCAGGGGATTGGGAGTGGTTGAGGGCTTGGGGTGTGGGATCTGGGTGGCGCTGACCTCAGGCAGCTCCCAGGAAGCAGCCAGCATGTCTGGCTCCTAGGCAGAGGCACAGCCAGGAGACTCTGCATGCTCCCTCCACAGCAGGTGCCACACCCATAGCTCTCATTGGCTGCGGTTCCTGGCCAATGGAAGCTGTGGAGCTGGCACTTGGGGCAGGGGCAGCACGCAGAGCCCCTGTGACCTCCCCTCCACCTAGGAGATGGACATGTTGGCTGCTTCCTGGGAGCCACATGGAGTAGGCAGGGAGCCTGCCTGCCCCCCTCTGCCGCCAACTGGACTTTTAATGGCCTGGTCAGCGGTGCTGACTGGAACCACCAGGATCTCTTTTCAACCGGGTGTTTCGGTCGAAAACTGGACACCTGGCAACCCTAACACAGCCTCCTGCTGTGGAACTGGAGCCCAGCTGCCTGTGCTGGAGTCCCACACAGTTGCAAATGTTTTTTAAAAAGATTTGAAAGGGACAGTTGTCTGATAAATTGATGGTTGGGGCAGGGGTGGCTCTATGTATTTTGCCGCCCCAAGCACTGCAGTCAGGTGGCTTTTGGCAGCGTGCCTGCGGGCGGTCCGCCAGTAACGCGGCATGCCTGCGCGGGAGGCCTGCCGGTCCTGCGCCTTCGGTGTACTCGCTGCCGAATTGCCGCCAAAGCCGTGGGACCAGCGGACCTCCTGCAGGCATGCCACCGAAGGCAGCCTGACTGCCACCCTCACGCGACCACCAGGCTGCCCCCTGGCGGCTTGGCGCCCCAAGCACACGCTTGCTGCGCTGGTGCCAGGAGCCGCCCCTGGTAGGGGGACACTAGGCCCCTAGCTGGTGACCTGTTACGTGCATTCTGATGATGTCTACCCCTCTTTATTTTTTCATTCATAGGGTTTCTGTGACATTCTTCCCCATAGTATCTGAGCACATAACAAACACTGATGGATTTAGCTTGGCAACACCCATGTGAGATGAGGAAGAATTATAATACCTACTGTGTAGATGGGAATCTGAGACAGAGAGAACAATTAAGAGCCTGTTCCTGCTCTCGTGAAATCAATGTCAAAATTCCCATTGGCATCTAAAAAACAGAATCAAGCCCCTAGTGACTTGCCTGAAGTCACACAGGAAATCAGTGGCAGAGGCAGGAACAGAACTAGCTATATCTCTGGGTTCTTACAGTGGCACCCATCACTGTAGTAGCGGAGTGCCTTGCAAGAGCAAGAACAACCGTCTCTCTCTCTCTCTCTCTTTTATGTCCTTGCTGGCAACGTTAGGTTGTTAAGATTTGTTTAATGGGATTTGACAGACCTGGGTTCTCTTCCCCACTCTGTCACTGGCCTGATGGGTGACCTTGGGCAAGTCACTTCCCTTCTCTGTGACTCAGTTCCCCCATCTGTAAAACAGGGAGAAGGATACTGACCTCCTTTCTAAAGCACATTGATGAAAAGTGATATACAGGAGCTAGGTATTATTCTTAATGATTATGGAATGTAAAAGTGTTGGTGTCAAGAAGAGTGCAATTCTTGGGCTAACAAGTGAGTCCTGCATTTAGCTTGGAAAGTGGGCAGATTAAGGGTCATTTTTGTTCCATTTGCTAGTAATTTCCATAGTCTTGCTCCAGCAACAGGGAAGCTAAGGCAAAAATCTTACTGTCTTGACGAAGGTCACTGAGGGAGCTGGTGTTAGAACCAGGATTAGGAGTCCCTTGTTCTGGATCATATCCACTAGACTATACTGACTCTAATGATAGTGAGCTGTGCTTCCTAGTGACTGAGCTCATATTGACTGCTGGGCATTGGAACCTAGCCAACTGACTGGGAGGGAGTTTACTTGGCCATAGTGCTATCAGCAGTAGTCTTAATGGCTGTGAACTGATCTGGTTCTTGGATCCTCCTCAGAAATTAAGGACATTTTCATAGACTCCAAAAGCCAGGCTTGGGCTTGGGCATCTGTTAGGAATCAGTTGTGGTCTTTAGGCAAACCAGGATCAGATTTTCAACCCTTGTGATGCCAGTGTGTTTTCAAGGCTGGCTTTGTGAGGAAAAAGGCAGCTGATGTACCTTTTTAGAATTAAAGCTTTACATTCCCAGGCTCCTCCTGAATTAAGGGGCACCAGAAATTATGGGTTTCATGAGGCTCAAAGGGTGGTTTGAACAAGGTGCTAAGAACTGACACTTGTTACCTCTGACACTGTGCAGTGTCCAAGCCACAAAACCAACCCCACACTTAGCTCTTGTTGGTAGTTTAAGCAGAGGATGCAGCTTTAACAGGGAAAAGCTATTACTTCACTCTTAGATGAGCTCTCTCTGGGTCAGCATTGAACTGTATTGGTTGGATAGCATGGGGGAAGCTTGCACTGCTCATGTCTCTTTTGTACCTATGCCATTGATAAACAGAGGATTTCTTTTCCCAAGCCTTTAGGGAACCCATTTAAAAAAAACCCACAGAGGAAGGAGGGGGGGGAAATATATATGGTAAACTAAGAAAGCTCAAATTCTGACTTTGGCCTCTAATTTCACCAGTTGGGAGCTAGTTCTTGCACACCCGTTGGGGACCTCTGCAGATCCTTGACTCTGTCATTATCTCCGCCCCCCAGGGCCTCTCAGCTCAAATTGCCACATTTTGTTCTTCTTGATCAATTTGAGACTGACACAAAATGGAAATGCAATGCCACCTGACCCAGACATCTGATAATGGCTGGGAAAATTGTACATTCATGCCCGTAACCATACTTACAAGATGCAAGGAAATGCAACTTAACCTGCCACAATCCCAATTATTTCTCACTCCTGCAATCTTGTAACCTGGCATGGGAGACTGTACTGATAGGTTTAATATTCTTACACATAACACATAAAGCCTTCTGTGCCCCAAGTAATCTGTTAGGACGAATCCAGATGGATAATGGACTTCATGCAAGGCCCCTGTACAAATGTTCCCAGTGAAAGACCCCACCATATCCAGAACCCCAAGTAATGAAGCTCCTGTGAGGTGTCCAAAGGAGAGGGACTCTGCTATGCTGGTGACGGGAATTTGGGCTTTGTTTGCTTTCTCCCTATGGAACTGGGCTTTGATTTGCTACAGCTACTGTTGGGCCATAACCAATTCTGCTTGCCTTACTAATGGCTTGTCTACACTGGGAAAGGAATCATGGGAGTTTGTGAGTTTGACTCCCATCCCAGAAATCCAATAGATTCCAGTAGGTATCCCACAGGGGGCTGCAAGAAAACCCCCAGAATACACTGAGTCTAGCCACAGCAATATTACACCATGGGAGATCAGCCCAGAAAAAGCATAGAGATGTGACTCCCCCCAGGGAAATAGATTAAGTCAGCATAAACAAAGTGAGGTGGCTGCACAGTTTCAGTATGGTTACACCAGTATAATTCCAGCCGAAAAACGTATATTGGAAATACTTCCCCCGGTAGATAACCCCGAAGGCTGGCTCTGCTTCTGAGAGTATTTATTCCCCCTCCCCCACCCTGATGCTGTCCTTGTTGTTAGAGGAACACTCCCCAAAGGTCAGAGTAGTATTTAAATGTCAGCTGCACACCAAATACCCCAACCCCGCAGTGACAGCGCTGTTTGGGGGCTAGAGCTTCAAAAGATCAGAGCTTTGATTTTGCCACCTAAATAAAAGTTGGTGCCTCAGTGGGGGCACAGCTGTTTTGGAAACCTGTCTCTCAATGTGTCTGCTTCTTTGTAAGTGTTTCTCTTCTGTTTCGCTTGAAGGATTTACCCCAGTTCCTCCCCCCTCCCACTCGCTGATTTTCTGAACCAGCCTCTGAGGATGCGGGGCTCGCTTGTTTCTTAAAGCGGCCGAGGTTTTGAGGTCAACAGGTTCGGCGCCTGCCGTACTGGGATTTGGCCTCACGATGGCGCCAACTGCCTGCAGACGCCAAGCCAGCGGCGCTGAAAAAGCGGCTGCTGCCCTCCTCCCTCTCCCGGTGAGGCGGTCAAGCCTCCCCCGGGGAAGGCATTAGCCATTGTCACGCGCCTCGCTCCGTGCGCTCAGCCGAGCTGGGCCTGGGCGAGCTGTGGCGGCCAGAGGGGGGCTCAGAACGCAGATCAGCTCAGCCCCCTCCCCAGGCTGGGACAGCTACAGGGGGAGAAGTGGGGAGCTAGTGGGGGGTGGAGAAAAGGGGTGAAGGGCGGGAGAAGTGTGAGGAGAAAGGAAGGGGGGAGGACAGGAGGAAGGAGAAGTGTGCCTGGGGTTGGACAGGATTGACTGGGCACTGGGAATTAGTTGTTAGGATTTGTTACCTACCAGTAGCAGCGTACAACCGTGTTTAACCTTCAGTTCTGTCCCAAGGAATGGCGAGCACAGGGTCTCTTAAGCAGAAATTATGTTAACCCGTTTGTGCCCAGAGCCCATGATCTCCTGGGTCAGTTTGGACTTGGGATGGGGGGTGGAAATACTCTGTCTTCATCTCCTCACTATCGCCCAGTCCCAACCACATTTACATATAACCACATTTACATAGCACCTCATCCCAAATACAAACCATAAGATCATCTCAATTCTTTTCTATTTATTTTAGACCCTACAAAAAAGTTGCAGAGCTGCCTCCTTGGTTTCCACCCTCCTCACCTCCCTTTATGGGCTGAAGTCCCCTGGGTGGCAGCCCCAGCTTCTCATTCATCATCATAACAACCGTTTAGTGTAAAATTAACAACAACTTAACTACTGCAGCAATAAACGTGGCCCTGCATTACCGCAGATTGATGAGGATTACTTAGTTACAATCAGCCGGTGTGCCGACTGGAGAAATAAGGAAGAGTTTGCCAAATCGATGGAGTTCTTGCAAAGTTTAAGGCTTTATCTCCCCCTAATTGCACTGCTGATCCTCACCAGTGTGTTTTGTTGCCGTGTGTGTGTGTGTGGTTCCCCCCACCTAGAAAGTTTTGTTGAGACACACGTTGCTTTGCAAAAAGAACAAGACTAAAAATGATGACTCTGGTTTACCTAAATCTGCTTGTATGTGCAACCTATTCTCTCCATAACCTCAATTCAGTTAGACTTGGAAGCTTCCCCCCTCCCTCCTCATTTAGTGCTTTGGGAGTTTAAATATGCTGTTTAACCTCATAAAGCATTTAAAAATGGGACCCTGAACACACTGAACATCAATTCTGAAACAATACGAACAGAGAAAGAAGGAGAGAGGACAATAGACAAATTGTTCCAGAATCAAACTAATGCAATTGGGTTGGTATATATGCCTTTCATTTCCCATGTAAACTCAGAAATGCTCATCACAACAAACAAAAGACAAGGGGAAAATAGTTAAGCACACCTAGAGCTGCATCCAGACAAAAGAAGAAAGAGACTAAACAAACCCGAGGTTTTCTATTTCTCCCTGAGCCAAGTAATCCCTTTGATTACATCTAATACCTGCCAAAACCCAGATGGTATGCCCACCCATCTCACAGTGTGATAATGCCACATTGTGAAATCTACCCATTAATATTAATTGTCAGCTAGAGAATCTGTCTGAACTACTAAAGCTTGAGATTGCCTTGAGAAAGCAGGGCATGATTTAGCAGGGATTTCAAGATAATTCTCATTCTTTCATTCAGTATCTCACATATGTAGAATGTTAAATAATAGCCCTAGAATGCCTTTCTAATTTCTGCAGATGTCTGCCTCTCGCAATCCTGGTCTTAAACTGCGGTACATTTGGGGTCTGCACTGGCTGACCAAAATATTACTTTGAATTGCTGTGGGCTTGCAGGCTACATGAATGCACAGTGTATGCCATAGAGAGAATTCTAACTCACTGCTTGAATTGGATGTGCCCTAGCATGCATTGTGTGACTCTTTCTTTTTATTTCTATCACTTTCCAAATACCCTCTCAATAATTGACTTGGTAATCCTTGAAATGCATTATAGAAACTCCTTTCCACCCTGATTTATTATACACTTCTTCAACTCCGGGTTTGAACCTGGGATAGGAAAAAGTGGGAGTACACAAGTGGGACTGCCAGTTCAGGAGACTCTGAGAAAATAAAGCAGCAAAGAGTCTTGTGGCACCTTATAGACTAACAGATGTTTGGGAGCATGAGCTTTCGTGGGTGAATACCCACTTCGTCGGATGCATGTATTCACCCACGAAAGCTCATGCTCCCAAACGTCTGTTAGTCTATAAGGTGCCACAAGACTCTTTGCTGCTTTTACGGATCCAGACTAACACGGCTACCCCTCTGATACTTGAGAAAATAAAGCCATCCCTGTATTGATTCTCTGAAGCAAAACCAAAAACCAAACGAACCAAAAAAACCACCCACCCAAAAGCCATACTAGCTCTTACTAGCTCATTTTACGCCTTGTTTTCAAAAGAAATCTGGCTAATCACATTAGATTGGCCATAGCACTATTAACACAAACTAATTTTATCGCCCCATCCTATGGTAAAGAGGCAAAACTCCCAAGGAAAGGTACTGATCTCAATGGCTGCAGTGTAGATTTGCCAAAGGGAGTGAAGTGTATATTTAGGTATACATTTTAGGTGTATATATAGTTAGGTGTATATTTGTTTCATTCAGGATCATCCCCCATGCAAAAGCCCCTGTCTCATTCTTTTACATCAAGCTGGACATGGTTTCCTCTGGAGCCCATGATTGCTGTTTCTGGGTCATTCAGAGCAGTGTTCCCTACTCCTCAGGATTGGACAGGCTGCTCTTAGCTCTTTCCAGCCCAGAAAACTCAGGACGGAGCACAAGATATATTTAGAATATTTGAAAATGCTTGTTACCTATCCAACAGATCAGCTGCTCCTGTGCTGTATGTATAGGGCCTGATTCTGCTCTCAGTTATGCTGGTGTAAATCCAGAATAACATCACAGAAGTCAATGGAGTTACATCAATGTAAAACAGGTGTGAGGTAAGAATAGGGCTCAAGGAACCTGCTTCTGCTGCCATTGAAGCCAACGGCAAGTAGGGTGACCAGACAGCAAGTGTGAAAAATCGGGATGGGGGTGAGGGGTAATAGGAGACTATATAAGAAAAAGACCCAAAAATTGGGACTGTCCCTATAAAATCGGGACATCTGGTCACGCTAAGGGCAAGAGACCTATTGACTTCAGTGAGACCAAGACAGACTTATACTTAGGATTTCTGACTTGCAGTGTTTTGTGTGCATGTGTATTTTTGGCAATTGCAGGCTTAATCAAAAGGCTGCTTTTTTTGGCAGTTATTTTTGGGTCCAACTTCCCAGGGGCCAGCCGGATGACATTTCATGCTGCTTCTAATCAAATTTGTACCAGGAAGCAGTGTGAGTTGGAGTGGCATGAAGCTCAGCACTGAGAACAGAACTAGAAAGATGTGTGTTTGGGATTTTGAGGCATAAACAAATGTTTCCTAATCTGGACTGCAACTTGGTCAGGCGTGTACTGACAAGTGAATGTCGATATGAGTTGAAAACCAGAGGGCCCGACTGCAGCATAACCTGTAAGTCCACATCTAGATAAACACACAGTGGTATGCAAAGCTACTGTCCATGGGAAAAAAGCTACTGCAGAAGTCAGCTCACAGAATCAAATCTTTTGAATATCACTCACCTATATTAAAAGTTATTAAACTGTCATTTGTGCTAATTACCTCCCACACTGTTGTTTAAATCAAATCTACTTTTTTGGGACTTTGCTGGCTTACAGTAGTTATGGGCCACAGCCTTTTCTCTCTTGAGAGGAACCGTTCTGCCAAATGCCTTGTGCAGAGGGCTCCACAGTGTTTGTGCCTACTCCTGCCTTCACAGAATGGGAAGCTGCACTTGCAGCCCGCACTTCTCCCTTCACTGAATCCCCATGGAGAGTCACCTGTGGGAACTGCCTGAGGGGAGTGGGGTGGCATTGCCTCTTATAACTGCCCGAGGAATCTTCAGGAAACTGCATACAGCTTAGAGAGAGCTTTCCTGCAGAGCACATTCTGCACTGTGAAACTAACCCCTACGGGGGCTTCTGGGGCAGTCACAGGCTGAGAGTCCAAACAGCATAGCTCCAAAAGCTGCATAGCTGGTGGGGCAGCAGGATAGCCCTATGTCTCCGGCAGATTCTCCATGTCTGCACAGAACTTGAGGCATCCGCAGGCCTTGGGGGCTGAACTCGGTACCACTTCCATTGGAATATGTGAAGGAAACATCACCATTTTCTCCCCCAAGAGCCTGTATCATGGGTTTTCCCAGGGTGGAAGGATATGAGTAGGGGAATGAGACAATCTGGGCCTAAGATACCATTTTTATCTTTCTTCTTCTTCTTCGGCTATCCCTCGATGTGAGGATGATGTCTGCCACGCGGGTTCTTTGGTGGGCTTTTAAGTGGCGCAGGAGCCCAATTCGTGCCCTGCAGATTTTCCCACAGAAGTGACATGTGTAATCTTGGAGGAGACATAGTAGTTGGCTGGACTGTTGTGCCCTTTCTTTCCTCCTTTGTCGCTTCTCTGTCTCATGAGCATGTCTGTTCTCCTCAAAGTGAGCTGTGGCTTGGTGTATGGCGTGGCGTATGGCAGTGGTTCTCAAACTTGGGCCGCCGCTTGTTCAGGGAAAGCCCATGGTGGGCCGGGCCGGTTTGTTTACCTGCTGCATCCGCAGGTTTGACCGATCGCGGCTCCCACTGGCCGCGGTTCGCTGCTCCAGGCCAATGGGGGCTGCAGGAAGCAGGGTGGGCCAAGGGATGTGCTGGCCACCCTTCCTGCAGACCCCATTGGCCTGGAGCGGCGAACCGCAGCCAGTGGGAGCTGCAATTGGCTGAACCTGCGGATGCGGCAGGTAAACAAACTGGCTCAGCCCTCCGGGGGCTTTCCCTGAACAAGTGGCAGACCAAGTTTGAGAACCACTGGTGTATGGTGTATGATGTGGTGCACTGAGTCCTCCTAGTGTGTTTGGTTGATGCCTTCCTTTTTAAGGTGTACTTTCAATATGTCTTTGAAATACTTCCACTGCCCTCCACGAGCCCTTCTTCCCTGCCTTAACTGAGATAAGAGTACTTGCTTTGGGAGGCGAGTGTCAGGAATACCTACACGATGGCCAGCCCAGTGGAGCTGGTGTTTCATGACCCGCACTTCTATACTGCTGATGTTAGCTACAGAGTGTGTCAGTCTTCCCAGCTGATCCTGTGAATCCTCCTGAGGCAGCGCTGCTGGAACCACTCCAGACGCTTAAGATGTCATCTGTAGGTTACCCAGGTCTCACACCCATAGAGAAGGGTGGGGATGACAACTGCCTTGTAAACCAAAATCTTGTTGCCTGTTTGCAGATCCCTATCATTGAAGATTAATTTGAGTAGTCTCCCAAAGGATGTGCCAGCAGAATGGATCCTGTATTCAATTTCAGTGTCAATGCTGGCTGTTTGGGAGAGGAGGCTGCCAAGATATGGAAAATGGTCCATGTTTTCCAGGGGTTCTCCACTGATGGTGATTTGTGGAGTACAAAGAGTAGTTTGTGCAGATGAGGGCTGGTAGAGTACCTTGGTTTTCCCAATGTTGAGAGAGAGAGAGAATGACCCAGGCTGTGATAGGCATCTGCAAAAAGATTTAGGGTACTTTGCAGGTTGGCCTCTGTGTATGCGAGAATGATGCAGTCATCTGCATACTGAAGGTCAGTGATGCCAATTCTCATGATCTTAGATTTTGTTTGGAGACGTCAGAGATTGAAGAGTTGACCATCCATATGAAACTCAATCCTGATTCCATCAGGAAGGTGGTCAGGAATGAGAATCAGGACCACGGCAAGGTAAATGGAGAAGAGTGTTGGAACAATGACACAGCCGTGCTTGACACCAGTGCGAATGATGAATGGTTCAGTGTCTGAGCCATTGCACAGAATGGTGGCAATCATCATGGAGTAGTCTTATGATGGAAATGAATTTCACCATTTTTATATGGCCCAAGTGATAGTGACCAAAAGTCATTGCTTTCTGATAGTTGTGCAGTGGCTGATGTGAAATGTGTTTGGTGGTCTCAGTCCTGTTCCTAGAAGACAGATTTCCTCATCGCAAATGGAACTGATTGGCACTCCTATTGATGGTATCAGCAGAAACCCAAACAGTGAATGACCTACCTGGACTCTGGAGCATGGTTGGCAGATATAACCCACTGCCAGACACCTGGGCCATGGTGGCCCTGCACCTTCCCCTTGGCCCCCACTATCTGCTGCTGCCTGCCTGCCACGTCCCTCCTCCTTGGGGGTGGGGGAGTGAGGAGGGAATGCGGTGAGCCAGCGGTGGGCAGGAGGGTCATGCAGGGGAGTGAGGTGGCTCCATGTGCTGGGGCTGGCTGGGCACGGAGGGGAGGCTGGCTGGGTGTGGCTGGCTCGGGGAGGCTGGCGGCTCAGCTCAGCACTCGTGGGGCCAGAGCCTGTCCCATCCGGTGGGCAGCTCAGCCTGGGGCTCGGCGTGGCTGGGGGCTCGGCCCAGCAGCTTGCGGGGGCTGTCGGTTCGGCCCGGCGTAGCCAGCTCGAGGCGTCAGCCTGGTGGCTCAGAGGGAGGGGTGGGTAGCGGATTGTTCCGGCATGGCTGGGACTGAACTGGCACTGGGGTGGCCCAGTGTGGCTTAGGTGGGCAGGCTGCAGGGCTCCTCCAGTCATGGGGGGGCCCTCGGGACACCTCCTGTTATGGGGAGGGTTCGGGGCTCTGGCATGTGTGCGGGGGGGCAGTGGGCTAGCCTTCCCAAAGCACAGGTTCACCCGCCGCCCATGCCCTGGAGGATCCTTTTTAGCCCCTAAGTGGGCCCTCTGGGACAGAATGGAAGCATGTTGGTGGGCCAGAGTGGGGAAGCTTGTGTTACTGCTGCCCATGTTACACCTGTTTCGAGAATAAACAGAGGACATCAGGCTATGCAGATATATATATTTGTCAGTCTGGCACCTGAGAAATAAATAAACTTAAAATGTATTGTGTGACTCCCATTACCGTAGTATCAGAGCACCTCAGAATGTTTAATGGCTTTATCCTCACAACACCCTTGTGAGGTGGGAAGGGACAATTAGTCCCATTTTACAGACAGGGAACACTAGCAGAGAGAGACTAAATGACTTGCCCAATGTTACACAGGAAGTTTGTGGCAGAGCAGGGAATTTACTTTGGGTCTCCAGAATCCCAGGCTAGCACTGAGAACACTGGACCATCCTTCCCCTCCTTGTAGATAAAACAAAACAAAAACCCTGATTTTGATTCATAAAAGCCAAAGATTAACTCAAATTTCCTGAAGTTAATTTTTTACATTAAAAATATGGCCTTAAAAATAGCCAGAATAAATGCGTTTGAAAGTTTGTCTTAAAAGATACTCTCCTGGACTAAGACTTGCGTTCCAAGTCTCCTCCTGGGGCATGGTTAGAGTTTATTAATAAAGCTTTGAAAGATGGGGTCAGATATTGAGTTGGTGAAAACTGGTGTATAGTGGAGTGATGCTGATTTACACCGGATGAGAGTTGGATTTTAAAATGGAAACAATATCAGTGCAAACAAACCTTAGTTACTTGTGTCATGTGCATCCTCCTCCTTCTATATGTATTAAAAAATCTCCCAGAATTCTGAAATAAACATAAAAGTCTTAAGAAGACATTTCTGTTTCTAAGCCTTCAAAAATCTAGTTAACCTGACACAGTTCAGTTTCCGAAACTGCATGTGTGACATGGCCTTAGTTAGTTGTAAAGCTTGGTATGATATAGTAAATATTGTATTCTGTGCCCTTGTTGAAGTGGGCTTTTTTCCTATTCAGTTTTTATTTCATGCTCAAGCAAACAAAAACCTCTGTTTTGCAGATATGTTTTTCACGTGTTCTTCATGAAAAATATGGCGCGATGACCACTAAGGTCAAAACTGCAAACATAAATAGCTCCAATTTAACATTAGTAGTTAGTGAGCAAAATACCCCCAAAGTAAGAAAGCTGATAAAAAGAGAGTAGCGGTGTATTAAAGATGCATTATTTTGGGTTCTATGGTTATAATTTAGGCCTCACAACGAGGTCAGACTGATTTAATTCTCTCTCCAAAGGTCAATCCAAGGCCTGGCTGTACTAACCTCTGTGCTCTCCATCTGTCTGCACTTGAAGCCAGACACTTTCAATAGGTGATTGTGTGTTCAAGACTGGCTACAACAAATTGAAATACTCTCCAGGTCTAGGCCTTCTTAAGTGTTTACTTACAGTCACTGCCGTCTCTGGAGTAATTGTTACCTACAGATCTCCACTGTCTAAGCTGGTGCCTGGAAATGCTGGTAAAAGCAGAGGTTTCTTAATGTCACAATTGCTGATGAGTATTCAACTTTGTAAACTCACCATTATAAAGTTGTATGTAGAATTGATTCTATGATCTTTGAAATGAGGGGTTTTTTTTCACCCAGACAACAAGTAAAATTTAGTTAAATGAAAGAAAAACTTCTAAAGCACCTACTTTCTCCAAAATGAGGGAAAATGACAAAACAGATTTATAGACTTCTTTATTTGATGGTCCAGGTCTTTTGATAAGCAGAGGATTCTTTCAAAATAATTGTCAGGGCAAAATAAATATGTGATGTGGTGTCCGACAGTCATTCTCTTACTCCTTTTGCCACATGCGAAACATTTCTGAATCTTCCTTTCAGTTTAAGTAGGAATCTGGTTTATTCAGCTGAATGTAACAACTTAGGAAATGCAGCCAGTGAATGCTTAGAACTTTCAAGAAAAATGTATCTTATTGATAAGGTGACACTCAGTGAATGACATTTGCTTTCATGGAGAGAAATGCCTATACAGTCAGTGGAAGATACACTTGAATTTCAGAAAGAGAGGGAACCCTTGTTTGTGTTCATGTGATTTGAACTAGACACATGGTATGAATTAACTGATCCTTAGTTTCAGATGCAAGTTATTATAAAAGATATAAAATGGTGTAAATAATTGAAAGTATGTTGCTAAAGAAGAAATCAATGCTTTCTCCCATGAGGTACTGTAAATATACCTCAGAGGCAGTATTTATAAACATGACTTTTCAGTAATAATGTTATATCACACACAAAAGTATATTTTTTAAAAACGGGGGGTGTTGTGGTCTGTGGGAGCGGGGGGAGGAAGGAAGGAGGTGGGTGTTGTTTTAAACCAATGAAATCCAAGCCAGGAAATTCTGAGTTTAGACTGAAAGTCTATATACTATAACTCATCCGATGTAGGCTTGACACTACCATACTCTCAAATGAACTCACACAGGAAAATGATAAAAGACAAAAGCACCCTATCACCTGTGGGTGAACAGTTTTCACAAAGCGATCACTCTTTGTCTGACCTGTCCATCCTCATCCTCAAAGGAAACCGGCACAACATTCTCAAAAGACAAGCCTGGGAGCTTAAATTCATAACTTTGCTAGGCACTAAAAATCATGGACTGAATAGAGACACTGAATTTATGGTTTATACAACAATCTGTAACCCACTAACAGCCCCTCCCACTCCTCCCATACCCCCTCATTTCTCCCCTATGAATGGAGAGGTCCCTTGAAATATGTGTTAACTACTTTTGCTAAACAACCTGCTCCACCCTGTATTTAGCTATGAGACTGTTTCCCAGACCTGAAAAAGAGCTCTGTGGCCATGTCTACACTACCACTCATGTCGGCAAAACTTATATTGGTCAGGGGTGTGAAAAAATCCATCCCCCTGAGTGACACAAGGTTCGTCGGCATAAATGGTGCTACTGCCGCTCGTCAGGGTGGTTTGATGATGTCAGTGGGAGAGCTCTCTCTCACCGGCACAGAGCAGCTACACGAGCGATCTAACAAGGGCGCAGCTGCATTGGTATAGCTGTGCCACTGTAAGTTTGCTAGTGTAGACATGGCCTGTGTAGGATCGGAAGCTCGTCTGTCTCACCTACACAGGTTGGTCCAATAAAAGATATTACCTCACCCACCTTGTCACCTGAATAGTTAAGGCTCACAGTACAGAACCGCACAAGCAACAGTATGGAAACAGAGTGGAATAATTTAAGGAGTTTCACATTTAACTTCGTTTTTTTTCCTGGCTTTTGTCTGTTTAAGCCAGACTCCGGAGGGCCCAATTCTTATCTAAAATGACATAGACTTTTTTCTCATTTATCTTGTGCAATCAGCTATTGTCCATGTGTGTGATGTGTGCTCACAAATCTGAGATAGTATTTGGCTGTTGGTGCTGTTTCAATGGCATATTTTTTTAAAGTTAGTTTAACAAAATACTCTCCAGGCATTGTAAAAGCATTGAGAAGTTTGATATCACACATTCTTCACTCACTCTGTCTTGTACGTAATCTTACTGCAAACCACATTGTAAAAAGTGCAAGTGCCCTCACCACTTTTGCACAAGCATAATGTTTTTCTCAAAATTCCTGATGCACACGCACCTAGGATTAGGTGTGTGCCCTGATCCATGGGCATGCTCTCGGGATAGTGGGAGTGCATTTTCAAAATATGGGCCAGTCTATTGCAACCCTTCAATTTTCAGATAAGACTACTTGTTGCTTTGTCCTTCAAGATTCCCTCCTCCCCCCATTTACCTTCTAAAAGACTCTATGTGAGGCCAACTTGTCTTTCCATTAAAAGGGGACCAAGACACTTTTTCCTCTGGAAGCCATTGTTTCTTCCTCTGGATCAGTCAGAAGGAATCACTGGAATCACAAGCCTCTTACCCCTGTGAGATAAACATGTTATCTCTGCAGGAGTCCTGGCTTCTGGTGGCTAAGGAAGCTGGGTCATGAACTCAGTTTCCCTGCATGGAACATACTGTTTAGAGCAATTATCTATTGTAGTTACAGACTTTTTAAAGCACATATTACAGAGACTCTTCCTTCTATAATTTTTTGTGTGCAAGTTTTTGTAAATGGTGCCAAATGGACAGTCCTGGAGAATAGTGTCCTCTCTTTCTCCATACCACAGCTGCAGCAAAGGCAGTAGCAAATCATGTATGTTCACCGCACGGTGCCTCCAACCTGTCTTGGAGGGATCAGCTGTGAGGTGAGAGTTGCCTCCTCCCTGAGATTGCCACCAAGGCTACCAGCTGGGATAGTGGGCTTGGTGATGTGGGCTCATCTCTGCTGCGGATTGGACTGACATTCCCAGGCCATGTTGCATAGAACACCCAATAGTCATCACATCAGATACCAGCAGCATTTAGTTGCTATTTGGGCAAAGAAATTTCAGGTCCAAACTGAATTTCTTTAAGGTTTACATATACTAGATTTGGGGTTTGGCTAATAACAGGGATGGGGCCTGCTCTTAAGTTCAGATCTGAACTTCCCAAAGTTTGGGGTTTTTCAAACCGCAGGCTTTTGTTTGGTCTCACCTTTAATTTGACCTGCTGATATAGAGGTCAAAGGCTATATACCCCATTAATGGTCCCCATAACTAGTCCTTCTTTGGCTTGATCCAAAGCCCACTGAAGTCAATGGAAAGACTCATGTTTTCTTCAGATCATACCTTTTGGATGGTACTTTGGCTCATACCCTTAGGCCTGGTCTACACTAAAAAGGGGGTTCGAATTAGGGTACGCAAATTCAGCTACGTGAATAGCGTAGCTGAATTCGAAGTACCCTAATTCGAACTACTCACCCGTCCAGACGCGACGGGGTCGAACTCCGCGGCTCCCCTGTCGACTCCGCCACCGCCGTTTGCAGTGGTGGAGTACCAGAGTCGACCGCGGCGCTTCCGGAGTTCGAACTATCGCGTCTAGATCAGACGCGATAGTTCGAACTCCGAGAAGTCGAACTCACCGCGTCGACCAGGACGGTAAGTGTAGACGTACCCTTAGTGACCTTTTAAATCACAGATTTTCCTTTAAAATGGTACCAGCTCTTTTTGGAGCAATTGTGGTCTATTGCTTGAATCCATACATAAAAGAGACTTTAAAAAAGTGTTTCTAATTCAAGCATTGGCATCTTTAGTGAACCCCTCTGAACCATCACAATCTCTCCTGTCAGGACAGAACAGTGTTCAGAATGCACATATAAGGAGATGTTATGCTCCGTCATCATGTCAATACTGTAGCCATGCATGCACACCAAAATATCCATCCTGTATGCTTCCCTGCCCATCTTGTAACATCAACTACCATGCTTGGGCATGCGCTCACAGTTGCCCAGTGGGTCTCAGACTTATTGATGCTGTGGAAAAGAGCCTCTTATACACATCTTCCATCCCAATGCCTCCTCTGTTCCAACAATAGTACTTGCATATATGAAAAAGTAATATTAGGACATGCTGGAAACTATCTTCACAGTCTGAGAACTAGCTGAGAGGGGATGTGCACCTACATGGCTTTAGTCCTGACATGATACACTGTGCATGGATTTTTTGTGCATCTGCAGCAGGCCTGTGTGACTTCAATCAATCAATCAGCTGTTTTAATTGTCCCCCGCCACAAACACATGATCACTGAAATCATTAGTTTGCATTGTGGACCAATGGCCTGAAAAAATTCAGTTGTGGGGCAGGAGGGGAAGAGCACCATTTATGTTATAAGAGCACAAAGAAAAAATTATCTAAAGACAGTAAACTTCCATTTGGTTTTACATTCCTATAATTTTAAAAGGAACATAGTGATCACCCTCCCCCTCCCGCAAAAAACAACAACTAACTACAACTACCCTCTTAACAGCCTTGTGTTACTTAAATTAGAGGCTTTAGAATGGAAATACTGACCAAGTCTTATTGCAATAATACTGGTAAGCTTTGGTATGATAATCATAGAACTGGAAGGGACATTGAGAGGTCATTTAGTCCAGTCCCCTGCATTCATGGCAGGACTAATTATCTAGGTCATTCTTAACAGGTGTTTATCCAACCTGCTCTTAAAAGTCTCCAATGATGGAGATTCCATAACCTCCCCAGGCAATTTATTCCAATGTTTAACCACCCTGACAGTTAGGAAGTTTTTCCTAATGTCCAACCTAAACTTCCCTTGCTGCAATTTAAGCCCATTGCTTCTTGTCTTATCCTCAGAGGTTAACATATTTGAAAACTGTTATCATGTCCCCTCTCTTTTCCAGACTAAACAAACCCAATTTTTTCAATCTTCCCTCATAGGTCATGTTTTCTAGACCTTTAATCATTTTTGTTGCTCTTCTCTGGACTCTCTCCAATTTTTCCACATCCTTCCTGAAATGTGGCACCCAGAACTGGACACAATACTCCAGCTGACGCCTAATCAGCACGGAGTAGAGTGGAAGAATTACTTCTCGTGTCTTGCTTACAACACTCCTGCTAATACATCCCAGAATGATGTTTGCTTTTTTTTGCAACAGTGTTACACTGTTGACTCATAGTTAGCTTATGGTCCATTATGACCCCCAGAACCCTTCTGACCCCCAGATCCCTTTCTGCAAAACTCCTTCCTAGGCAGTCATTTCCCATTTTGTATGTGTGCAACTGATTGTTCCTTCCTAAATGGAGTACATTGCATTTGTCCTTATTGAATTTCATCATATTTACTTCAGACCATTTCTACAGTTTGTCCAGATCATTTTGAATTTTAATCCTATCCTCCAAAGCACTTGCAACCCCTCCCAGCTGTTGTATTGTGGCAATTTCTGAATTAGGAAAAGACTGTTCAAAATACAGTGCTATGTCCTAGAGCTCATGTTTTGCCTTCACATTGCAAAACTCGAAAAGTAAAACAAAAATCTTTAAGCCTCATAAAAATGTTTCTCAGAATAGCAGTAAGTTCTTTCAGGAAAGTTTGCTTCATAGTGCACTCTTAGGGCCTTAAGAACTAGCTTAAGAGTTCGGGTTTACCTCATCCCAAGGTATGCATTATGCCCTTTGAAACAGAATTATCTTTTGCCATGAAAATGCAGCTACTTTTTGATCATTCAGTCATATCATTTTTTCGTATGTAAGACATGACAAGCTGCAGTATTCAAAATTCCACTAATGTATTTCATTTTTATTAGCTATGGAGGACAGGTGATTTGAATCTTAATACTATGGTGTGATATGGATGTGAAGTGTAGAATGCGTAGGTGTGTGTTGTGATACAGCCATTGCAATGAGTTCCCATATGCTGCATATAAATCTCGAGGTATTCGTTATTACCTCGCAGTCCTGTTAGGGACATTCTTTGAAATAAAAATTTGAGGACATGGAGGGCAGGAAGGAGCCTATTTTTATGACATTTGTATTTGTAAGTTGTGCCACTTTAGATCCTTTCTTCACTTATGTCTTATTTAAGTTTAAATGTTCTCCACCCAGCTACAAGGGACCAAGAGAATTGGCTCCAAAGGGAAACTGTTCCCCTCTTTTAATTTTTTAAATGGTGCAATTGGGAAGTAAATGTTAGAGAGTGGAAGCATCAGGAGGGCAACATCAGGGAGATGAGCACAACTAACAAGAGTATAAACTTACTATAGCACGCAGACTCTCCCCCCCATAAGGCCTGGTGTCACTCTCCAGTAACACCATTAAACACATGAGAATCAGAAGGAGAAAATGCCCCAGGTGTGATCAGGTTGTGAGAATGAACCATCATCAGTCACACTCACCCCCTTCTAAGTGCTTCTAACCCCCTCTTGCTTTTGCATTGTCCCTGTGCTCCTGGTCCCTACAAATTGAATTGCTTCCCATCCAAGTCCTGGATTTGTGTCCTCAGTGCTTCAGAGCCTGTTTATTTTCCTTGTCTACAGCAATGGCCCTGTGACACTCCAGAAGGTCCTGAGCACTTTGCTTTCTGTAATTGGCAGGAGAAAAGTGTTTGGGACACATTAGCAGAGCAGCTGGTGGGCAGGAAACAGAAAATAAAGGCATTCAAAAGCTCTGGGGCTATTAGGTGGGTGGGACTGGGGAAGAGCAGAAGGAAAGTACAGCTAAATAGAAAGAAAATGTATTTATTTTGCTTCTTTATGCCTAGCACTAGTGGGGCAAACCCAGGTAAGTGGGACGGGCAATTGCCTGGATGAATGATATTCCCCTAGTGGTCCTACTGCAGAGTACTCTCATATGTCTCTGGCAGGATACATCTTACAATATAGGCCATAGCAGAAAATGAAGCACCTAAGCACCAGGAAGCATTTCTACTACTATAGCCACAGGCCTTCTAGTCTTTGGTCCTAGATTTCTTTGTGCACCCACCCCAAAGTCTCACTGAGGTCAGTGGGAGTTTATAGGTACACAACGGGCATGTGACATTCATTCAGGAAGTGTGGTCTAGTGGATAGCACACTGGACTGGGACTCAGGAGTCCTGGATTCTATTTCTGGTTCCGTTGCTGGCCTGGTGGGTGACTTTGGGATAGTCACTCCCCTGCTCTATGCCTCTGTTTCCCCATCTGTAAAAATGGGGATAATGATACTGATCTCTTTTGTAAAGTGCTTTGATGTCTACTGCTAAGTACTATGTCAGAGCTAGGTATTAGTATTATTCACCCCTGCTCAGCAAGCCAACACAAGGTCCCACTTCAACCTTATTTTGAGGTCTTAAGTGGTGCATAGATGGTGGATTAGCCCTCCATACAGAGGTGAATTGAATTTCATCTGGGAAGCAGGATCTGATCCTTAATCCTTGATATTTAATGGAATAGAGTTTTATAAGAGGACATATGTAGGTAATTAAAGAAAAATAATTATATATTTAAGAATGTAGACAAAGCACTGACCAAAGACTAGATGAACTATACACGTGTATATAATAGAGCTAAAAGTTTATAATATTCTGGAATGTTGTTCATGCTACTATTAAAAAAGGTGAGAAAATATATTCAGTTACTTTCTTTTTTCCCCCCATTTGAACAGATGGCAATTCATATCTCAAATTGATTTTTTTAGCTACTTCACATACTATTAATCAGTACAATATGCTTTTTTTAAAAAACAAACCACACTCAGGAATTTCTGCAGAGGCTACATGGTTTCCCAAATAGAGCAGAAAAACAAGAGTTTACGAATGCTGTTGTAGTCTTAGGACAAGCATAGTTTAATTACCCGTCTGAAGTAGTTGAAAATGTTTTGTTAAAAATTCTCCTCAATTTCTTTAAATTGAAAATATTTCTAATTCTGGAGGACACAAACCACATAGTATAGTAACTGTAAGGGTCCAGATTTAAGACTGTGTTTCAGCTGGCTGCTTACTTGGCAAAACAAAATGTGTTTTTGTAAGAGATGAATATTCTTTATTTTAAGCGTATAATAATAAGCATAGGTTGGCATATAGGGAAGTAAAGAAATATTCAACAGTTCTATTTTGGGAAGCTTTGGTGCTTTACCATGAAAACTGTTAGTACTGCATATATTGGAAAATTCTCACCACTGCTTCAGCGGTTTTCTCAAGACCTGTTAAATTACATGAGTGTAGAAATAAGGAAGGGGTTTTTTTTATTATTATTAATTGACACTCATTTTTAGCTGGCATGTGCTGGCAGGTCTTCCAAACAAACCTAAGACTGCATAAGACGGCTTAGATCTGAAAGTTTTGAAAATGTTCTAAATCTTTGTAACATTGCAAAGAGAAAGTGTAATACTAAAGTGATAAAAAATTACATTCAGTGTCATTCACAGTTTCTGCCTTTTTTTTTTTTACTATCTATAGACCTAAATCAAAACAAATTCCTCAAAACAAAAAGAAACATATTTTCAGACACTTTTTTTCATTAAATATGTCTGTTATAGACCTATGTACTGTCATCTGTTTGTCCATTTCATTTCTCCATTGCTTGCACACCCAAAAGTGTGGGTGAGCAATTATTATATAACTGCTCCTGAAGTATGTGGTATATATGTGTGTTAGATTATATCTCTCTAATATGGAAAAATATAAAAACTAATGGTATGAAATGAACGTGATTATATTGAAATTCTTAGGAAGAAACATAAAGTTATTAATTGTAAATGAAATAAATGTCCTGGTAATATAGAGGCACGGGGATATTAACACATGGATACACAATGTATCTAAACCATAAAAGCCATTATGGATATTATTAAAAATGTAGTTCACAATGCAAAAGTGACTGGCAAACAAAGATAGCTTAACATTATTATTAAATCTGTTACAATTTTTTCTTTGATCTTGAGGAAGTTGATTAGATTTAATAATATAATTTTCAGGTAGGAGAATAGTAAGGAAAAATATATACTTTTATGGATACCAACATATATAACATAACAGTACCCACTGTTCAAGTGAAAGGGAAATTCGGGGAGCCCTTTTGACCTGGTTTCTTATGAAGTCTAATTGTTTTGTAATTTAAATCCCAGTTATCATTAAAGAAGGTGTCTTGGATTTGTCTGGTACTCAGAAGTGTGCACAGAACAAACACAGGGAGAAAAGAACAGCAACCAGTTTATCTTGGTTATGAAAACAAGGTGCTGCGAGGACCAAAAGATACGTGTGTTTTTTAGAGGGAGCTAGCTGCAGTTGGAGATGACGGGCCAAATTTACCCTCGGGTAATTTACCCCCGGGGAAATGAGTGCACCTGCTTCCACCAGGGCTGAGTTTGGCTCCATGTATATTTCCCAGCGTCACAGAAAGGGTTAGTTCTACAAGCTGTCATATCGTATAAACAGATTCTCCCCTTTAATACAATTAATTAGATGCTGAGCTTTATAGAGTGATGACCACTGACCCTCTGCATGCCCACTGTGCACAAAGCCAGGAGCAAAAAGGAGGAAGAAACATAACCCAAGTTGAAACATTAAAACAGCTGCAATCGCATGAAATACAGGGGGAAGAAACGCCGTTTCCAAAAAGACAAAACAAAACAAAACAACAAAGCAAGCCCAGGGCTGGAGATGCTGCTTCGTTTGCTTTAGAGAAGTTACACAGAGTAGCTGCTTTTTTTATTCTGTTGATTGTGTTGCACCAGGCCAGGTGTAGTGAAACTAATGCAATAGGGACTTCTGGAGAACAAGGCACAAGCCCAAGCTGCACGGAAGCTCACAATGCAGCCCCCGCCCCCCAAGAGCTTCAAAATGCAAGACAAATTCTTCAATAAAATATGTGTGTTCGGAGGAATGTCCCCTGCAAAATATAACAACAGGGGCTGTAGATTCAAGTTTGCAGGGTAAACTCATGTGTAGGAAGGGAAGGGTCCCCCCCGCTTTCTCTGTGGATTTACTAGCTACATGACAATATAACTGAGTAATTCCTGATGAAAAGGGGAAATGTCAAAGAAATCCAGCCACTAACATCAGCCCAACAAAAGCCATTCACGAATTTTATTTTTATTTTCAGAATAAAGGGGAAAAATCGACAGGATGTTGCCAGTTAAAGGCGATCCAGGCAAAAGCAGAGATGGGAGCTTTGGATGGGGAGCTGTGAAATGCAAGAAATCAAGCTTCTGCGTGGAGAAGAAAATAAGAAAATGAAGCAGAACTAGAAAAATGACAAAGTGTTGAGTGCTGATTTATTGCAGAAGCCTCTGGTCATTTCCATATATTGAAATGCGCCCAAGCGGCCAGTCAGTCAATTTCCTTTGAGCTGCTGCTGCTGTCCATGGGCTGCCCACGTGATTCCCCCCCCCTTCCAGACTCTAACACCTCCCAGCCCCGATCAAGGGGGGTGGGGGAAAGGATGATCAATGTAATATGTGATTTAGAAAATAAAATAGCCGTGAACTCTGGGAGGGTGCAGTGGGGAACAGAGAGAAGGGGCTTTACAGGAAGATCAATTCAAAGTATCACACCCAGTTGCCTGTCTCTTTCTTTTAAACTACTCTAAAGAGGACGCAAAATTGTCTTAAACTATGCAGAGAAACAGAGCTCTGCATAGTGTTCAGATTGGTTTCGATGCTTATGTGTGTTTGATGTAAGGGAAATGAGCCTCATCTGAAAGCTGGTTTGCTAAGGCTTCTTTACGCTTTTTGTTTTTTTTTAAATCTTAGATTAAAAAAAAATCTAGTGAGTTGAAAAAAAAATCAAATCAAATCAAATTGTGAAGCGTTCAATCTGTGTAAGTAGCAGGCTTTATAATTTCCAGGTGTTGGGGAAAGCCGTTGTTTTATAGCTTATACATTCCTGCTGGGAGAGTGGAGGGGCGGGCGGAGCGGGGGTGAATGAAATATCAAATCACAAACCTCTATGTGGGTTTATGATTGCATAAGAGGCTTCATCATTTCCATAGATTGAAATGTGGTGTTCTTTCCGAGACTGCCCAGCCTTTGGAGGGAGACGAGGCGCTCGATTCTGCCTTGATCAATGTTGACTATGAAGCAAGAAGGAGGAGAAGGAGGAGGGGGGAACAGGCTGGCACCAGATGGAGCAGGGTCTAGGGAAAGGTCAAGGTTAGCTCAGGCTGCTATTGAATCGGTTGCAGCCTCACAGATAGATCTCTGCCTCGGAGGCACCCACTGGGGCTTCTCAAAATCAAATCTAATAGAAAAGGCAGTCGCAGAATGAAATCGCTTCATCTGAATGCTAAAATTGTTATTAGGCTACATTAGAGAGATATAAGGCACGTGATTACCAAAAAAGGAAGCATGCCTAGCAGTTTGTGCTTGAAATAAAAGCCGTGAATATGTTGATAACATCAGCAACGTGCCAGTATAATAGATAGAGAGAGGGAGAGATGTGTGTGTATAACAATCAGATTAACATATGCAGTTTATAGAGAGAGAGAACGACACTGCTAGTGAGTCATGCAATAGACTGAAGGGGAGTCCTAATGGCTACTGCAAATCTTTGAATTCGGATCTTGGTGGCAGAAGTTTGAGTTAGGTAGGATGGCTGGCGTGTAGTACAGTGTGCCTGTGCCTACAATTCAGCATTTTGTGCAGAGCATTCTGGTGTGGTCCTTTGATTATTAAATCATCCTGATGGGACAAGCACAACCAAAATGTTGTTGAGGGCCATTTTTTTCTCCTGTAATTTTCTCAGACAAAACTCTCTCCACAAGAAAATTTCATTAGGTGAACACAACATTTATATTGAAGCAAACATACCCATGTCTGTTTGGAATTGTAGTGATGGCAGTGGCTTTTCAAGATCAAAGTGAGTTCTTTCCAATTATAATGATGTCTTACACATTAATGATTCTTTAACCTACAGCACAGCCATACCTTAAAGAAGGATTTAGTCTTGTAAAATAAATGCTGGCTACACTAGATTAAACATGATGACTGCACTCCAAGGGTTAATAAATTTAGAATTAACAGATCATCCCAGCTTGATACAGCTACTATAGATGATTTAATATGCAGCCTAAGCAGGTTGACAGTCAGCTCACAGATGCAGATAAGATCAAACAGTCTCTTGATTCAATAGATTGAATGGTTGTACTGAGTGTCTGGAAGGTGAGTGACAGTATTTATATGGCAGGGGTTTTGGTAAAGAGGGGCTTCGATTCCCAACTGCTGTGTAGTGCACTGGTTTTCTTTCTCTAACAGTCAACCTTTTCCAGCAATCAACCCTGGAGTTGCATGGGAAAAAAATCCCTCAAATAGAGTTCAGGAGACTTATTTGAAGTTTTCAGTAATGGAAAGTAATAGTAATAATTATTACTATTAATAGTCTTATCTATAATTCAAATTCATTCTATATGGATAATGCTGTCACCACCACTCCAACACCCAGAAAAGTATATTTATCTATCTGCACTAAAATAGCCTTGAATATCAGGCTTAAACCCACAGAGACAAGGAAAGGCAGAGGTAAGGCTGGAATTCCAGGTTGTCACTCTTAACTCACTCTCTAGTGTCTATCTGTTGCAATATGTTACTGAATAGCATCACACATGGTTCTGAGACTTCTGCTGTACTGAAGCAAAATGGGAACCGCCTTAAGTACAGAATACCAGCCTTCTCTTCCAATGTTCTTGCCTTTGTGGCTTAACATTTAAGGATCTGAATCACATCTAGTTTTTGTGGTTTAAATTCTCTCTCTTTTCCCTTTGCTGTAGCATTTAAACAAAAACATAAAACAATTCTCATAGAAATTGGTGAGCACTGACATGATAGACTGGTCTATAACAATTTTTATTATTTGATAAAGAGTAAGAGCTCCTCCTGAACCATTAGATTCTGTCATGCAAATACATTTCCAGGCAATTTTTAAAATGCATATGGTGTATTCTATAGACCATCATGGGTCTTAATTGTATCATGTTATTCCATGATATGGAATCACCACAATGTTAATATAGATATTTGTAATAAAGTTAGTGCCCATCTACTGTAGCCAATTCCTAACACTTATAACTTAGATACATCATTTAGATATGGTTTAAAAAATACTAGAATACTTAATCTACTTTCCGGATTCCTGGCCTGCAAAAATTCACTTTGACAAACAAAGCCATTTTTAAGGTAATAACGGGGGGGGGGGGGGATCATCTGAAAGTCGTAAGATTTTTTTCTCTTCCATATTTTAACTTCTAAATCACCAAATGTGTGTTTGTCATTTTTTAAAAATTAATGATATACTTGATTTAAATTTCTCTTCAGTACAGGAGCAAATGACTAAAATTAACCAGTCAAAATCTGAATTAGAAAACATAGGGTTTTATATTTTGTTTTCATGGCAATGCGATTATAGATCCATATGCAAATATAGCCATATTTTATGAGTGGGTACATAACATAGAAAAAGAACAATACAGTCCTTATATTAATCTACATCTATGAGAACCTTTAAGATGAGTACATCAGGATATGGAGATATCAAATACATTTGTAATTAGAAAAAGGTGATGTCAAACTGTCAGCAGTTTTTGAGCACCTGGTGTGTAATGTGAAATACTACACTTTGTAAGAAAATAATATAATATATACAGACAAATAGAGAGAGAGAGAAAGAGACAGTAAATCCAGATATTTGTAAGAAAATTAGTAAATTAAAAAAAAAGGATAAATAAATCAATCCTTCCCCTGCTAAAACCTTGCTAAGGTTTTGCCCAGAGCAAATATTTATAGCTGAGCTCTGACCCTCTGAAAAAGAGAGCTGATAATGGAAATGCAGGCAGACCTTTAACTATAGCAATGCTAGTGGACACTGTTGTAATATATGTATATTTACCCATATTTGAATGCATCAAGATTTTGCTCTCCTTTTCCTGGACAACTTGTGAGTGCAGCAGGGGGCACCACAAACATACAAATTACTTGGAATGAAGAGCTCCAGCATGCTCACGTTTCCTACTACTTGAAGGCGGAACCACTGAAACCAGTTATCTCTCAGTAATTTGCATATTTATGGTACCTCCTGTAGTTTTCTGTGATTGCTTTACAGTCAAGAAAGGTAACCGAAAAATATATCCTCCTTTAAAAAAACAAAACAGTATCATACATGAACAGTGGCTCTGATACAAGACTATTCCTTGTAAAGTCCATAGCATGAAATTTATTTACTAAACGTGTTTTCATTTTAGGATTCGAAGGAAGTATTTGAAAGTTACGAGGCTGAAGACCCACAGTCCATGATGCTGTGAAAATTGTTGTAGAAAAGCACTTGTCATTTGAGGGGAAAATAATTAGCCTCGCCATATTCGTTGAATGTATGCATCTAAGGAGGAGGCAATCCTTGGAGAATGGAAAACGCATTCAATAGACACTTAAAAAGTATAGTGCCACGGTACATATATTTTTTTTAGTCCCACTTATAAGTAATGGTACAAATTGTGACAAAGTTCCTCCTCTACCTTGGTGGGTCCTGCGCTTATTGGCAGATTTTCTCACCTCAGTGATCTTCCCCACAATCTGGGTCAACTCCTCCTGTGTCTGATCAGGAGTTGGGAGGTTTGGGGGGAATCCAGGCCCGCCCTCTACTCCGGGTTCCAGCCCAGGGCCCTGTGGATTGCAGCTGTCTATAGTCCCTCCTGTAACAGCTGCATGACAGCTACAACTCCCTGGGCTACTTCCCCATGACCTCCTCCAAACACCTTCTTTATCCTCACCACAGGACCTTCCTCCTGGTGTCTGATAACGCTTGTACTCCTCAGTCCTCCAGCAGCACACCCTCTCACTCTCAGCCCCTTGTGCCTCTTGCTCCCAGCTCCTCACATGCACTTCCTCTCCTCTGGCTCCTCCCCCAACTGCAGTGAGCTCCTTTTTAAACCCAGGTGCCCTGATTAGCCTGCCTTGATTGGCTGCAGGTATTCTAATCAGCCTGTCTGCCTTAACTGGTTCTAGCAGGTTCCTGATTTCTCTAGTGAAGCCCCTGCTCTGGTCACTCAGGGAACAGAAATCCACTCATCCAGTGACCAGTATATTTGCCCTCTACCAGACTCCTGTACCCCACTGGTCTGGGTCTGTCACAAAATATGCAGTACAACTTTGCATATAAAAGCAAATTCGGTCTCAATAGAGAATAGTTTCATTTTTATTGGCTCTGATTACTAAGGCTGACTCAGATACACCTTGTTTCTCAGACACTTTTGGCCTTCTTTGTAGAAAGAACATCCATTGCTGCATATGTTCCAACATTTTCAGTTCTGGATGATAGATTAATTACACGGCCATTAGGTCTTTAACTCACCTCACCTTCTTGTGCTAAGGTGCAGTTTTTATTGTCTTTTTCAAGGGGCTTTACAGTACTGGATTGGTGATTTTACTGGGCCATATGTGCCATTCATTTTAACACTGAACTCCTCCCTGATTTCAGTGAGGAGTTATGTCTAAAGACAGAGGGTAAAAAATGGTATATATTCTATATTTCTCTTAGGTTTTTCTATAACACCCCTCACCATGGCATGTACGTGCTGATATATAAGCTGCAATACCTACATACAGTGCTGCCAGATAAAGCTAGAGTGACAGCCTTAACTGTGAATTTATTTCTTCTAATATGATGAAATCTAAACTTTACAAAAACTACACTAAATATAATTTTATTTAATTGACATTGCCTTCTTAAACGCTAGAATACAGTTACTCACAGAACAATAGTTAGCATGTAACACTGTTAACTATATTATTCTCACTGTACATGAGCTTTCTGTATAATATTATGCAGTAAACTTTTGTATTATTTGAATCAAATACAATCTTATTCAGACTAATGGCTGAGGCACCCTTTTCACTGCAGTCAGAATTTGTCTATATTGTAAAAATTATATGTACTATCAATAAGAAATGGTGACATAACTGTCCAAACTGATCAAGAAAAGATGCTCTTATCACATTATTCACCACCAATCATATACTTTGCTGCCACATCGTTCTGTGCAACATTAGGCTATATATCTATATTTTATTCTGACTATAGAAAGGCACATTAAAATTATTATTGCAAGCATTCTATTATTTCATATGCAACTTTGTACATAAAAAACAGCTGACATTAATATTGCACAGAAAAATATTATATAGTACTAATAATATCTTTGCAGCTACTTTTTCAAACTTTTTTTTTAATTCAGAAGAAAGGTCTCAACTCATAGCTATAACTAATTCTCTCATTTCAGTCTAGATCTTGGCACAATATATTTTAAACTCTGAGAAATGTGTGTGTTTCTCTTCTACCACTCTATAAAATAACCGTGGCCTTAAAGATTAGCACTTTAAAAAATCATGTATAGGCTGGCCATTTGTGTTCTACGTTTCAGCACAACGTTATTTTAAATCATTGAAACACTAAGCTTTAAAAATCAGGTTAATAAAGGCATATTAATGTAACGCTAAGGCCCCAATCCAACACATGCTTAATTTTAAGTATGTAAGTACTGCTTGTGTGCATTACGATAAGCACATGCTTAAGTGTTTTTTCTGGGTCAAGGCCAAAACTCTTGTCATGCTGTACCAAGCCCAAGTAGATGGCCTCCACACGGGGTATATCCATAAGGTTTACTGGAAGAAGGAATCCTTTCCTACCACACTTTTGCCCTGGCCTGCCACCCAAACATAGCTGTGCAAGGACACACAGGGAGCCCCATCCCCATCCCAGACCTGGGCTCTACAGTACACAAGATGGCATCCTCAAATCTTCTCCCCGCTCAGCTGAAGATTTTTTTTTTTTTTTGCTGAAACTTGCATTTGGAGCTTGGGATCACTGAATGATTTTTATCACCCTACAAAAGTGTTTGAAAAAAGCTGTTTAAGATCCAGCTCCTTAGTGCAGAAGAGGATACAGATGAATTTATATTTTAAAACAAAATAGTTGAAAAATCAGTTCCTCCTCTTCTTACTCCTGACTAGTACAGAGTTCTCTATTTCCTCCCAGGAGCTAGTTATTTCTCAACCCCCACATGCCCGAGCATGTGTTGTCATAGGCAGGGCTACTCCTTGTGGCTAGGAATAGCCAATTCATACAGAACTTCTGGTGAACAGATAATTAATCCAGTGGATCAGTAATTGCACCACATGTTTTACTGGGTAGCTCAGGTCTTGCTCAGTGTTGACTCAGCTCTCCTACCTTCTATCCTCTGAAATAGGGAAGGGAGGGCATGTTGGAGTTGGAGAGTGGGGATGTCAGAACCAGTGCCAATGGTTCCACATGCTATTCCATTGTGCTAGCCATCTTTGGCCTTTGGATTTACTATTATGCTCTAGCAGGAATAAGTGCGTATGTGGAGCAATAGGTGTAATGGTATAACCATTGTAGTCAGTGGTTACTCACCCCTTCCATGTGATTGGGGCTTACCTTTGTCACACTGACCCAGACCTACTGTTTGTTCCCACTTTGGGTGCAGTTTACAGTTTGTGTACCTGTTACATGGTTCTGGTTTTTCTGTTATATTGGGCAAGATTTCTTTGTAGTAGTTGGTAATAATTGTGCTAGCTATACTGTGTGCTAGTTAGGAAAATCCTCCCATTTAGCAGCTAACATCAGAACCCTAATGGAGAAAAATACTTGCGTACATTAGCCATTCTCCATGTTAGGTATGTGCTTAGGTACGCGGCTGAATTAGGGCCTGAGTGCACAATGACTTCAGGACCAAGCTCTTGGTAGTTCTTATCATCAGTATTGCAAGGCAAAAAGGTAGGGCTGTATACTATTCCTGATCAGCACTGGAGCTGATGTCAAGTGGAGTTGCATGAGCAGGTCAAGAACAATGTACAAGAGGCCCATTATCCTGATCACACATCTTGGCAGATAAGCAAAGGAGGAACTGACTTTATAATATTTAGTTTTAGAATTATGTATATATTTTAAATGCTACAAATGTAGAACCCAAACCTACAGTCAGACTCTTGACCTGGGGGCAAAACTCCCACTGAAATCTATAGGAATGTTCCTCAGTCACGACTGCAGGGTTAGGCCCCTATTCTGTAATTGTTTGGGGAATCTCCAATAGAGGATCTGTGCATTGAAGGGTTGCATGGTCTGGCCCTGGAACTGGATGCTGTTGTTAAATGTTTGCAGCTCATCTTTCCAAAAAATCTTATCTTGGTCTGGCAGCCCTTGTCCATATGTAGTTTCATTTTCAGCCGGGTTTATCACAGGGGTTTTAAAAAAAATCTTCACCAAAACTAGCCATCTTTATGTAGAGTTTAAGCTTGATGTGATTTGAAATCACCCCAGGAGACAGAGGTTTATAAATGAAAAATAAAAATATCACTGTGAGTAATTCATAGAAAAACTCCTTATAACAAAAAGCAGTACAAGTTCTGTATATATTCAGTGTTCAAAATCAAATACCTCAACCATTGCAAAAATGTTTCAAAATGCCCAAAAGGTATTGGGCTCTGCACATGATGATTTCCCTAATGCCAAGGTATATTTGGGACTTACTTCCATATGTTCAGGAAATACAAGAAGATCAAAAGATTCTGGGAAATTGTTAACATAGATAAACAAAGTGACCAGTGCTGTCTGGGATATATCCCTGGTCCTCGCTATCCTTGCCATATGTGTAGATGAGCAAGTTGACCTACTCACAGTATTGTATTGTGCCAGAAATATATTTCAGATTGTTGGCTCAGTGAGCACCTGCCCTCTTTGGCACTATGTTATAAATTGGTCTGAGAGATGCTATCCTTGGAATATAGCACAATGTAATTGATGTACAAAGTGGATAAGTTTTATGAGATTTCATTTCCTCTTATCCAAGCCACTTACATTCTTTATCCAGCATGCTTAGAAGTCTCTCTTTTGTGATAGATATAACTAAGATTTCTCTTTCACATTCTTTCCCTCCTTCTGTATGTACATCTGAATGTATAAATGCATGTATGCATTCACAATAACCCCTTTGATGGTGTCACAGTTTTAACTTATACCTTTACTCTGAGGCCAGTACAAATTTTTATCATAACAAAAAGTCCCATTCCAAACAAAGTCGTAACTGCCTATGAAGTTTCTGTTAGAAAACAAATGCATAGCCTAGATGTGGGTAAAAGAAAAAAAAAGTGTCTGAAACCATTACAAATCATTTTGTGATGCTCTGTAAACCAAAAAACTGATTAGCCAAATTATTTGTAAAACAATTTCACGTATGGTCTGACAGTCTGTATCCCAAGTTTCAGCTCACTACAATTTAAACTGCCAAGATATAACCTCTTAAAGTTGGAGGTTATAATAGAAACACTGACAGACCTTAACTATTGTGCTTCTATAGTAATGAAAACTCAGCTATTTCATTATGACAGTAGCTGGCAGTGGTGCTATGATTAAGAATCTGTCAGCATTTCTATTATAAACCCAAATTTTAAGAGGTTTTAAACTCCCATTTGTTTTAAGTAATGTTGGGTTGAAAGCTGGTATACAAAATGTCAGAGTGCATATGATTTTAAAATATTTAAAAACATCTTTTGTACTAAAGATTTACAAATATCTGAATTTTATCTTTTGGGGCTGGGATAGCATAGAATAAAATCATGCTGTAGATAAAACCAAATGTTTGATAAAAAAGAAATTTTAATAGCATTTCTTCTGTCTTTACTGTCATTGGTGCCGCCCCTGCACATGTGTGTACATACACCCACAGCCACAGTTTTTTTTAAGTTTTAAAGCAAAGTTATGTAATTTTGAAAGGCTGATTTATTATTAACTTTATTAGTGCTACTTCACATTAATTTTTCAATAGCACCCAGGGCTCCATTGTGCTAGATGCTGTACAAATAGGAACACAGGCTGAAATCCTGACCCCACTGATTTCACTGGAGCCAGGATTTCACCCTGGGTCCTGGGTGCTTGAGGAACTTACAGCCTAACAATTAGTACATGAGCTTGTGATCCTGCAAATGCTTACTACTGCATGCTATGCCTGGTAGTAAGCTTTTGCAGGATCCAGAGCTAACATTGTAATTTTATTGTAAAACAATGTATCAGTGTTTCTTACTGTGGAAGAAGGGTATTAATAATATTTCTAGAATTTACAATTCTATTGACTTCACTGAGAGTTAGTTTTGTACTATAAGTGTTCCACTTACATTGCATCTGGCCGGATTCACCCGCAGATCAACAAGGCCC
The DNA here is from genome assembly GCF_020497125.1 of Mauremys mutica. NCBI lineage: Eukaryota > Metazoa > Chordata > Testudines > Geoemydidae > Mauremys > Mauremys mutica. The sequence continues at coordinate 189,824,583 of NC_059074.1, read as the reverse complement.
AAGGAAATATCTTTTACCATATCCTGTTATATAATGGGTTATGTCTATGTACGCACAACTCCTGCTGAACGCAAGGGGAGCTTGGTGCCATTTTGTAATAGCTCCCTTGACATTGTGTTTGATCCTAATGACGTAATATGATGTCAGCAGAAGTGTCTCATACCATGTATAGATTGTAGTCATTCAGGTGAAACCTAAAAACAATAACATTTGCACGGGACTCTTGGGGCCCGCTGCTGCTGCACTCACTGTGCTTCCCAGTCTCCCATTCAGTTAATGGGTACAAAGCAAGCAGGATTAAGACCATGGTTTATTAACTGTCCTGTATTCCTTCCCATCTCTAGGCCCTGATCCTGCAACATGTACCATCTGGGCAGAGTGCGGTGCGCATGAGAGCCTTGTGCCTGTAGGCAAGAAGTTGGGAGATCAGGACCATAGACTAAGCTCTTAAAAGAAGGGGTGTGCATGTGTGTGTGTTTTAATACTATTTATTTAATAAGTATTTTGTAGAATAAGCATTATTATTAATTCTAGCACCTAGAGACCCCAACTGAGGCTGGACAGCAAGTCAGCAGCAGAACCAGCAACAGATGTCAGAATTCCTGACTCCCAGCGACAGTGCCCTCTCCATTGCTTCACAGATGATGCTCCCATTCTTGATTAGCCCTGGATTACATCATTATACAAAATTATAACATAAAACAAATAAAACTAAGGAGAAGGTTTTTGCTCCTCTCTAATCTCTCAGCATTTCTAATGCAACTATCGCCTTAGCATTTTTAACAGTTGTAAAGTACCCTGTTCACTTGCTTCATTTGTTAATTGGCTCACTATTGTCTTCACAATAGGTGCAAAAAAGGCTAAAATGCTTTAAAGGTACCCAGATGCTATGGTGATAGGCACTTTCAAAATGCTGATTAGATAGAGTACTGTACATAATAATAACATCGCACAGGGTGCAAAGGAGCTGTAGATAGGGTACAATGTCTTTGCTCCCATCTCCTTTCTAATGTATATCACAAAACAAACAAAGCTACAGTATATACCCCCTACCATTAATTAAAATAGGGCATGGTTTTGTTTAAGGGGGGTTTTTCCACTGACTTCACTGAAAGTCCTAAAATGAGTCCCTAAATAGACAAAGATGAGTAAATGTACCTATGGGCTCAGTTCTGCATGGTGGACTGATCCTGCAAAGCATTTAAGCACATGCTTATCCTCTTTAATCACATGGACAGTCCCAATGAAGTCAACTTAACCACCATGGGACTATTACCTGCTTAAAGTTAAGTAGTATAGTTGTAGTCCTGTGGGTCCCAGGATATTAGAGAAACAAGGTGGGTGAGGCAATATCTTTTATTGGACCAGCTTCTCTTGCTCAGCAACAGACATTGGTCCAATACAAGATATTATCTCACTCACCTTGTCTCTCTAAAGTTAAGCATGCATTGAAATGGTTTGAAGCATTGCAGCCAGAGTGCTCAGCACCTTGCAGGAACCAGGACCATCTGAGTAAAACTGCCTTTCATGTCCTCACCCAGGCTTCTGTGCTTATGGGGTATGTGGGTGACCTTACTACCATTTGCTGCAAAAACGTGGGCACAGTCAGTGGGGTGAATTAAGGGTGGGATTTCAATATTTCAGTTCAGTTCAATGAAACTTCATTGGTATGACAAGCTACACAGCATTACCAAAGACACTTCCCCCCTCCCCTTTGGAGAGATCCTCAGGTCTTTATCAGGGGCAAACCCACCTAAAATAGGGTTAGACACTATATTTCGGGTTAGATCCCCTGTGTCCATTTGGCATTTAAACTCTGAGTGTGAACAGCTTTGCTTTTGTAGGTTTTAAGTGTGAGTCCCTTAAGTGATTGTGACATTAGATTTTGTGGTGGTGGGATGGGGGGTGGGGGTTGTTTTGTTTTTGGATTTTTAATAGTGTCTCAGGACCAGGTACAGATCACAGAGTAAGTAGGTCACATGTAGATGGTGGCGATGCACCTTTGAAAAGGGATTACAGATACCAGAAAAGTCTGGTCTCCAGATTCAATAGGCAGGAACAGATTATATGTGTTTATGTATTTTAAGTCAATAAAGGTGTTGGCTCTAAAGGCAGACAGTGCCTAGTGTATTTTAATCTTGTCATTTCCATCGAGATGGACCTTTAACCCTTTCCAGCCTGAATCCCAATCACCAGACAATTCCCCAGCACTAGAGCTGTGGCTGTATTAAGATCCCTTGCAAGGAGCTGTTTGTTGACCACATTCACGTTCAGAGCCCTGAAGCTAAAAGCACTTTACACCATAAAATAAAAGCACTGTCTTTTTTTCTAAAAGGTTACGTCTGGAGGCCACGCTGCTCATACTTCATACAGAAAACTACTGAAAGGGCTATGAAATCCTCTATGATTTACACTCTCTCTCAGTGCATTAGGATATAGATCTACTCGACTCTAAAAATACTGTGGAGTTTCTAACCGACCTGAATATATGTGCATTATTTCAGAAAGTCTGTTAGAAAACTTGTCAACACATTATAAAGCATAAACCAGGACTTGGCCATTAAATACAGCCATCAGAGACAGAATATATATTGCAGGAAGTGCTGAGAAAAGTCCTTGCGTTCAAAAAAGGTCTATTAGCTAAGAATTTACACACATTACACCAAAGGGTTTAGGGAGAGCCCATGGACCATAATTACTAGGCATAAATGGAATCAGTAAAGGCTTTGCAACCCCAAACGCAGTTAACTGGACTGCCAGAAAATATTTTTAACATTGTCATAATTTATTACCCATCAAGCGTCACATCAAGGATTGTAATACTTATGTTGTACCCACGTGTTCTGGTTAAACTACCGCTTTCACTCCTCCTATCCCCCCAAATCCGCCTGCATCGTTAATCTGCGGTGATATAATATTAAAAAAAGTCTCCTGGCTCCTTTTCTTTCTTGAGTTTAGTTATCTTGCTGAAATCACATGGCAATGCAAAGTGATGGGGAGAAAAGAGAGGGAGAGAAGCGCAATTGTGATAAAATGCCAATATTAATTATAATCCAGACAAGATGAAATATTGTTTTAGGGGAAAGACTTTCCATTTAAATCGAGGATTTTATGATGCTGGAATCAAGTATATGCTAATGGTGGAAACCGTCTAGCTGCCACTCAGAAAAGCATCTGTAAAATTGGCTTTTTAATGTATGCTTTAAGATGTGGTTTAGGAAGTCACCTCTGGAATCTAAAGCCTAGTGCAATAATAAAACAGATCTAGATGTAACTAAGTGCTTAATTTCCTATGATTTTAAAAAGAAAATCAATAAAATGTTGCCGGTTATTTATTGGAAATAACCACAGATAGGTATTCGGATGTTAGGTTGGCTTCAGAGAGCGCACAACTGCGTAATGAATTGTAATTCAGAAGACTGTTAAGTATGAACCACAGAACCTTTCAGGAGTAATAAAGTCATTACTTTTTACACTGCAGCCACCTTGAAAGGCTTTATACACGCTATTATATATAAATCAAATCACATATGTAGCCACAAGCACACACGCCTATTTATATACGTTCTGTAAAGGAACGTATGTTTAGATACAGAGGTACCTGTAATGCACTGTGATACCCAAAGAATGAGGCAGTTTGCTATTGTCACCTGAAATTATTTTTATTTAAAAAAATCCTCATACAGAATACGTGTTTACTTTCTGCCTCCTAAGAAAAAAAAATAGCTCGGAGGAGTCTGTTTAAATAAGAGCCAGACAAAACCCGTGGCGTAAGACAGATGCTGACCTGCTCTGAAGAGCCCATGAAAAAGAGGAAATCGTGTCAGGTACGTGGTTACAGAGCCTTACTGCAAATGAATCCCGCGTCTTCACAGGCTTTGGGGATTCATTGTTTTTTACAGGGGGGGGGGGACACCCTCATAGTGGTGAACATCAACCTCTCCTTTTCCCGGTCAGAAGCACTCACTGCACTGCGCGTAGTAGGAACACACTCATTTAAATAGGGTTAAAACTTTGCGGGGAAAAGCAAGAGTGTGAAAGCAGGATTAGCAGTTGAATCTCTCTCGCTGTGGACAGTTATACAATGAAGTTGGACCAAAAAACTGTGGTGAAGTGTGTGTGTGTGTGTTTAAAAAAACAAAAGCAGGTTAACGTGCCTAACCGACACCTCTTGGCTGAGGAACACAACGATGGGGAAAGTGTATTAATAAAACAGATCTAGTGCTTGAGGGGGAAGCTATTGCGCTTCTTGACAGGAGACAGATCACCGCTAAGTAGTTAGATGGATTCACCTGCAGCTCGTGATCAGCCCCTTTGAAGCCGCCTGGCGCACACTTCCTACCTGCCTCACTTTCCCTCACGCCTCGCCTGGGCTAGACAGCCGGGGGGGCGCAGCAGCGATGCTGGAGGAAGTGGAGGCTTTGAAGGGATGCTTGAGAATAAACTTCAGATTGTAGGGGGTGCTATTGCTGTACCATTGACGTGAAACTGAAAGTATCCCACACCAGAATGAAACAGACCTGTGACAACAGCAGCGTGTGTGTGTGTTTGTGTTTCTCCATTAAAGAGATAGGGTCTCGTTTCCAACAGGTCTCCTCTCATTTCTCCACAGACTCTCCCCAAAGGGCGTTTATAACCCAGCGCGTGCACGGCTCACACATTCACACACACACACACAAAAGGAGCCGTCCGATCGGAAGCGGCTGAGAATTCAGCGCGACAGCCCCGACCACTTGCATTCCCGGCTGGTTCTGTGAACAAACTGAAAGATTTCCATTCTCTCTCTCCCCCCCCTCCCTGGGTAACGTCATTATTACAGTTTTGCGTGTTAAAATATTTCTTACAGTCACTGCAAGCTTCTTCTTTCCCCTTCCTGTGCTAGATCCACTTCTTCCCTCCTTTGCACCTTCTTCTCTCTGCCCCTCTCGCTGCGTTCTCCTGGCGGGAGGCTGCTGGGGCGCGCGCTGCGAGCTCCGGGCTCGGGCTCGCCACACGCTTTCTAGCCGCTCTGCGGAAGCGTTGCCACAAACGCGCTCTTCCTCCTCCTCCTCCTCTCCCGCTTATCCTTATTGCAACCCGCTCCCGCCCCGGGCCCGGCGTGGCTGGGGGAATGTGTGTGTGTGTCCCCGGTAAGTTACAACCCCACGCTGCTCAGGCTGCCGCATCCTCAGTCCCAACTCCCTGCGCCCCGCTGGCCGTTGGCTCGGCTCGGGTCGCCCTGCTTCTTGGCAGCAGCAGCAGCAGCAGCAGCGTGGCTGGGTTTTGTGCCCCGCTCCCGTTTCTTTAGTTTGATCAGACCCAGTCCCCTGCTCGTTACAGCTCAGAGCCCGGCTTGGCTTTGCAGGCTGCCTGGGCTACTTTCATTTATTTAGTGACTGGACGGGGTGTGTGAAGTGCCACCGCCTTCCTTTTGCCGTCTCTGCTCCCGCAGCTTCTCACCCTCCGCCTCTTTTCTCCTGGACTGTGAAACTCCTCTCCGGGCTCCCCTCTCCCAGCTGGAAGGAAGGCGGCTGCTCCTGGCCGCCTCCCCCCTCCGCCCCGCTGCCCCAAGTGCAGAACTTTTCTCCTGCGACCCCCCCTTGCCCACTCTCGGCCTTTGTGCCGCCTGCCCGGGACGGTCACTGCGTCTCGGGGCGATGCAATGTGAAGTTTTGAACCCCCCTGGCTTTGCCCGCTGGGTGGGCTCCCGGATACCTGCCCGGCCTCCCTCTCCTGGGAGCATCCCATCGCATCTCACTCGGGCGAGCCGCTCTGCTTTTTTCCGGCGCGCGTGTGGGTGCGCGCCGCGGTTTGCATTTATTTATTTATGACTCCCTCTCCCCTCCTGGCCACTCGTGCGTTTGCCTTGTGCACTTACTGCTCTGCGGCCACTTCTGCACGGCGCGCCCGGCGCCTGTCCCCTCCACGCCAACCCCCCTACTCCGCCAAGCAGCGTGCGCCGGGCGCCTAGCGCCCCCCCCTCCCCGCTCCCCCCCCTCCCCCCGGCGATCACTGGCCATTGGCTTGTCCTGGTCTCTTTTTCATGTCCAGCCCCTGATGAGTGTCCATTGGTGTTGCCTTCCTCCTCCCTCCTCCCCCTCTCTCCAGCTTGCCCTGCCCATGTTTTGTATGTCTCTGTCCATCCAGGCTCCTGACGTTCAAGTTCGCAGGGACGTCACGTCCGCACTTGAACTTGCAGCTCAGGGGGGCTTTTGCCATTTTTTTCATCTCTCTCTCTCCTTCTCTCTCTCTCTCTCTCTCTCCCTCTCTCTCTTTTTTTCTTGCACAAAAAAAAAAAAAAAAAAAAGCCATGACTGCTATCCCACAATTCATCTTCCCTGCGCCATCTTTGTATTATTTCTAATTTATTTTGGATGTCAAAAGACATTGATGAAGATATTTTCTCTGGAGTCTCCTTCCTTTCTCACCCGGCTCTCCCGATGTGAACCGAGCGGCTCACAAGCCACTGCAGCCACCAACCCACCATGTCTCGCCGCAAGCAAGGCAAACCCCAGCACTTAAGCAAGCGGGAATTTTCGCGTAAGTAACCCAAAGAGCAACGTGCATTTATTTCATGCCTCCTTCGCGCGGGTTGTTTTATTGCGGAGAAAGCGGGCCAGAGGGGTGGAAATGCACTAAACCTTGGCTCGGAATTTCCCCCCCTCTCCGTCTCTCTCTAATTACATGAGCTCGATCACTTTTCTTTTCTTTGCTCCTGGAGCCTGCCCGCTTCTCACTCACTCTCGCTCTCTCTTCCTTTTCTTTTCTTTTTCAAACCCACCCTCCCCCCGCTTTGATTTTATTTTTGTTTTAATTGTGCCATTCTGACTTGGGAAAACAGCAACACTCCCAGTTTGCAGCGAGGGGCAGAATGTGTTCTTGGGGGGGGGGAGGGCAAAGAAACCCCCGCAGGAGAGACAGACTGGACATCGGACGCACAGACAAGAGATTATGGTCAAGTGGACTGAGAAGAAAAGTCTAGGGGCGAGTGGTTTGAGCCAGATCCCCATCTCTCCCCCGCGAAACCTTGTTGCGTACCGGGGGGGGGGGGCAGGGCAATGCCCCCCTTTTGTTTCCGCTCCCAGACGCCGGGTGTTTGTCCCGCTCTCTCCTGCGCCTCTTTTCCCTCCGCGGCGAAAGGGCAAAAGGGGCAGCAGCGGCTGCTTGTGTTGTCCGGAGCCATCGCTGGCTTTCCCCGGGGCTCCGCCACAATCGGACCTTCCCCCAGCCAACCGACTCATGCCAGGCTTCCCCCCACTCCTCCCCTCCTCCCTCTCCCCCCAACTCCTGCCTGCAAACTTGGGCTGCTTGGCTCGGCTGCACGGAGCAGCGCGAGCGAGCGAGAGGAATTCCCTCCTCTCTCGCTTACTATTTTTTGGAAGATTTTCAAAAAAAGTGGAAGTGGATTTTGATTGGGAAAAATCTCGTGTCTGAATGTTTACAAGCACCGCGTGTGCGGGGAGCCTCCTGCCAACAAGCAGAGACAAGAGCAAACCCAAGCAAAGCGCACACACACACACACACAGAAAAACAAAACCCCAAACCCAACCAACTGTCCTCACTGTCACGATCAAATTTAAAAAAAAAACACACTCCCGCGGACATTTTAAAAAAATACTATTCGTCACAAAAATCCTCCCCCTCTTCCACTCCCCCCTCCCGCAACAAAATACACGCTGGATGCAAGGTAAGCAAGGTCGCTGCATACACAACAAAAGGGAACTCGGATCTGGAGCGGGTGGGAGGGAAGAAAAGAGAAAATATTTTATTTTTTGGACGGTGGGAAAGCAAAAAGATGCACGTTTGTATTTTATTTCCCCCAGTATTCCAGGTGTTTTCCTCCCCTCTCAGGGACCGTCTGCTTCAGTGCAATTTCGCTGTCTGCAGTCAACCTCTCCCCCCTCCCCTCTCGCTTTCTGTAAAAGTTTACAATGCCATTTCCCCACTCAGATGCATAGATACTTGGAACAAGATTTGCACATAGTCCGCTGGAGAATGTTAACGCTTTGGATAAAACAGCTCCCGTAAAGGCAGGGGAAGCCAAAACATTGGCATTCGTAAAGTTTTCCTTAAAGTAAGACACCTTACGGTTCTCTTCCCTCCACCCCTTATTGTTTGAATCATTTGCTACCAGTTCTAAGGACTTTTTGAAATGCCAAACGTTGTGTTATGTATTGCAACATAACTGTCACATTTCTGGAGGTGCTATCTCTTCCAGAACATGTTGCAGGAACCCACCCCCCTCCGCCCCAGTCTTCCGCGAGCTGCAGAAACTGGTGCCGACAGTAGTAACCTATGTTACTTAAAAAAAAACATATACCAGAGTGTATTCGTCCTTAGGGTTTGTGTGCACGCGTGTTAGCTCACTTGTCACAGAATAATTGAAAGATTAGATTTACATCCCCAAATCCTTCCCCAGCCGTGCTGGGTTCCCCCTGACTTGGCAATTCCGTATGTAATATACAGATACATATTTAAATTATTATTATTTTTTTGCTGGCACTGTAATTGCCATTTGGTATATTTCTCCCTGTGAGATCTGGAGGGCTTGGGGTGGGGGTGGGGGGCGAGATGTGTTGGAGTTGGATTTTAAAAAACTGGTTAAGGATAGGTTTGCATGTGAGTTTCAGTCGCTAGGAGGCAGAACAAGATCAAAAAAGCCCAACGAACTTGAACCTGATCAGTTTCACCACGTCTTTAATTCTCGGCATTTTCGTTTCGGAAGGAGGGAGGGCGGGTTTTCTTTCTTTCTTTCTTTCTTTCTTCCCCCTCTTTTCCCCTTTCTTTCTCCCCCCTCCCCCTTTCTTTGTTCTTAATGTTGCCTTGTGTTATGGCTGGTAAGGAAACAGGAACGTAGCCCGTAAACCCCACACTGGAGAAAAGACCCAGTTTCTCCCTGTAATGTTTGTTTTAACGCCGTCGCCGTCCGTTCAGAGCAGCAAACGATTTCTGAGGATCGCGAGGACTAGCAAGTTGGCCCTTCAGTCCCCCCCACTCACCCGACGGCCGATCAAACCGTGGGGGTCACAGAGGGGCTTGGGAGCCTCTCCAGGCGGCGCAGGGCTGGCTGGGATCCCTTCCGTCTAGTCTTAGCTTTGCACGATGCTGTGGCACATGGACAGCAAATGCCCCCCACCCCCAAAAAAAGCAGCTTGAACCACAATTTCGAAGGGGGAAGCCTAGGGGCTCCGGGGGAGCCGAGTGGCATCTTCTCCTCGGTGACTTTGTGTTTGTTTTGTTTACTGGACACATCTGCTTTTGTTTCTCCCCCCCCCCCAAGTAAAGGGCATCGGGTCATTTAAACTCTCGCTACCGGCCCATCCGAGGCAAAGACAATCCTCGTGAGCAGAGGGGTTGGGGTGGAGAAGCGGGAGCTGAGCTGAGCTCGGCCCCAGCCGAAAGGGGAGAAGGCACCTTGCTGGCTCGCACGTGTTTGCACTAGGCTTCCGATCCACGCTGCTCCCATTGTGCCGCCTGCTCAGTCCTTTCCAAGTTCGCTCTCCCTTCTTTTTCTTTCCTTCCTTCCCTCACCGCGCTCCCGCTTTCTGGCTGTTTTAAAACACCGGCCACTAGCCCACATTATTAGCCATCATTTGTTCCCTTAGACTGTCAGACAATCCCACACTGGAAGGCAAACTTGGACTAGACAGTCACTCTTTCTCCCCTGATTTTCTTTTTTGTCTTCTCAGCTGGACACAGCCCTGTCTGCTGCTGGGGTATTTAGACGTCTCTGTCTTGCTGAATCCATACTGATACATTTCCCCCCCCCCCGCCCCCCGGTAACGCAGAACTGGTGCTTTTCCTTCCATTGCGCCCTTCGCACTTCTTTTGAGACAAAAATCCATTTAACTTGATATAGAAGATGGTGTTATTTTGGTGGATGTTGGTGGGAAATGGGGGAAGGGGGAGAGAGGCTAGAAATACATGCATCTGAAGAAGTGGGTTTTTTACCCACAAAAGCTTATGCCCAAATAAATCGGTTAGTCTTTAAGGTGCCACCAGACTCCTCTTTGTTTTTGTAGAAATACATGTTTATGGAAGGGCAATTTCCATTAAAAATATAGACAACTGATTAGATACCCAGGAAGGAGCTTTTGATTGCCCCAAAATTAAAAAGATGAAGACTGAAAATCAGTGGCAAGATTTTTTTTTTAAACCAGCAGAAATAATAAAAACACATTTTTCTGTCTCTCAGAGCATCAGGAGCCAAATGTTTTGTAATGAACATGGTGCCAGAGGTATTTCATAAATTAGTATATAATTCTTGTTAATTAGAAATAATTTACCTTAAGAGCATAGAAAATGTTGAGGTTACAGGTTTTATATCTGTACATTTGATCATCTTGTTATTTTCGAGAACTTTGCCTCCTATAAAATTAATTAGGTGAAATGTGGAGGTGTAATCAGCAACCTCTGAATTACCACTTCATTTCCTGGTTTTGATTGTAAATCAGCCTAGTCAGTACAGTCTTTAGCAAAGTCTATTTTTGTTTAGCATTACTTTTAACTGTCTGGTATCTGAGCACAATATTCTCTTTCATTGCTGAGTAATATTGACAATTTCAGAAAAAAATCAGGCCAAGGAATAAATATTACAATTGAGTAATTATTGTGCAAAGTTCCAGTCAAAACAGTTACAAAGAGAATATCAATTTTAAAAAATATTTTGCTACTTTGAGTTAGTAAACTAAAAGTTACAATTACTGCTTAACACAAAAATACCTTTTTTGTAGAAAGGAGCTGATGGAATGACTTCCATATTCAGTTACTCACTTTGTGCAAATGCAAACAGTTTGTTACTTGAGAAAATGACATAGACAGACATTTCAGAAACATTCCTGTTACTTTTTCTATGCAAGAAAAGTGTAAATGCATGTTGTGTATTATCTTTTGGTCAGTAAGTTTAGAAGAAAACCCAAATGATTAAGATATTGTTTTTATTAATATGAATATAACCTTCATATTACTGTAGTTGACCTTATGTTAAATTAGGAGTAGCACTAGAGGCAAGAAATTATGGAATGTATCAGTGTGTCCTACTTGGAGCTAAGGTACGGTAAGGTGCTCTTTCAATATTATTTTACACAGCACAACTGGGAGCTACTCCAGATCTTCCTCCTCAATATTCAGCCTAGGTAGGGTTGAAATAAATTTAACCTGAGTTCAGTGGATTTTTGCACTTTATCAAAATCTGTTCCAATATTCTGCAGTCAAATTAAAATCTATTTTTTGATTCTCTGTGGCTTTAAGTTCATTAAATGTGAAATTGGCAGCTTGCTAAAGAAGGTCAGACTGATTAACTGTTTAAGAGTTGTATTGGGTCTCACTTTCATTAACTGGCAACATTTTGAGGCATTTTATGTTTTGTGGTGTCAGCTCATTTTGGTGGTTGTTGTTATTGTTGTTGTTAGTATATGTATTATGTTGCATAAGGAGAGAAATACCAACAGTTTTTTTTCTTGCAAGGTTATAGTGATGAATACTGCATACATATTGCCAAGATATTTCAGTACAAAGTGAAAAAAAGCAAACAGAAAAGAAAGGCATGTCCACTGACGACTATGTGTGTAGAAATAGTCTCATAATGAAGCTTTTTGGAGCTCATTCAGAAAATTAGTCAACTTTGACAACATTAGGCAAGGTATTTCAAGTTTAAAGAAAGGTCTTTTCACCGTTGTTATGAAATGTGGCATTCAGTTGACCATACTGATTTATATATGATGAAGACCACAATTGCTAACATATTTAGAATAATTTAGGCATTCCTTTCTTCAGAATGAAAAAAACAAAACAAAAAACCCCAATTGGCTTATTTTCTTAATTATGCAAAAGTATCCTGTTTAGTTAATGTGTCTAAGTGGAATTGCCAGTGAATTTGATATTTCTTTAATTTCTGGGAGGTATCGGAAAAGTCTAGCTATTTAGCTTCCTTATTTATTAATTTTTTCTTTTTCCCCATGATTAGTTCACATGTTTTCAATTTTTAAACAGAATATATAACATACATATATAATCATACGTACATACACACATAGTACAGGGCTATGTAGCCTCTGTGTGGGTGTGTGTGCATGCATGACCTATGTGGCTTTTAATGTGTATGTTCATATATTTGCATGCGCACACACACACACTCACACACACACACACATATACCTAACTCACAGGTCAACATTTCAAAACGTATGACTTGGTCATCGATATATAGCTATTCCATGACCACGTCATATATTACACATGTGCGCGTGCGTGCACACACACACACACGTAAAGCTTCAGTCATAAATACATAAACATAAATAAAACCTCCGGCAACAAAGAACAGTATTGGCTTCTCTTCATGATACCACAGTTGTCTCATAATAATTTTTTTCACAGCTGTTATTTTAATTTTTACTATTAAAATGTTCCTTCAAATTAGAACTTTGTCTAAATCCAGGAATATAGATAAGATTGCAGGTTCCATTCTGACAGTTCTACATATTACAGCTGCTTTCTCAAAATATATTCCCTATCAACACTGATAACTACATTTGCTTCTTGCTGGACTGATAACGTGCTATCTGTTCATGTAGTGCAGGTTTAATTTTTTCATCCTATAATTATTCCAAACACGGATTGGCATCCATGAACAGGGGGCTCAACAACATGATTTTCTCTCTCCCTACCTTCCCCTTCTTTTCACAAGAGCTCTAATGATTCTCCTTTTGTTTCTTAAACTGCAGCTGAACCTCTTGAAGCCATTCTTACTGATGATGAACCAGAGCATGGCACGTTGGGAGCTCCAGAAGGGGATCATGACCTCCTTACTTGTGGCCAGTGTCAGATGAACTTCCCATTGGGGGACATTCTTATTTTTATTGAGCACAAACGGAAACAATGCAATGGCAGTCTCTGCTTAGAGAAGGCTGTGGATAAGCCACCTTCACCCTCACCAAGTGAGCTGAAAAAAGCATCCATTCCTGTGGAGGTTGGCATCCAGGTCACACCAGAGGATGACGATTGTTTATCAACGTCATCTCGAGGAATCTGCCCTAAACAGGAACATATAGCAGGTAAATTGAAGCAAGGAGAAGCATTTACAAGTTTATTTCCATGTTCAGTCAAACTGTAGTAATAATGCTCACAGTTGTGAAGTGCTGTGTCTGTTTTTCCATTCTATTCACCATGACAGCCAACATGTTAAATACCCTGCATCTCAGTTCATATTAAATACACAAAAAATATTTCCAAGTGGCTGAGTAGTTTTAGCATCAACAGGCCCATGCAATGCTAGTGTGTATTTTCAACAGGGTTTGCTGGGATTCTGTTTTCTTAATTGTATATAGTATAGAAGCTGTCTCCTAGTGTGTTGCCTATCTTAATTCCATATATGTATATTTTACACCCTGCTGTGTTATACAGGAACTAGCTTTACAGTCTTTTGTTAACTCAGGGGTGAAAGAGTTAACTGAGCATCAGCTAGCCTTGGATCCATATTGGCTGTCAGCGTATGGACTGTAA